>NC_142009.1:301195941-301795941 GCF_049901735.1 Notechis scutatus
AATATTATAGCATGTAAATATTTGTTGAAAACAAACTAAATCTTCCTGTCGGTTATTTTTAGATTATTCCCAGTTTTTAAATTAGAAAAAATATTCTGCTTTTGGCAAGCCTTTAAGAATCTAAATCTTATTCCACATATTAACAATCCAAATAAAATGAAGCATGAAGAAACATGGAAACCCCAAAAAATATTCTGAACACACTTTATAAAACCAATTTCTACTTTCAGAATTATCAGAGAAGTTTACAAGTAATCCATAGCAATCATCATTTCAAGTAATAAGTCTTAGAAATCTTGGAAGATTTTACAGAAGCAGATTTCAGCTTTCTTATGGAAAAACCGAGACATTGTTTATTTATTTATGTATGTATGTATGTATGTATGTATGTATGTATGTTATCTTTATATCCTGCCTTTCTTTCAATAGATCAAGGCGGATAAAGTGGAGATCAAGATGATCTCCACTTTATCCCCACAACAACAGCTTTTTGAGATAGGTTACCTGAGAGAAAGAGAAAGAACCCACATCAAGAGAGGTTTCCCTGGCAAAGATTTGAAATTGAGTTTCTCCAGTTCTGTTCCAATACGTCAATTACTGTACAACTTTGACAACTAAAATGGATTTACATGAACACATTTATATTTGTGTCCACTTAAAAGCACTGTCTGGGATTTTCACATTTATTTTCATAAAATATCTTCCTTTGCCATTATTCCTTTTTGTTGTCATCACACATATTGTCCAGTTTTATACTATGCAAAATTATTATTTGTAAAAATGTAGGATTCTTTGCCTCACATTGATATCCCTAAGGAGTGATAGATAGATAGATGGATGGGCAGTTTTCTCCAAAATACAGAACAGAAGGAAACCTTCCTCAAGCCACCCATTTTTTTTATATCTAAGTCTCCAAATTTCTATTTAGACTACTATTTCCAACACTTTTCATGCTCATTGTGCTGTCTGGAGGGATATGGGAGCTATAATCCAACTGTTTAAAGGGTCTTCTAAAAGATTTTCACTCAAGACTGCTTTTCATCACCAATCCTATGCCAAGGTTGGATTATACCACACTGGCATCTAATATGGACATCAATCATTGCACTACAGAATTTCTCAACAATTCTGCTTCTCCAGTTGTCAACTTGACACCAAAAAATTTTCTTGAAAATTAGGACCATTAGAAAGAGAGCTTGTTTTATTACAAAACTTCATTCAGTAAGCTCACTAATTGGCTGTCCGTCTTTGTCACTAGCCAAAGATTTGGGAACAAAAATATACTGAAACCTTTTGTATCCAGATACAATAAAAAACACAAAAGCCAGATTCCTATTTGGATGGGTTTTTTTTCTTTCTAAATAAAAAAGCCCTCTTCTGATCATCAAAAGAGATGAAACCACTTCCACTTTAAATTCATTACAGAACTCTACATGGCCAACCTATTACTAGGAAGAAAAATTTAAATTAATGAGAACATTTTAAAAAAAGCTCATAAGATATGAGTTTGGTACAAACCAGTACCAATGAATACTAGTTTAAATTAATTGGTGAAGAATTCTCATAGAATCAGGAAATAAGAATCAAAGCAGCATTCTTTGCTTACTCATATACATCCATAAGTTGACAGCTGGAAGAAGATAAAATTCTCCTTCACAGTAGTTTTTCAAGAAAACATGTGGTTGAGCGCATATTTTATTCAGATTGGAAAAAAAAGACCATGTTAATACAACATGAAGGAATGTGTCACTTTTATTTATCCCATTCTTCTGCAATTTAGCTCATGGAGCTTTTATTCTCATCATCCACTGTTCTGCATACATTCTGACATAATGTATGAAATGTCGGTTATGGCTTTTAAAGCCCTGAACGGCACAGGACCAGATTACTTGCAGGACCATCTGTTTCTAAGAATTATGGCCATTTACAACATCCCACAAGAAGGTCATGTTCCTGGTTCTATTAAATAGTACCATTTTGTAGGACCACGGAGGCATGCCTTCTCTGTCACAGTTCCTGATCTATGGAACAGCTTCTCCCTATGATGTAGAGCAGTGGTGGGATTCAATTTCTTTTACTACCGGTTCTGTGGGCATGGCTTGGTGGGCGTGGCAGGGGAAGGATACTGTAAAATCTCCAGTCAGAGGTGGTATTTGCCGGTTCTCTGAACTACTCAAAATTTCCACTACCAGTTCTCTAGAACTGGTCAGAACCTGCTGAAAACCACCTCTGATGTAGAGGGCCCTAATCCTATTAGCCTTCTATTAAAGCTTAGCCCCAAGGCATTAAAGTCACGATATTAGAAGAGACCATCAGGCAAGTGTCTGGTTTTTGTGAAAATGTTATAATGTTCCTATGTAAATTTCTGTTCATGCTTCCGGGGCAGTTAATATCTTATTTTGTTATAGTAATTAAAGTTTTGGGCCAGGACTGCGAAGACCTACCATTTCAAAATAATGAAAGTAAATTCAAATCCATCCTCAGTCATGGCAACTCAATAGGGAACAATGAGCCAGTCACTCTTAGTCCAATCTATCTAATCGGATTGTTACTGGATAAAATAATGAAAGATTCCTAGGTAAGCTGCCTTAAGGCTTTGAAGAAGAAAAAATAGAATGTTTGAAATTAAATTAAAATATCTCATATAATTCCAAGTTGTTTTGCTGTAATGATGTATATTTTTCTAACATCATTTCCAACATTACAAGAATAAGCACCCCATCTTTAGATAGGCACTGCAAAAGTCACTAATAGACTCAGGCTAGTAAACTGAATATTAAGAGGAAACATATGGAAAAGGCTAATGAATAGATACTAAGTGAAAACAAAGAACCAGTTTCTTTTCATCTATATAGCAAAGGGATTAGAACAGCAATAGAGAGAGGGCTATACTTTTGGGCTCCATCGATAGTTTCCTAACTTAACTGGAAAAGTGCTTAATTAAGAAACAGGAATATTTATTGCTACCTGTACAATCAGTAGAGCCTACACTAGTTATTCAACTGCTGAGTGGGCTGAAAATACAGAGATAGCATTCTGTGAAAAGGTATCTGCCCCCATTTTTAGAGTTTTCAAGTTTTTCCATAATCAAAACCAAAAGTCTCCAAACACAAACCAGGATAGTCTGAACTCCCAGAAGACTTGAAGTGCAAGAATTTCTTTGCTTCCTGCAAAGAATCCCACCTCTGAGGGCTGGCTTTTATCCCTTAAGGGAGGGGCCATCACCTTGCAGCCTTACTCCCAAGTCGCCCGTGCTACTGCAGCTGCTCTTTCCTTCGAGCAGCCCTGCGCACACGTGCACTGGGCACAGGCTCCTCAGGATCCTCTGCATCATTGCTGCCAGCCTCCACAAGCTCCAAAGGCAGCACTCCACTCTCTGATAGTGCTGGCCCTATCCCTGAGTCACATGCAGGCCCCTCATCCAAGTCCTCACTCTCCAGGTCCCCAGCCATCCGCACCTGCTGCTGGCGAACCACAACAAATGCAGCACAAGTCAATATACCTTTAAAAATCCTGAGATGTTGCAGTAAAGATTTAGCAGCATAAAAACAGGAAATATTTCAGCTACAGAGGAACTAGGTGGGCAGTTGCAAAGCATAACTTTAGATTTCTCTACATCTTGCACTTTTAAAAAGGAGAAGCACATTGTTGTTGCTTCTTGCATGCAAGTGTCAACAAAAAAATAGCCTTTCTTGGTCATTAATTGTACTGAAAAAGTGCAAGTAATACAAAGAATTGTTTATATCCGAGCTGATGAACAAAAGGCAACAGCTGGATGATCAATAGGCTTATTGGTTGTGGATTTCTACATTTATACAGTCAAAGCTTATATATTGACAATAAAGACATGCTTTTAGAGACTCACTCTGTGGGGGAGGTGCAGTCTCTAAATTTGACACATGCATACATACATACATCTGGAAAAGTCTTTTCCTTTAAAAAAAATTTTTTTTTTGAAAACAATTTTATTGATTTTCTACAAACAAACAAAACAAACAAAACATCAACTCTCTTATATACATACAGTGTGTCGGTTGGTTCATCAGTTTTGTGCATTCATTTCGTAGTCTCAATTACAGTTATATTACATAATAGCTCATATTGTCAATCCAAACTTATATATCCTAATATCGCTATTAGAAAATCATTTGACTATACTTTTAATCATTCGTACTTATGAGATAACAATACTTTAACCAGTTTATTCTATAACAAATCATATAATCATACCAGATCTATCCTAAAAACACTTTATAGATATGATATCGAATATCAAAAGAGAAAGAAAAAACAAAGATATTCCTTGCTGTCTAACATTCTAAATATTCTATTATTGTACTTTGTCATCCAACCATTGATAGAAAAGATCCCAAATTTCATAAAATTGTTTATCCTCTTGCTCTCTAATTTCAAATGTCTATCTACTCATCTCAGCACATTCCAATATTTTCTTAATAATTTCTTCCTGCGATGGTATTTTCTCATTTTTCCCATTTTTAGCAAATACGCTTTCCTTTAAAATTTTGTATGACTATGTGACAGTCCTGCCTTCTTTGTGATTCTATGTATCATCTTTTTATGATTTTTTTACAGCTACAATGATAATTAGTTCTGAAGTTCACATAAAACCATTCTCAACTACTAGTCTAATATTGGGGGGAAATGAAACAATGTAACCTTGATTATATTCCATCAAATTATCTATGAAAGTTAACTTTTACAACAAAAAGAGGAGAAAGTGCAATGCCCAAGGGAAACACCTTGAACATACACAGTTGTTTTATTATTTGATAAGATACTCGAGGAGGTAATTGTAATATGCTATTAAGCAAGCAGCTTTGATTGTAGAAAGCATACCTGATGAGTAACTGAGAATCTTGATAAGACAAAAAAGAAAGAAAGAAAAGAACTACCCTTACTTTTAGGCATTTGACCATTTGTTTTGTCCTTTTTCCATGAGCACCTATCATGTTGTCAGTTTTGATTTCCAAGTTCAACCCTTGGCTTCCAAAAGCATTCCTTGTGAGGATTTTCTTGTTCTTGGTTTTGTTTTAAAAACAGCTATCCCCGATTCTCTTGTGCACGGCTATGATGTTTCCACAGCTAAAAACCTACTTTCCATTCTCTTGGACCAACTTTGTTGCTTTATCAGCCTTAAAAGATAACTGTTTCCTTTTATTTTGAAAACCACTTCTTCAGATTTCATTCTAGCTCCATATATGGTGTAATCAGTATGCAAGTTCCTTATTTCCCTTTTGTGTGGTAGAAAATTACAGAAATGTCTCAAATTGGAAGGAACTTCCTAATCTACATGCTGGGGATTGGTATATTAATAAATTTTATTATCTGTTTTGTGTGTGTGTGTGTGTATGGGGGCGTTGTCCATATAGGATTATGCACCAAATTCACAATCTAGAGACTGTATCTCTCTATAGCTGCCACTAAACTCCAAATACATGCAATCAATAAAACAAGGATTGTACATAGAACAATATCAGACCTCTGAAAAGTATAAGCATGCATATGTACTCAGTACATATTGGGCCCCTTTTGCAGCAATTACTGCCTCAATGCGGCGTGGCATGGAAGCTATCAGCCTGTGGCACTGCTGAGGTGTTATGGAAGACCAGGATGCTTCAATCACGGCCTTCAGCTCTTCTGCATTGTTCGGTCTCATGTCTCTCATCTTTCTCTTGGCAATGCCCCATAGATTCTCTATGAGGTTCAGGTAGGTGAGTTTGCTGGCCAATCAAGCACAGTAATCCCACAGTCATTGAACCAGGTTTTGGTGCTTTTGGCAGTGTGGGCAGGTGCCAAGTCCTGCTGGAAAATGAAGTCAGCATCCCTAAAAAGCTCGTCTGCGGAAGGAAGCATGAAGTGCTCCAAAATCTCCTGGTAGACGGCTGTGTTGACCCTGGACTTAATGAAGCACAGTGGACCAACACCAGCAGATGACATGGCTCCCCAAATCAACAGAGACTGTGGAAACTTCACACTGGACTTCAAGCATCTTGCAGTGTGTGCCTCTCCATTCTTCCTCCAGACTCTGGGTCCTTGGTTTCCAAATGAGATGCAAAAGTTGCTCTCATCAGAAAAGAGGACTTTGGACCACTGAGCAACAGACCAGTTCTTTTTTTCTTTAGCCCAGGTAAGACGCTTCTGACATTGTTTGTTGTTCAGGAGTGGCTTGATAAGAGGAATACGACATTTGAAGCCCATGTCCAGGATCCGTCTGTGTGTGGTGGCTCTTGATGCACTGACTCCAGCCTCAGTCCACTCCTTGTGAAAGTCCCCAACACTTTTGAATGGCCTTTTCTTGACAATCCTCTCCAGGCTGCGGTCATCCCTGCTGCTTCTGCACCTTTTTCTTCCACACTTTTCCCTTCCACATAACTTTCTATTAATGTGCTTTGATACAGAACTTTGGGAACATCCAACTTCTTTTGCAATTACCTTTTGAGGTTTTCCCTCCTTATGGAGGGTGTCAATGATGGTTTTCTGCACAACTGTCAGGTCAGCAGTCTTTCCCATGATTGTGATTCCTACTGAACCAGACTGAGGGACCATTTAAAGGCTCAGGAACCGTTTGCAGGTGTTATGGCTTAATTAGTTGATTAGAGTGGGACACTTTGAGCCTAGAATATTGCA
This sequence comes from Notechis scutatus, assembly GCF_049901735.1. Lineage (NCBI taxonomy): Eukaryota > Metazoa > Chordata > Lepidosauria > Squamata > Elapidae > Notechis > Notechis scutatus. The sequence goes on from NC_142009.1 coordinate 301,202,590, forward strand.
CCTTTTCACAATATTCTCATATTCTGAGATTGTGGATTTGGGGTTTTCATGAGCTGTAAGCCATAATCATCTCAATTATGAATCACGGCTTGAACTATCTTGCTACGCATGTAATGAGTCTATCTCATATATTAGGTTCACCTTTTAAGTTGCATTACTGAAATAAATGAACTTTTGCACGATATTCTAATTTTTCGAGTTTCACCTGTACATACTTGCCCCCCATTTCCCTTATTTTTACCAGCATTATAGTCATTAAAAAAGAAGATACATTACACAAACAAAATTTCAGTAATGCAATTCGTAAATAAAGAACATAAAATATATGCTCTCAGTTATTCAGCCAAAGGATTTGTCAGAATTGATAATGGAACATATAAAGCAGAATGATTTGGTGTTATGATACCAAATGAATGAAGGTAAAACTCAAATAGAACGTAACAAGAAAGGGATTATAACAAATAATGTGGTTTAATATTACTGCTAATGGGTTAATTGTTACTGCTTAAATGGTTAATTGTCTGGGTATTTACAAAAATAATAAAGACCTATTTTTGAAAAATTAATTATTCATAGATGAGATGTCATAAAATGAACAAATTGTATGATTAAATAGATATAGAATCTAGGCACAATAACAGCAGCAACAGGAATTTCAATGAAAAAAAAATTAAATTTATACTGAAATTAGAACTAAGAAACTTCCTGACAGTGAGAACAATTAATAAGCTTGTCTCCAGAAGTTGTGGATGCTCCATCACAGGAGGGGGTTGTGGGGGTTGGGTTTAAGAAGAGACTGGAAAGCCATTTATCTGAAATTATTCTGTATTCTGAACATTATACCTAGAAAAAAACTGGTACATGTTTACCACTGGTATATTACTCCAGCATTGTTAAAAACAGCAGTTCATTTTCTAAAAAAGATTACTGAAAATGTATCGATCAAGCTACATTATTTATTATTATAATTGTTGTTGTATTTAATGGCAATACAAGGCTCAACAATTTTGGAAAATGATTTATAACAGAATGAAACATTTTCAAAAAGTGAAATTTCTTTCTACTGCTACATTTTTATTAAATACTATGGTACTAAACCTAATATTCCAGTGAGCTATACTGAACTAGCTTTGTGCCTGCTAACTGCTGCAGGGATTTTTTACATTTCTTACTGCAAAGTATATATGGATCTTTCTGCAGATAAATGGTTATTTTAATTGTGGAAAGACATCTCAATGAAGCTGTCAGGGAAAGTTGTAAGCCTCCTGCACATGGCAGCAGCAGCCATCCTAAGCACCACCATGCTCTCACTGGCCACCCATGCAACTTTGTGCACCCATTTAGCTATCTGCTACCCTGTTTATAAACTGTCTGGGATTTGCAACTGCCTGTTGGGTCCCCCTGGTTGTTGGAAATTGGCAGGAGGTTGTGAGGAGATCTTCATTTAACTGAACAATGCTGGGATTATCATTGCTAAGCGATGAGATCATGTAATTGCGTTGCTTAGTGATGAAAACTGAAATTCCAATTACAGGTAGCCCACAACTTATGACCACAATTGGGACTGGAATTTCCATCATAAGTAATCATAAAGTCAGTCATCAAGGGATTGGACCCAATTTTTTAAGTAGTTATTAAGTGAATCATGTGATTAAGCATGTCATGCAGTCATTAAGAAAATCTGGATTCCCCAGTTGATTTTGCTTGTCAGGAGCCAGATGGGAAGGTCACAAATCAAGACCACATGAATTGCATGATGCTGCAACCATCCTAGATGTGAGCTGGCTGCCAATTGCCCCAATTGCATTTCACATGACCACGGGTGTGATATGATATTCATAACTTCAAGGGTAAGTCGTAAGTCACTTTTTCCTGAGAAGCTGTGAAACCTTGAACTGTTGTTAAATGAACAGTCATAAGTCATGGACTATCTGTACTACTGATAGCCAAAGACTACCTGTATCTATTCCAGATTATTTATTTCCTGATTCAAACTGGCTGATGCTGTAATTTTTAGCAATCATGATCATACACAGATACAAGAGGCCATAGCAGAGGTGGTATTCAGCAGGTTCTGACCAGTTCTGGAGAACCGGTAGAAGAAATTTTGAGTAGTTTGGAGAACCGGCAAATACCACCTCTGACTGGAGATTTTACAGTATCCTTCCCCTGCCATGCCCACCAAGCCACCGCCCACAGAACCAGTAGTAAAAAAATTTGAATCCCATCACTGGGCCATAGGCAGCCTTGCAGCCACAGTTTATTCTCCATCAATTTAGAACATGCAAACCATAGCAAACTGGTATCGAATTCTGAAAAGGTAACTTATTAAATTCTTGAAATTCACTCAGAAACAGTGATACTAATGTGTAAACTTAAGCCAAGTAAGTCATATATTATTAATTTTGAATTGTTTGAGCAGTCTCAAAGGAAGAACATTGGGCATTACAGCAACTGCTACATGATACTACTTTACTAACTTTATAATTTGATGAGAAATGAATATAGGGCAAATGTCTTTGGATAGTGCTTATGTCAATCAACCCAGAGAACTGCAGTTTTAGGGCAGTTTTGAAGTACAAGAAAGAAATGAATTGTATCAATAATATTTTATATGGTACACTGAGAACTGCCAAAATGTTCATGCTTTTTAAGCCAATATGATAGTCCATCTACCTAAATTAGTTTCATTATTATAAAATACTGTCCACAGTAATCTAACTTTTAGTAGCCATCTTTCTTAAAAGGCCCCATTATACTTCATCTAAAAATCATATTTTTCTAGGATTTATACTAATGCCTTGCATAGATTTTTTTTAAAGTATAAAGGCAAAAAAGGATCCTAAGGATATTATATACAAATTTACAGAAGGAAACTTTATGATGCAGTAGAATAAAATGCCAAGTAAAGAAAACGAATCACTCCATACTGAAGTCATTTTAATTGCTGAATGCGTAACAATTTGACTCCTGTATTTGATTTATTCAATATCAGAATAAGAACAGAATCTATCTTAGCTTCATAATGGGAAAGCTTTCAATCTTATTTCCATTTTTAAATATAACTTTTAATGGTTACTAGTTCAATCTAAAAAATAAAAAATGGTGTACATTCATTGGCTCCAACCAAAATTACAAATAATTAAAACATTAGAAAATCTTTTAATTAGATTTTTGCCTTTCTAATTGCTTTCAGCACTTTTAAAAGGTGAGACATTGCAGAGAAGATGGGCTTGCAATCTCATGTAGTAAAATGCAGGCAAATAGCTTATTTGAAATAGGGCGAGACAACCTCAAATGTATCCATTATAGTGGTGTGACACAATTCTGAAAGAAAGATTCAAAGACTCAATTCTTAGAGCAGAAAATAGAATGCATGCATAAATTCAAAATCTTTAAAAATTGTATCAGCAAAACCAGAAATCTTAACAGTTAGATCTTACAGTTAGAACAGAAATCTAACAGTTAGACCTTAACAACAGTGTGGCTGAATATGGTTGTTGGTAGAGAGCTCACAAAAAAGGTAGAGGGCTCACAAAAAGAATCTCTTCCTGAGTTTTCCTTACCAAAAAAGTTAAAATATTTTTTAAATGTTGTAATGGAGAAAATAGGACATCTTGTTCTAGGTGCCCTGTAGACTTTTATTAATTGCAAAAATGTCACTGGAATCAAGGCTAAATACTTTATTTCATGGGTCGAGAAAGAGGGCTAAAGTAAGGATAGAAGGGAGGGGGAGAGGGAGGGAAGGAAAGTTGTGCGTGTGAGAGCGATATGGAGATGGAGATGTGAGTGCTTCGAATTTCTCTTGAAATCCATAGAGATCAAACATATTAATATTTTGTTTGAATCATGCTTGTTATGTCAAAACATAGGCAAACATAAATAAAAGCAAACAGAAGCAAAATGTTACGAACTTATCCAAAGACTTCCTTCACCACAACTCATCTATTTCTGCATTTATTTGTATTAATTTTCTTCAGTTCAATTTGAGGATTGGGTGGTAACTCTGTATTCTTCTATTTAGGTGGTGTTTCTTTTATTCTTTTGTTAACATGTGCACATATAAAGCCTTTATTCTTGAATAGTTTATAACTACATAGAGCACCTGTAATTTTTGTAAAGCTTTTTTTTTTTTTAACAAATTTTATTCAGTTTTTCACATAAAAACAAAAATCTCTTTTTAGTGGACAACATATTTCCGGGTCATCACCTTTACATACAAATATGATAGCAGTTATACATTCTTATATTCATACTTAATTCTATTATTACCTTTTCCATTCCACATTTTCAGTAAGAAGAGAAACAAACACATTAATTCTAGCCTCTTTCATTAATCTCAATCGAAACATCTTTTTGTTTCATTTCAATTATTTCAAATATAATCCTTTAATATTTATTTTAAAAATAAAGATAAACAATATGTGTTTGCATAATAATAATAATAATAATAATAATAATAATACTCTATATTGACTTATTAATTTAGTTGGTTCTTTAGTCTGTCATATTCCCTTTCCATTACACATTCTTTTTATAAATTCTAAATTAATACAAGTTTTAACACGAAAGAAAAAACAAGTATAAGTTTCCCTTTTACTGCTTTGAGTGTGACAAATATACCTTTATTTAAAATATACCTTTATTCCCTCATCTTGATTCCCAATAAACCATCATTTTTAAGAAGTTACAATAATAATCATTACATCTTTTCATTTGGATTCCGCAGCATATTTCCCCCCCTTAATTTCTAATAAGAGTTATCAATATCTATATTACCCTATTTTCTAAATATTTTTAATTGCAGAAATATTCTTATTACCCCTTGTCACCCTGCAGAATCCCCTTTTTAATTCATCAACCATTATCTCTGAAAAAACAATTTCTTTTCAACATTTTATTATTTCTGTATTTCTTTATTTTATGCACCTGTTTCTTACTGCTTCTCCTCCCCCTCTTTTCCCCATATCTTTTCTCATTCCAGTTTATATCCCTCTCTTTCTTAATATCTTCCTTTCCCCTTTTCTGCTGGGTCTTTCTGTCTTTCCCAACTTCACAGGTATTCCCCAGTTTGATTGCCTTCTTAAGTCTCAACTTTTTAACCTTCCTTCTTTCCCCACTTCTTTGCAGCGTTCTTTATGTTAATTGTCTATTTAAAATGTCTTCTCCTTCAGTCGACTCCTCCTCCTCTGAAGCTCTTTCTTGTTCTTCATTGCCATTTCCATTTTTTCTAACACAGAGAAAAGTGATTCGCCTCTTTCCTGTAGTAATTCTCTCATATTTTTAAGTTCCATTTTTAATTCCCGAAGAGATATCATTACAACTCTTGTATTTTATGATGGTTAAAGTCCACAAAAAAACCACTTTTACTTTCCTTCTTTCTTCTTTCAATTTTCTAAAGTTCTCAATTATTCCAGCCCAGGGTCTATTCCAAAAACATCAATCAATCCCACAGTCAGTCTTTCCTTGCTTTTTTCTTTATTCTAATTCTGCTTTCACTTTCTAAGATTCTTACTTTGTTTCAATATTTCTTTAATATTATATCCACACAAGTTCATTCAGAAACAGGATGTTTGAGCTCAAGTTTTTGTCAAAAGGTGGCACTCTCCATTATACAAAGTCTTCACCTTTTTCCCCTATTTTTTTATTTAGGGTTTTTCGAACCTCAATATTCCAACACAGTTCAGTCTCCAATTTGTCAACCTTTATTATTATTATTATTTGACAATCTTAAGTCCAGCTTTATTGTATGCCTGTTTATTGCCAAAATATTTTAGTCCAATTTAGTTAAATCTTTAGTTCCGGCTTCTTCCTTTCCTGGTTCGAAGCCCCGCTTAGCTGTCAGAAATACTTTCTTATTTTTTTCCCTGTACCTTTGTAATTTCGCCATTCACTTTTCTTTTCTTAAAAATTCCATGTTACCTTAATCCTGGGGTACTTTTGTTTAGTTGTATCACCCAGTTGTCCCGGTTCAGATGTTATCCACCTCTTTCTTCCCTCCTGCACAAATCTTAATCCAGCTGAGTCCTCCTCTTCAGGTTGGCCATTTTAAACCACCGCTACAGTCGTCTTCGGGGGGAAAAAGACCAAGCCCAGGAGGGGAGATGCGGCTCCCCTCAACCTGGCTTGCAGCTTCCCCTTACTCCACCGCTCCTCCAAGGCAGCTTCAGCCCCTAATCGTAATGATCGGGGCTCTCCAATGAAAGAGCACAGACCATAGCTGCAGAGAGATGCAATCTACAGTCTGTCAGCAAGGAGGCTTTGCCTTCTTCCCGACCCAATTTTTGTACAGCTTTTTACTTAGTATATTGCTTCTCTTATTACTGAAGAGCCATGACCCGAAAATTGCAAAATGCTTTTCTCATTGTAATCTTATACCCACACAAAAATTTAATCCTGTACCTATTCAAAGAGATCCACTGTGAGGGAAGCAAGTAAAGGATTGTACTTCTTGTAACGCTCAGGGTTTTAGAAAAGTATTTAGACATTCACTTGTAAAAAAAGAAAAACCCAACATTAATACCTTGAGGAATTCTAAAACTGACTTGAATCACATGATACATTAAACAAATGACAACATGGCTTAGAGAAATATGTGAACTCAGACGATTTGTCAAGTTCTGTTAAAATTCTGGATAGTCAAAGAATTATTACATTATTACATTGCATTGTAATGTGGTTTGGTGACTTTTGTATAGTGCATTGTAAAAATGCAGTTACACTGATTCATGTATCATAGCATTTAGTTTAATACACTGCTCAAAAAAAATAAAGGGAACACTTAAACAACACAATGTAACTCCAAGTCAATCACACTTCTGTGAAATCAAACTGTCCACTTAGGTAGCAACACTGATTGACAATCAATTTCACATGCTGTTGTGCAAATGGAATAGACAACAGGTGGAAAGCATAGGCAGTTAGCAAGACATCCCCAATAAAGGAGTGGTTCTGTAGATGGTGATCACAGACCACTTCTCAGTTCCTATGCTTTCTGGCTGATGGTTTGGTCACTTTTGAATGCTGGCGGTGCTTTCACTCTAGTTGTAGCATGAGTCTACAACCCACACAAGTGGCTCAGGTAATGCAGCTCATCCAGGATGGCACATCAATGCAAGCTGTGGCAAGAAGGTTTGCTGTGTCTGTCAGCATAGTGTCCAGAGCATGGAGGCGCTACCAGGAGACAGGCCAGTACATCAGGAGACGTGGAGGAGGCCGTAGGAGGGCAACAACCCAGCATCAGGACCGCTACCTCCGCCTTTGTGCAAGGAGGGACAGGAGGAGCACTGCCAGAGTCCTGCAAAATGACCTCCAGTGGGCCACAAATGTGCATGTGGCTGCTCAAACAGTCAGAAACAGACTCCATGAGGGTGGTATGAGGGCCCGACATCCACAGGTGAGGGTTGTGCTTACAGCCCAACACCATGCAGGACGTTTGGCATTTGCCAGAGAACATCAAAATTGGCAAATTTGCCACTGGCACTCTGTGCTCTTCACAGATGAAAGCAGGTTCACACTGAGCACATGTGACAGATGTGACAGGGTCTGGAGACGACGTGGAGAATGTTCTACTGCCTGCAACATCCTCCAGCATGACCAGTTTGGCAGTGGGTCAGTAATGGTGTCGGGTGGCATTTCTTTAGGGGGGCCCTCCACGTGCTCGCCAGAGGTAGCCTGACTGCCATTAGGTACAGAGATGAGATCCTCAGACCCCTTGTGAGACCATATGCTGGTACGGTTGGCCCTGGGTTCCTCCTAATGCAAGACAATGCTAGACCTCATGCGGCTGGAGTGTGTCAGCAGTTCCTGCAAGACGAAGGGATTGATGCTATGGACTGGCCCGCCCGTTCCCCAGACCTGAATCCAATTAAGCACATCTGGGACATCATGTCTCACTCCATCCACCAATGCCATGTTGCATCACAGACTGTCCAGGAGTTGGGGGATGCTTTAGTCCAGGTGTGGGAGGAGATCCTTCAGGAGACCATCCGCCACCTCATCAGGAGCATGCCCAGGTGTTGTAGGGAGGTCATACAGGCACGTGGAGGCCACACACACTACTGAGCCTCATTTTGACTTGTTTTAAGGACATTACATCAAAGTTGGATCAGCCTGTAGTGTTTTTTTCCACTTTAATTTTGAGTGTAACTCCAAATCCAGACCTCCATGGGTTGCTAAATTTGATTTCCATTGATAATTTTTGTGTGATTTTGTTGTCAGCACATTCAACTATGTAATGAACAAAGTATTTAATAAGAATATTTCATTCTAGGATGTCTTATTTTTGTGTTCCCTTTATTTTTCTGAGCAGTGTACATTTAGATCACATAAGTTATGACTATAGAAGGAAGAGGGGTGCAGATCAGTGGTTAAAGACCTTGAGCTTGTAAGCTGGAAAGCAGACAGCCCAGGTTCAAGACCCAAGTGCCGCATGATAGGATGATTTTAAAACTTTAAATAGATTTTAAAATTTGTCATAACTTGGAATGGTCATGTGTCAAAGACTACCAGTACTTTGCTTTAAAAGCCTCCCCCAAACCAGCATCTTCCAAATATCCTGGTCTCTTTGCAAGCACAGTTGAATAATGAAAACCGTATGGCAGTTTTTTGGGGATAGTGATTCTGAAAATTTGTGATGGGCACATTTATAAAATCAAAGTTATAAGAGATTGGCCTATTCTCAAAAGTATTGTCAAGAAAGCCACAGGCATTAAAATGTAAAGAAAAAAAAAATTGCCAGAAGATGAATTTCTTGAGGTTAATTTTTAAGATCTCAGTGGAACTTTTGCATAACAAGTACATTGTGTAAATATACATAATATTGACATGGCACTTGTGCTGTATAGCATATCAGTTTCCAAAAATTAAAAGGGCCAACTACCTGATGAGCATATTGTTAATCTTCATCCACACGTGTACAGTATACGTTTTGTGTGTGTGTGTGTGTGTGTGTGTGTGTGTGTGTGTGTGTGTATCTGGCTTTACTTCATTTTCTTATTTATTGTTTAAGTAGTTTTGGTTTCATTGCAATAGTTTTAAAACTTTACTCTTCTTATTTTGGGCTTCTCTGGGAGGAAAAGCAGTATACAAAATAGATATTTTACATTATTTTTTTCCAAGTTTACCACTGGAAATGTCATCTGGCATTTTGAGTTCTGGGACTTCAGGATGTAATACACAAGCGACTATTATTAACATTTCCATATATCACTTACGAGAATTATTTTAAAACAAAATATTTTTGTGTAGAGACTCTGTAGCGTCTTAATTTATAAATTGCTTTATCCATCTATCTGAAATGAAAGTTTTTAAACTAAGATAAATAAGCAAAGAGGGAATTTAACAGACTGTAGCTATTTATATTTTCCTATATTATGTATATGTGGGCATATTCATATACATATGTATGTAAATATGTTGAAGAGTCAATGTAGTGTAATGATTAAAGTGATGAATGAGGAGTGGAAAAATCAGATTCTAGTCCTCTTTTAGGCACATACGCTGCTTGGATGACTTTGGATCTCTTACTCAGCTGTAGATCAGACAAGTGAAAAACATCTGTTTACCAACCTGCACTGGACATTGTGATAGAATGAAGTATATAACTTTGCATGAGGAGAAATTCACCCTGCAGCTGATTGAGTCAGGCTAATAATGTTTAATATTAGTACTGCTGCTTGTACTGCTTTGCATAAACTTAACAAAATCAATGAACTTATTCCATATCCTGAAGCACTAGGTAAGTATTTGAGAGCTCTATAAGAAATACTGGAACACTATTATATGCTTATTAATTTCCCCTTAAGTGTAATGAAACTTGAGTCACAATGCACAAACAAAGTGTGCCTTTGTATGGAGCTGCTAGAGTGAAAGAACATAAATATTACCCCTTTCCTGGTTCTACAGAATCAGATCTCCAACATCATTTAAGCCTTGCTCAGCTTGCTTGGAGGGCTTCCAGTTTAGCCTTCATGTATATGTTATTGAGTATTTATTTTATAAGCTCACTTTCCTTGGGTATATTCCTTAATCTACTAATGTTTCACATAAAAATAACCCCCTCAATATTTCAGAAAAACAAGCGTTGCCTAGGAACAATTACTGCAAACTATTTTCAGCAGTATTTTACTTAGGCTAAAGACAAATGTAGTTTTTTGTAGCACTGTGATGAATCCAGCTGTTTCAAAACTGAAGGGAACTTTTCCTCCTGTTCCTATTTCAAAGTGGTAATTTAAGAAAATACCTACAAACTTGTAATTTTGTCATGACACTATAAAACTATGTATTTAAAAACATATTCATTCCCTTTTCTATTAAACTTTTTCTGCACTACACATGACATTATATAAGTACATTACAAAGCACTACAAAGCAACAGGCAATTGAGTTTAAAATCCTCTATCATTGCAGGAACACAAATTAAAGGGCCCCCGTACAGATGGGACTCTTTCTTCCATTTGAAAACCTCCAGGGAAAGAAGAGCTCACTGATCTCTGGGTAACTGTCTTCATTTTTGAACTGCTTATTACTTTGAAAAGTTATTTCTAATGTTAATCAAAATTTGCCTTCTTGTAGCTCAGGCCTGTCAAACTGGCGGCCCATGGGCCGGATACGGCCCACACAAACCATGCCCACCCCAGCTCCGCAAAGGCAAAAAACATTGCGATTCATCACAATATGGCCCACGACATGAGCAGATTTGACACCCCTGACATTGTAGCTTAACTTAATTAATTAGTACACGTCCTGTCCTTAGAACAGATTTGAACTTCTCTTGTTAGACTTCCTTTCAGGTACCTGAAAAGTTTTGTCATATCTCCCTTCAACTTCTTAAGGCAAAACATGGCCAGCTCCTTTAACTTCTCTACATAGGACTTCACATTCTTCACACCCTTCTCTGAACCTATTCCAGTTTGTCTTAATCTGTAATGTTGGGAATTGAACACAATACTTAATACGAGGCTAGATTAACAGTGTAAACCAGAATTATTTCTGTAATTTAGAAACTATACATTTGCTGATGTTGCCTAATATTGCATTAAACTTTTTTGTAGCCATGACACATTGTTGACTTATATTCACTTATATTCAGATAATTTTCACTAGTATTATCTCCAAGTCACATTGTCCTCAACGTACAACTATTTAGTTAGCATCAATTTGAAGATGCAATGGCACTGAAAAAAGTGTCTTACAGCCAGTTCTCACAGTTATGACCATTGCAGCATATCCATGGTCACATGATCAAAATTTGAACACTTGGCAACCAGGATATATTCATGATGGTTATAGTATCCTAGTATCCTAGGGTCATGTAATTGCCATCTGTAACCTTCCCAGCTGGCTTCAAATAAGCAAAGTCAATGGGGGAAGCTTGTAATTAACTTACAACCAGGGTGATTTACTTAACTGTGGCAAAAAAGGTCATAGAATAAGACAAAACTCACCTAAACACCAACTCACATTGCAACAAAAGTTTCTTGATTGTAATCATAAGGCAAGGACTACCCATATCCCTTATTTTATATCCAAGCATGTGATTACTGTTTCTTAACCAGAAATGCTTGCATATGTCTTTCTTGAATTGTATAATTTTCTATCCATTTTTCTAATCAATCAAAGCTAGAAAATGCTCTCTCTCTCAGAATATATTCCTTGCAATTAGCAGTTTTTCAGAAGAGGACTTTTCCATCATTTGTAGCAAAGCACAGCCTCTTAGTAATTTCCCCAAATCCTGCCTTCCCACCAGGTCTCGTTTAATTCCACTAGCAAACTCCTACTTGTATTCCTTTCTCATTTATAGTGCTTAACCCAGCTGTTTTATATTCCTTCTATATCTCTGCTTAATTATCAGGACACATTCAAATACATGCAACAAGCAATTAACAGTTCTCAGGATATACTTCTTGCAATCAGCAACTATTCACAGCTGAACAAACACTTCCTCAGAAGTATTTTTTTCTTCCATTCAGTCATGACTGATTTCTCAGAAACTGCCTGGACAAGGCCTGCAGTTTTCTTGGCAATTTTAGAATTGATTTGCCATTGTCTCCTTCCTAGGGCTGGCCTGAGATCGCTCAGTTGGCTTTGTGCCTAAGACTAGAACTTTCAATGTCCTAGTTTCTAGGGCGATGGTTTAATTGCACTTTCTCTGTTCAATCTCTTATCATTGGCTCTTCTTCCTGTTGAGATCCATGTAGAGTCTTGCGAGACTTATTTACTATTATTAACACGACTACTCTTCTGTATAACAAGGCTGCATTTTAAACAAATTCAAAATATGATACAGGAATGCCTTTGCCAGGGCTTTTTCATATATGACAAGCACAAATAATTGAAAATCTCTACTATTCTTATTGCTTTCTTAATGGGTAGTTGTCCATAATTTCTCAGGTTACTGTCCTTAACTGGAATTCCAGTTTACAAATGGCTGCTCTTTTTTAAAAAAATATTTCTAAAAAAGGAGGATGCACACATATTTGATTCTTCTTTGGCTATGTCTAAATTCTAAGTTCTCAGGCATAGAGGCTTATTTAGTTCCTCTTCCGTGATCCTATCCTGTGATCAAATTTTTATTTGGTTCCTATTCTGCAGCATCAAATATTTTTTTAATCAAGAGTTTATTTTAGCATGTTAAATGTTTCTGTTCTTTGATCGAAGTAACCCCTGAAATGTTGCTCAACTTAAAAAGGTTTCAAGATTCCCCCTGTTCAGTTGTGACCAACTCAAGGGGGTGGTGCAACATTCTCAGCTGAGGGACCCTCTGAGAGACACTTCCATCAGCCAGCATGAAACTACGGAACACAGTAACTTTCCCATCAGAGTGCTACATATTTACAGTATCTACTCGTGTTATGTATGTTTTCAGACTGCTAGATTGTCAAAAGCTGAGGTGGGTAATGGGAACTCACCCCGTCACACAATCTTGGCTCTCAAAACCTGGACTGTCAGTTTTCCAACTGACAAGCACAGCATCTTTAAACACTGAGCCATACAAACTGCAATTCATCAAGAGCTAGAAAACAAATAGGTCTCATACTTTTCTACTTGCTACAGTTATTTTTAGTTTGTTTCTTTACATTGTATGCTTTATGATTTAATCTTTATTTTGTTAACCACTCAGGGAAAATGACTCATACCAGCAATATGAGAATTTTATCAGGCTTAGCTCAATAGTATATAACACTGGAAAGAAGAATTAAAAGCAACTCTGCTGGTTAATACAATCAGTTCATTAAATATTTAGGATATTTAGCATTGCCATTTTCCTTATTAGTATAAGGAAAAAAGATAAACATTTATAAATTTCACCTAGCTAAAGATTTGTCCATTTTCAGAAATAAGAGTTTCAGTTAAATCTCTTAAGGGTATATATTTTTACCTTCCACATTTTTTTTCATAGCAATCAGAATAGTTCAGCAGCAAAGAAGTGACATCTTCAAGTACAACCTACTGATTTAATGCTACAGATTTATCAGACTTTGCTATGTCTCCAAAAAAATATTTTGCAGAAAGAAGCAAATATATAACCAGCAGGTAGCTAGTTCCCTATTTCAAAGGTCTGATATGAATGTGTAATCTTTTTGCTATTAAGTAACAGAATGCTTAATTAGTAAAATTATACACAAAAAAGGAGGACAGTTCACAAAAGCTGCAATAGCAAGCACATCAGAGAGGACAGTATCAAGTCAAGGTTAAAGACAAAATACATTTGGAAAAGTACAATGTTCTCTTGGACATAATCTGCTAGTTTAGATTAAATCGCAACAACAACTTTGCATAACGAAGTTATCAGTAAATGTAAGGGCTTTTCCTCTGTACAGAAGGAATGAAAGAACATAAAGTCCCGTCCCCCCCAAGTTATAAAGGAAAGCCATTATTTTTTATGGTTTTATATAGGATCCATCCCTGCTGTTTTACTGCTTACCATGCTCTCAGAATCCATCAACATGGCAGAATTTAAGATTTGATTTCCAATTTACTGTGCTTTGATTTCTATGAAAACACAATTCAAAGTCCACTAATGCAGGGGTCCTAACCTCCTGGCTGTGGCCCACTACCAGGCCATGGCCTATTCGGAATTGGGCCATGTGAGTGCCTGGCTGGAGTGTGTATATGCGTGCTCAACTTGTGCAAGTGGCAAACCAGTGGGGCACACAGCCCAGTTCCCCTCTCTCCCCACCAGCCAGGCCGACAAACCGCAAAGGTTGGGAGGCAGCTTCATGAATGGAATAGCATTGGGTTTAGTGTATTCTAGAGAATAACAAGGATAAGGAAAAATTATTTTGGCTGTGCATATGAAATAAAAACATAGCAAAAGACAAAGCCATGCATTTGTTTTCATATACACTAATCTAGGGCCTTACTCTCTAAGAAAAGTTTCAGATTGATGGTTTACCTAATCTTAACAGGACTTGATTTAATATTACCTGGATCAGCTAAAATATAGAATGTTGAAAAGGTATTATTCTATTATTTGTGAATTGACATTTTAAACCAAATCTTCAGATTATTTCTGGCAGACTACAGCTTCAGAAGAACTTATTAACCACCAATGCTGATCAAGTGAGAAGGAGAGAGAAATTAGTACCTTTCTTCTGCAAATGTATTTCAAATCTCACGTTCCAAAACCCAACTAAATATTAAATAGAATATTTTAAAAGATCTTCTATTCTACTAGCTATTTCAGACTCAATAAACTTATTATAACTTCTATTTCTTTGTACTCAAAACTGAATTTCCAAACTTCATATAAGCTTCATGTATTAATGTATATTTGTGTGTATTATGAAAGGACAAAATATTCTTTGACAAATATGTTCCCTATCTTGATTTTTTCATATAAAGTACAATCATTTTTAACTAGTCTATACAGATCATTTCCTAAGTACATATTCCAGTTTAAGAATACACGATCATGTCATATTAAGCAATGTTTGCTTGGGCACCAAAATATATTCATCAATATATATAGTTTGTAAACCATGCTTTGTTTCTTGAGATAGGTTCAGACATTACACTAATTAAGAAAAAGAAAGCAATGCCTGAAAGAGTTTAAGGCTGCAATTGGCTGTTTTAGTTGCTGCTAAATAAGAATCCCTGCATATTTGCAATTCTTGCTATAGGAATAACTGCCATTAATAAGTTTTGACCTGTATTATGAAGGAGCAGCTACTAACAATATTAAATGATCAAGTACCCATCAGAATGATTAAAGTTATAGATGTAAAATCACACTAAATTATTTTGTCTAGAAATGAAATTTGCTTTCAAGATGTTTTATCACATTTTCATTTCTTGGAATGTGTACTGTACCACATTTTGATCACTTTTTTAAACAATAGGTTTTCTATCTCTTTAATGGTCTTGGGTGGCTTGCATACTTTTAATCTGATTGCAACTATTACTATATACATCAAGGTCATCAGGGCAACAACTGAAGAAAAAAGATCCTAATATTCCTTTGACCATAAACTTTCTGGAATTGCATCATTTATATACTTTATTTATGTATTTATTTGTTACATTTATTTGCCACATTTTTCACCATGAGGCTATTATAGGTGGCTTACTACAATAAAAAAGAAGAAATTAAGAGTGTAAACAAAACAGAAGTAAAATAGAACAGTGAAATAAACAATGAAAAAGAAAATAATGAGAATACATCATATGATAATAAAAAATGGTTGGGTGGAGACCAGAAAATGATGGAGTCTGCTATCAATCCAGAGCGGCTTCCAGTTTAGAAGTTTAGTCCTTGTTTAGATCAAGTATGACTATACCAACATTTTTAATATTTTTTAAAGGGATTGTATTTCCCCTTTAAATATAAATGTAAAATACCGTATTTGCCGGCGTATAAGACGACTTTTTGCCCTAAAAAACATGCCTCCAAGTGGGGGGTCGTCTTATACGCCGGTAAATACATTGTCACTCGGTGCAAGAGCAACGGGGCGGAGCTCCGCAACTTGCGAAGCCCCTTCAAGCCCAGCCGGAGTCTCTCTTCCTCCTCCTCCCACCCACCCACCCACCCTCCGCCCGGCTCGGGCGCTATGGAGGCCAATCTGGAGGTGGGGTGGGGTGGAGCGGGAGGGTCTCTGGCGGGGCCGCCGCCCAGCCAGCCCCGAGCCGCGTAATGGCCCGGGAGTGGGGGGGGAGAAGGTGGTGGGGTGGACTGTGGCGCCCCTCCTTCTGGGCAGCGGGGCGGGGGCGGCAATTTGCTCCTCCCGCTTCTCCCTCCCTCTTTGAAAGACCGGGAGGGCTGTGCTTGGGGCGGGGGTGTCCTCAGGAAGTTCCTGATGGGACCCCGCTGGGCAGGGCCACCCGGCTCCCGAGCTGCTTTCCAGGGTCCCCTTGGGAAGAAAAGGGTCCGGTGGGCGGTGGAAGAAGGCGAGCGCCCTCCTCCCGCCCCTGTCCCGTCCGTCCCTCCTCTTGTCCCCTCCTCCCCTCCCCGCTTAAGAGAGAAAGATCCGCCTCCCCTGCACCGAGCTTCCACCCAGCGCCGCGTCTCCGGCCAGCAGCGCTGCGATTGGGAACCGGCCAAGCGACTTTAAAACCGAGCGGAGGCCAGAGATAGCGGAATTACCCTCCACACCACACACACACACACACACAGAGAGAGAGAGAGTTGGCAGCTGTCCATCCCCACCCTTGGAGTCCCGATGGCACGCACGCGGGGCTGTCACAAAGGGAGAGGAATTGAGTGCCAGCCTGAGAAAGGCGAAGCTGCCTCTCTAAAGCATTTTGGTGGCTTTGTAAGTTTGGGGGAAAGGGGTTGGGGTGTCAATCAAGAATTATATCCAGAATACCCCAAGTGTTACAACTTACCGTATTTGCCGGCGTATGAGACGACTTTTTGCCTTGAAAAGCATGCCTCCAAGTGGGGGGTCGTCTTATACTGCGAGTATATAACAAAAACTGTATTTTGAGTGGAAATGTTGGGGCTCGTCTTATACGCCCAGTCGTCTTATACGCCGGCAAATACGGTATGTAAAATACAGAGTTACAGGACCTTCAACACCCACCCCTTGATCCATACACAACTATCACAAAGGTTGATTTGCTTACAATGGTAATCTGGGCTAGTGCAAGCACTTTAAAGCTGAGTATTCCTCAGTCCTCATTACATGAATACTGTTTTAAATTCTTTAATTCAATCTTCCTCAATGTGATACCCCCTCAAGATATAGTGGACTACAATTCCTATCAGGTCCATCCAGCAACCTAACACATATATAAGGTAGGACCTGGTTGCTGTAAGCAAAAACAAGATATGCATTACTCTACCTGCAAACTATTTCAATGATTAATTCACTATGCGGATCAGCCATATTTTATTTCCTACATCACACCAGACAACAGGAATTTGGGGGATTCCTAAAGTAGTTTCTCTGATATCAGATATAAATATAAATCTCTCTTCCATATCCCTCTGTAACTATTAGGTATATTTTGAAGCATTAAATGTTCTGGTTTTGAAGGATAAGTACCAGCAGTGCTTCTAATTTGTAGATTACAAAAGGCAAGCTACTTAATTCTTACAGTAAAAGCTATCACTTTCTATTAGTGTCACTGAAAATAAAAACACTGAGGAACTGCCAATCAGAGAAATAAAAGAATGCAGAGAACAGCAACAAAGATGATTAGAGGTCTGACAGCTAAAACATATGACGAATAGTTGCAGAAACTGGATATGTCTTGTCTAATGAAGAGAAGGATGAGGGGTGACATGACAGCAATCTTCCAATATCTGAGGGGCTGAGAGAAGGGGCTGACCTATTCTCCAAAGCACCTGAGGGCAGGATAAGAAGTGACAGGTGCAAACCTATCAAAGAGAGATCCAACCTAGAACTAGGCAAATTTCCTGACAGTGAGAACAATTAATTAGTGGAATGGTTTGGTCTAGAAATTGTGGGTGCTTCATCACTGTAGAATTTTAAGGAGAGGCACAGTGAAGGTCTGGAGGTTGTACGGTGCTATGTAAGAAGTGTAGGTTGGGGAAGTTGTGCGAGGATGCCTGAGAGGCACTGCATGAGTCTAGGCGAGTGTAAGATGGTGTGTGAAAGGCATGGTGGTGTCAGAAAGGGTGCACGATGTTACATGAGAAGTATGATTCAGGGAGGGTGCATGACAGATGATACATAAGGGTAAAACGTTGAGTTGGAAAGGGTGTGTGGGGGTATGAGGGAGCCATGGATTACCTGTATTAGAATTACAAGGGTTACTACACAGTATACAAGCCCAATTCCCCTTTTGGTCTCCAATTTGTATAATAACCATCATTTTTATGGTGGTTGTTAAGTGTATCATGTGGTTGTAACTGACATGAAAAGTTGGAAATTTTGGTCACATGAATGTGAGATGCTACAATCAGTCATAAGCATGAGCCAGTTGCCATGGTTAAAATGCAATTATGTGGCACTTATATATGAGCCAGGAGTTTGCTGCAGCTGCCAAAAAAGCCAATGCATCAAACAGGAGCTGTGGCGGTACAGTGCTTAGAATGTGGTATTGCAAGCTACTTCTCCTGATTGCTTGCTGCCAGCAGTTCAGCAGTTTGATTCTCACCGGCTCAAGGTTGACTCACTCTTCCATCCTTCTGAGATTGGTAAAATGAGGAGACAGATTGTTGCTGGGGGCAATATAGTGACTCTGTGAACTGCTTAGAGAGGGCTGTAAAACACTGTAAAGCGGTATGTAAGTGCTATTGCTATTTTACAAGGGGCAGAAGTGCTTTACCGCAGTGATCCCCAACCTTTTTGACGCCGCGGCCCGGTACCGGCATCAGCTGGGCGCCGCGGCCTGGTACCGGCATCAGCTGGGCGCCGCCATCTTTTTTTGATGAAAAAGTGCTTCCGGTGACCTCACGGGCGCTTTCATCAAAAGATGGCGCTGCGCTCGTGAGCTTTCGGTAGAAATGGCTTTCTCCGGAAAAGCTCACGAGCGCTAAGCCGCCATCTTTTTGATGAAAGCGTGCTTCGGTGAGCTTTCTACCCGGAAAAGCTCACCGGAAGCACTTTTCATGAAAAAGATGGCGGCGCCCAGCAAGCCGCGGCCCGGTAGGAGTTGTTCCGCGGACCGGTACCGGTCCGTGGACCAGTGGTTGGGGACCCCTGCTTTACCGGCAATGAAGCACTCCTTCCAAGGCCACTATAACAATTGTTAAATGACTGATCATAAGTTAAGGACTCCCTTTATTCAACTTTTATTTATTAGAAGTTTTCAAATTATTTTATATTCGTATATTGTAAAGAAAGATCAGAAGAGTTTGATGCCATACTAGCATTAACATAACCATTTAAATAGAAATCAACATAATGCACTCACCGGTATAACCTCTATGCCTCTTTTCCTGAGGAAACAAAAGGGAAAAAAAAAAAAAAAATATGTTAGGGAAATACACAACCAGTTAAGTAAAACAATATTTGGAGTGATTTTACCCCTGAATGTTTGAACTTTTAATTCAGCAGAAGAAATCCTTTGATAATTTAAAACTTTTGTGGTACATTTCTATACTATTTACTGATTTGTGAGCAAGTCTATTAAAGTTAATGTCATTTAATTTTGAGCAAAGTAAATATTTGTTTAGAAGGCTTCATATTCAGCAGAATTACAACTCAAGCATTTTACAATCCCAATTTCCAAAATGAAATATAATAACTACATCAGCATAAAAGCAAAACAACTTTTTTCAACTTCAAGATGTGTGTAAACTACAATTTGGTACTACAATTAGCATAGTATATTTAGTACTATACTATACTACACTGTACTGTATATTATACTTGTATAATTAGTAGACAAAAGGGACAAGAAATCAACCCATGGGCTGCACTTATTCAAGACACAATGTTATTTCCCCTACTTCTACCAAAGGGTATGCTGCTAACATTACCAATATTTACAGTTTCTTTGTAAAATTAAGATCTAGCAAATATTAAATTAATGGAGAAGTCAAATCCATCTTCCATCATGAAAGAATTGGATCATACTAAGTATGATAATTTGAGAACTGAGAAGTGATATATAAATCTACAAAATAAGTATGTTGCACTTTTTAAAAAACTCTATAAAAATATAATTCACTGAGTATCCATTGTAATCATCAGATCCCAAATTCTTTTTTCCTTAAAAAACAGATATCAACTTCAAGAGTTCAGTGTGGTAAATAAAAAATACATCTCCTTTATACAATTTTTACAATTGGAAAATATACTCATGACAATATGGACATTTCATAGAATTCTTTCAGTGTCTTTTTCTGTTTTCACACACATAAAACCTAAAGGAGAAAATGTATGGTTTTGAAAAAAATAGTTGGTAAGAGTGAATAAAATTTTAAAATATTTAGGCTTAGTCATCCTTTGAATCAGCTTAAAAGTGATGATTCAAATCAAAAACTGGTGCAACTCATTATAGCAGATACATGTATTTCCAGGACTGCAAAGCTTTAACAGAAACCCTTGACACACATGAAGCCTCCCTGATATGGCCACATGATCATGGAAACATACACGGCTGCTTTAATGAGTTGGAGTCAGGTGATGTATTTTGTTAGTGGTTCTAAAACATGTCTTTCAAATCAAATTTAAAGCATTGTATAGCCCTATATCTAAACTAATTAAATCCTAATATCTGAGGCATCTAGTTATAATTACGTTAAGAAATTATATTTCATAGATTCTTCCATATATTATCTCAAGCTTATATTTGATATTCCTAAAAAATCAAATTGTCCTTAAGGCAAAAATACAATCAATTCCAGAAATTCATATACTTTCCCAAAAGCAGTTCAAAAGCAACTGAGAAGGAATTTGCAGGAGTTAGTTAAAGTGTAAATATTCCATGTTAGAAATATGAAGTGACCAAAGGGAAACAGCAGCATAACAGCCAAAGAATTTGCTCTGGGGAATAGAAAGACACCAACCACAAGTCAGGCAAACTCACTCAGATTTTTTTTTAATTGCATACTTCAACATATGGCATAATTTATGCTTTAGTGAGTATTAATCAGGCATGTAAGTGTTGTTTTTCTTTTCTAATTGACTTTGAACTGAAAAGAGGTGGACCATTATATTATTTTACTAGGGACCATAGTTTAGTGATTTTTCTATTGCAAAAAGGTTCAAGTAATCTTGTACTGCACTGATCCTCAGCATATTTCCTTAAAGAAGAATCAAGCAGCAAGTGACACAATTACTCAGGGACTTGAGAACTCTAAATGTCAGATTCTGTATAAAGCAGTTTCATCTTTTCTACAGTTTTTTTTTTCTAGGAATGTTGATATTAAGATTTAATCAGAAAGAAGGCTTTATTAAAATACCCTGATTATATTTTAATGATTTATTATTACAAAGAGTGATTTATTTACTTGTATCCCGCCTTTATGTTCTTATAAATAACTGAAGGTGACAAACATGCCTACTAATACTCCTTCCTCCTCCTATTTTCCCCACAACATCAACCCTGTGATGTGAGTCAAGCTGAGAGAGGGTGACTATCTGGCTTTCATGGCTAAAGTAGGCAGGGCTAGAATTCACGATTTCCCACTACCTAGCCTGGTGCCTTTAACCACTAGATCAAATATTTATTCAAAGCATTTCTAATATACAAGAACATATCATGAGTAGTAATTTTTGTCAAGATTGATAGTGAAAGATGGTCTGACCTTCAACCTAATCAGGATTCTTTAATGCATAACAAAACACATTCTAAATCCTTTTCCTCTTGAACTTGTGACTTGCAGTCTTTCTGTCTTGGACTAGATTAAAAGAGCTTTGGCAGTATAAAGTCAGCAAGGCAGAAACCCTGTTGAAGACTTGGTGTAAGCTAGATAAGACCCCCCACCTCTCAGTATTTAATTTCAAAGTTTTTAATCATGCAGGGGGACGGTTAGGAAAGGGAGTTTATAATAAAGACAATAAATTTAAAAAACCAGAACTCAAACTGTTGTCTTTTCAAATTTTATAACAGAAGAGATTAGTTAAAAGTCTCACAATGAAATAACTTGATATAAAATCTAAATTGTAATCTCATTGATGGAAGATTTGACTATTTAAAAAGGAAAGTCCATTTTTCTCTTACTATAAGAGCTTGTTACCTAAACAATGCCAAAAAAGAGCTCAGATTCGTGATAAATGAGTTATGAAAAAACAGAGGAATCTAAGTAACTAAGCATCCATTGTTTTTGGTAGTGGAATGTTTTGAACTAGATGTTTACTTAGTTTCTTTCATTTTTCCTCCTCTGTCAACAAGGTTAACAATTAAAGATACTTAAAGTAGCAACACAGGCACAGAACCAGTAATATTTTTAAGAGGTTAGTACATAATCTAGGTGGCAGTATTCTGCAATTTTATTAATACACTGAAGCATTCCAGTGTTCTCCAGCAGATTAAATTAAAATGTTATTTTTTAAAAACTAGTCCTCAAATGGTCATTCTTGTATTTATTGGCTCCAAATTCATTTGATCAACATATTAGATTAAAAGGGCTTTGACAATATAAAGTCAGCAAGGATAGAAATTTAATAGATTCTATCTAAGAGATTCAAAAGAATCTCTTAGAAGAAATAAAAAGTCATGAACTTTGGGAAATTTTATTTACTTGTTTCTTTATAAGATTAATCTTGCTGCTCAACCTGTAAAAAATAACACTGGGCAGTTCACAACAATACTATGATTTAGATGCTAAATAATTTACTGCTTTCTAAACCTATAGGTTTTATTCTTATTTATTTGTTAAATTTATTTGCTGCCTATCTTGCTGTGGGGCTATTCTAGGAGGCTTACAATAAGAAAAAGGATTACACCAATAAAATGAAAGAAATGAAAAGAGTGTAAACGAGAATGTCTTGAGAAACAATGAGAATTAAGTCACTGCATAGATCTGGGTCATATGAATCAGAATACTGAACTTTAAATCTGAATGACATTAATTTTAGCCATGAAATTTTGTTACAGAAATGCACAAATTCAGAATATTCTTTCAATTCAGCTTTTTTCAACATAAGGAAAAAATATACAAGGCTATCTCACTCTACTGCCAAGCTGCAGCCAATCTCTTTCACCATGTTTAGATTGGGGTCTCCTGTAATGTATTTAGGTTTAACATGAGGACAATGAGAAGTGCTGGGATTTCTATTTTCCTAAGAACATTACAAAATTTAATATACTCAGCATACAAACATGTGAAAGAATAGGTTTATGCAATGTACAGAGTTTTTTTTTCTTTCTTTTAATGGACATATCAATATTTTATTTTCATTCAAACAGTACATAAAGATAAAACTGATATAACTGGAGGGGGGGAATAAAAAATTGAGCTTGCAGTGATTTATTCAACAAGAATTAACATATATCATTTCTTTCAGTGACCCATGTAGCTATAATTTGTGCAGCTTTTACTAAAGGTAGGTTCATGTATTGTGACATAAACAGTGATAAGAGAACTATTACTAGATCACAAGATAAAACTTTGGGGCTCTTAGAAACTTTTTTGGCATCTTGCTTTCTGTGGCCTGGCAGAAGCAAGTTAGTAATTGTCTGAAATCTTCTCTTGAGAATGATCTTCTGGACAGTGAAATGATTGATGTATAATTGCTTGACTATAGTTTATTCTTAAAATCCCTTCCCACACTCATAGGCATATATAACCTTTCTGAAGGTCTCAGAGAGCTTTCAATATAGACATAATGGTATCACACCCTGTAACAATGAAAAGCAAATCAAACTAAATGTCTGAGGTTAAAATAAGACACATGCCTCTCAAATTTTCCCTAAAAATATTTCTAGATTTAAACCATTCCCTGGCTAGCAGTCAAGGAAACATGGGGCTGAGCATGGCCATCAAAATAGTAGTTTATTCTGCATACATAATAGCTGCTAAAATTTTGCTTGCTAATTGATACAAATTAAGATTATATGAATACAAAATAGGATTTACTTTGCAAGCCAAAATAAATCATGTCTGTTATGACATTGAGAAATTATTAGTCCTATTACTGGATTTATACACTGTGTTAATGGTTTGTATAATCATTGCTTATTGAATTAATGACAATTAACTGACCACACATAATATACTGCCCAGGGTTATTTCTCCGAGATGGGCATCCATATAAATGTGACTGATTGATTGATAAATCAATAACTAAATTGAAAACTATAAAAAACGGGTTATAAGATACAGAGGGCAAGTTCATATACCATATAAATGTAATATGATTTTCTTGGTTTTTGTTTGGTATATAACAAAGCAACTACACTATAGACTATTGAATATAGACTATTCAAACAGCAATGGCTACAGGAGTTTTAGAAAATAAAACAAGTTTCCAATGGAAATTACTCTAATTTATAAGTAAAAACAAAAGACCACATTTCCATTTGAGCAGAAGATAAATTAGGAAAAGATTGTCCTGAACATTCTAAAGATGTATTTGACAATAAATACATTTGTGTTACAAGAATTACTATTTATGATTGATTTATACATGTATAGTATTAACATATTCATATAAACACTCTGAATCAAAATTTTAAAATATTTTGGTATTTTTTCTTTTTTGCCGAATAAAAGGTTTAACAGTTTGTGTTTCATGAGAAATATTGAAAGGCCACTATAACTTGTACAGGAAATGTATTGAAATTCTATTTGATATCCTTGAAGACCAATTAGCAAACTTTGCAAAACATACTATATTAAGATTATCTAGCTACAAATATGCAATATGCTGATGAGCACTATATTGGTTGTTATATCAGCACACAGGAAGAATCTTCTGAACCGGAATGAGTTAATGTTTTTATTTATGCTACTTATATAGCTGTCCATATTATATACAATAATCCTGTAACTTTTAAGATCACCTACTTACCAACTAACCCAAGGAAGCTTACAAAGTATTATAAGTATTTGTTTGTGTGTGTAATAAATAAACTATTTACAAAAGAACATAATGATTCCACTGGAATCATTCTTTAATCTCAATTGATACTTCCAAGCATCAAAACTAAAATGTAAAGTCTAAGAATGCTTCTGCTGGTCCTCTATGTATGAATGAACTTCTTAGACTGAAAAAAAAGGTTTCAATCATTTAAACATATTTATAAATGGAAAAGTGGATTATAAATTGAATAAATAAACATGAAGAGAAATTACTGGTAGCATTGTTATTTATATGACAAGAAATTATCTTCTTCCAAATGTGCTGAGTTACAACTATAATAACTCTGGTGAACATAACATATTGGTTAGTCCTGTAATTTATAATTTTGCCATGCACCTGCATAAAAATCAGTAAGGATCTGCATCAAGATCATTACTTTTATATATGGCAACATGGGGTTAGAAATAGATGATTATCCAGGACTATTACTCAGTATGATACAAGTCAAGCTTAAGTATGGACATAATTGTATAAAAGCAGCCAGAGTTTCCAAGGTAGATGATTCATTGTACTACAAATACCACATGCTGATGTGTTAATAGATCAAATGACCATGGTAAATTTTAAAAAATCAGAAGGGAAATTATTGTGGCCACTGTATAGCTGCAAATATAGTGTGCCTCAGTGGAAAATCTCCATTAATTGTAAGGAGTTACATAGCAATTAGTTTAACATGGTTTAAGATACTCTGTAAAAGTAGCAAATGAAGAGCAGTGCATAACTTAAGAGTCATTATCTTTGCCATTAATAGGCTAATTTAGCAGAAATGTGTTTGTCTCTCTTTAAAAGTTTTAAATGCCATTTACTGCAAATTAACTATTATTTGGATAAGCATCCTGGGCATGCCTACCAAATGAAAATTACAGAAAGAAATATCACAATAGTATTTGAATTCTAGTAAAAAAGTAGAACTATTAACTAAAATTCTGTTAGTCAAATCCAGAAAGCCTTTATTCTGTCTGATTTTGCTTTATGTGACATCTCAGACAGAACTATTATTGTGATTCACTCATATATCACCAAGTCACATTATGATTTGTTTGGTTTTGGTTTCACATTTTGTATGAATCTGGTCCTTGTGCCTTAATTTATCAAATTACTTTTAAAACATGATTTAGTTGACTGAACCAAAACAATATATTGAAGTTTTTGGTTTCTTTTTCCTTTTGGAACAGGAACATTTTGAGAAGAAAATTCAGCAACTATACTTTGCCTATGTAACTTAATAGAAGAGAAACATTTCAGGATGACTGTTCATAAATTAGTCTTGAAAGCCCAACTATGTTAACTCGTGATTAACATAATAATCTAATATTCAGTTAAAAGAGAGCTAGACAGTCATGTGAATTGTAAAGCAGACCTCTTCCTCAATATAGTTTAAATATGATCCATATTACTGTGATTATGTAAGACTATGCAGAATTTGTCTTAAGTAGTCTTAGTTTATTGTAGACTAAGACTACTTAATCACTGTAGTCTAAGTCAGTGATTCTTAAAGTGTTGCTTATAGTGTTGCTTAAAGTGTTGCTTAAATAAGTCCAAGATGGTCTACCATAACTTTCTCATACTCATTGGCCAGAGCCTGTTAGCAGCCTCACATCCTGCCTTCCCACATGGCCTCACAGCTAGCTAGCTTGCCAGAATGGATCAGTTACTGAAAACTGATTCAGTAAAAGCGAGGAAGTGACAAAACAAGTAGAAACATCAGTATCATATTTCAGCAATTTGAATTTTCAACAGGTCTTCTCAATCTACATGTATTTTGCTGTACTAAATGTAACTCTAATCTTGTACAAACAACTCAGAAGAAAAGTACAAATTATAAATATATAGTTTTTTACCAGACTGAAGTCTGTTCATTCTTAACCCCTTAGTATTTATGAGGTTTCCACTGAATGTAATTCTTGCCCAACAGGTTTGTGTTAAGAGATGTTCCTATTATGATATGAGTAAAATCATTTTTAAAGTCCTTTAAATTAAAAATAGAAAATATGGTAAGGCAAACATAAATGCAGTGATCATGTTAATCCAGGCTGCACAGGAACACAAGGCCTGTGTCGCTTGCATTGTGAACAACATGAAGTAGTGAGGGGAGGGGGAAAAGCGGAGGGGGGAAAGGCGGAGGGGAGAACGTCCATACACCCCACGCGCCTCGCCTGGCCACCAGGCTGCTTGTTTCCACTTCTTTCCTCTCCTGCTTTTGGCTGCATGCAAGGAAAGCAGCAAAAGTCTTTCTTTCTCTCCCCCAAACTCCACCAGAAATGAGTCTTTGGGACCCCGCAAGGCATCCTGCTCCATGAGGCTGCGCTGGCGCAACAAGTCTCACAAAGACTCATTTCTGGCAGAGTTTGTGGAGAGAAAGAAAGACTTCTGCTGCTTCTGCTGCTTTCCTTGCATGAAGTCTTTCTCTCTCTCCCCTCCTCCCAAGGAGCTGGAGATGGTATCCTGCAATCCCAAATAAAGAATGATCGATCGATAGGAAAACGGGATGGGGAATTTTCCTGCAGACTTTTCGGGGGATTTTCCTAGGGTCTCTGGTCCATGGATTTAAAATTATGAGTTTGGTGGTCCCCAAGGTCCAAAAGGTTGGCGACCCCTGTTTTAGACATTATGTTTCCAATTGTGTAGGCTAAAATTGCTTTTTCTTCCTTGTAGCCACATCATACTCAATTCAGTTTACAATTAGCTACTACTGTAAGAACGTTTCTTGCAAATATTATCAACCTAGGTAATATTCCCACCCTATAATGGTGAGTTTGATTTTTGCTTCCTAAGTGATAAATTTCAAATGTCTCTTCAATTTCATTGTTACTTTCAGTCATTTCTTTAACAAAGTCATTTTGAATTTTCTTCTTTTTACATGTTTTTTTCATAATTCACAAGTTTAATGATTATTCTCTCCATTTCTTCATCTAAATCAATCAGTTTATAAGAATGCTATCATCTGAAAATTTTAGCTTTTGTGGCCCAATTATATTTATATAATTCAATATTTTCTCCCCAAACTTAGTAACTATAGTACACTGTCTTTTTAAGAAACATTATCCTTATTATATTCCACCAAAATACTGTTTTTGACAGTCCTTTTCTATACAGGTAGTCATCAACTTACAACAATTCATTTAGTGCCATTGTAACTTCATCAAAGTTACAATGGCATTGAAAAAAGTGACTTATGAACATTTTTCACACTTATAACTGTTGCAGTTTCCCATATGATTTACATTTGGACGATCAACAACTGACTCACATTTATGACTGCTGTAGTGTCCTGGAGTTGTGTGAATCTCTTTTCCAACCTTCTGACAAGCAAACTCAATGAGTAAGCCGCATTCATTGAACAACTGTCTTACTAACTTAACAATTGCAGTGATTCACTTAACAAACATGGCAAGAACAGTCATAAAATGGGGCAAAACTCATTTAACAAATGTTTCATTTAGCAATATAAATTTTGGCTTTAGTTGTGGTTGTAAGTTGAGGACTACTTGTATAAATTGTAACGGAGTCCAATAAATTTTAAATGTTAGTTTTATGTATAATTCATAATTTGAGGTCCATTGACACTTGCTAAAGAAATTGACACTCTCCTGTTTATTAGAATTATAGAAATGAATTCTACCTCTAATTCTTTATTCTCTTCATTTCTGGAAATTTCCATATCAAATTGATCTATTGATAACAAATATCTATAAAAATAATTAGGTTTCTAGTTTTAAAGGATTTAACAAGTTGTATTTCAGAAGCTGAAAAAAGATGCTGATCCAAGATAATTAACAAATGGATTACACCTGATAAATACTTGTCTCTTAACATAGAATATGTTAGAAATTAATCTTCATCATATATCAATTGATCCAATTGATCCATTTGCAGATGATACTAAGCTGGCAGGAATAGCTAACACCCAAGAAGATAGGCTCAAGATCCAGATGGATCTTGACAGACTAGAACATTGGGCCATATCTAACAAAATGAAATTCAATATAGAGAAAAGTGAAGTCCTACACTTAGGCAAGAATAACCAAAAGTACACATATAGACTGGGTGAAACCAAGCTCAATAGCAGTAACTGTGAGAGGGATCTTGGAGTCTTAGTGGACAACCAGCTAAATATGAGCCAGCAGTGTGCAGCAATAGCCAAAAAAGCTAATGCAATCCTAAATTGTATTAACAGAGGGATACAATCAAGATCAAGGGAAGTACTAATACCACTCTATAAAGCCTTAGTAAGACCACACCTAGAGTACTGCATCCAGTTTTGCTCACCACATTATAAAAAAGATGTTGAGACTCTAGAAAAAGTACAGAGAAGAGCAACCAGGATGATTAGGGGACTGGAGACTAAAACATACAACGAACGGTTGCAGGAACTAGGCTTGGCTAGTCTAGTAAAGAGAAGGACCAGGGGAGACATGATAGCGGTCTTCCAATATTTGAGGGGCTGCCACAGGGAGGAAGGGGTCAAGCTATTTTCTAAAACACCTGTAGGCCAGACAAAGAATAATGGATGGAAACTGAACAAGGAGAGATTTAACCTGGAAATAAGGAGAAACTTTCTGACAGTGAGAACAATCAACCAATGGAACAGCTTGCCTCGGAAGTTGTGGGAGCGCCATCACTTGCGACTTTCAAGAAGAGATTGGACTGCCATTTGTCAGAAATGGTGTAGGGTCTCCCGCTTGGGTGGGGGGTTGGACTAGATGACCTACAAGGTCCCTTCCAAGTCTGATTATCTGTTATCTATTATCTATCTGTTATCTGTTATCAAAGTCAATATCCTCACTTCCATCTAATATTTTCATATCACCATCATCTCTTAAATTTTACGGCTTCCCCATAAAGTCAATTAAGCATGGGAAAAAAGGATTCAATCTTTTTATTAGATGTTACATTGCACAGGTTTTTAACTGATGTAATTGTTTCCAGAGATACTAAGTTTTAATATAATTAGATCCCAATAATATCTATCCAACCATAGGTACTAAACGTATTCCAAAGTTACCCAAATTAGAAAATTAACACTGATTGTTGCTTTCCAATACTTAATACTTGACAATAGGTAAGTGTGATGATATAGCTCCTATTTAAAAAAAAAAACAAATTCTCCCTCATCAATAGGAAATTGTACTTTCTGTAAAGATATTCTCAGAATCAAAGAACCCCATAGAAATCTGTAAACAAAGACTTTTTTTAATAAATATTTTGCAAATATATAAACTAGAATTCTTTTCAGAATATGAAGTAACCTGGGAATAATATTCATTTTAGAGCGTTCAACTTCATTGAATGGGTAAAGTTTAATGATTCCCATCTATCAAAGTCTGAAGAATATTTTGCCGAGTTATATCCTTTACTATACAAATATATAAATATTTAATGGATTCCTCACAAGTATAGAATTGATTTTCTTTCTTTAAATGGATAACCAAAAATTCACTTACAGGCATCAATTTCAATTTGGATCAATTAATATAGTATACTATAGTTTTATATTTCCTTAGGAATTAATAAAATTATGACTTCCAGTGGCGTTTCCGTCGATGACGGATCAGAGACCGTGATCGTGTGCAGCTTTGATCCGTGTTTCCCTTATTGGAAGGGTCCCCACGGGACTGGAGTCATCTGACCCACCTTGGAGGGGGGGGAGAAGAGGGGGAGACTGCAAGCTGGGTCGAGGGGAGCTGCATCTCCCCTCCCTAGCTATTACTCCCCTGGAAGACAGGGAGAAATGGCAGTCTAAAATGGCTGCCCTGAAGATGGAAAAATGCTGGGACCCTAACTTATTTTTTTTTAAAGATTTTATTGGTTTTTAAAAACAAACATAAACAGACAAAACATAAAAACATCAAGCTGTCTTCCATAGGTGTACATACAGTGTGCCAGTTGGTTTACAAATTGTTTTGTGGTTCCATTTCATAGTCTTCAATTACAATTACATTACATATAATCTCATATGTCAATCAAAAACTAAATACCTTAGTATCATTATTAATCAATCATTTGACTATTATTCATTCATGTTTTACAAGATAACCATAGTTTACTTAATTTATTGTATAACAATTCATATTATCATCCCAAATCTATCCTAAAATCATTTTGCAGTTATAATAAAAAAAGTACATCTTTATATATTTATTATTTTCTAAAAATCTACATATTTCATTACTGTACTTTGTTATCTAACCATTGATAGAAAAGGTCCCAAATTTTATAAAATTGTTTATCCTCTTGTTCTCTAATTTCAAATGTCAATCTACTCATTTCAGCACATTCCAATATTTTCTTAATAATTTCCTCCTGTGATGGTATCTTCTCATTTTCCCAGTTTTTAGCAAATACAATCCTAGCCGCTGTTAATACATTTACAATCAGGTATTTCAAGTCTTTACTATAAATTTCAGGTAAAATTCCCAATAAAAATATCTCTGGTTTCAAGACTATGTGTTTTTTCGTCATTTTCTCCAACCACGTGGATTTTAGTCCAGTATTTTTTGGCATCCGCACAAGTCCACCACATATGGTAAAATGAGCCAGGTGTCTGATGACATTTCCAACATTTTTTGGATTTATTCTTGAACATTCTTGCTATTCTTGTCGGGGGGAAATGCCACCTGTAAAACATCTTATACAAATTTTCTTTATATGCTGTTGACATTGTCATTTTATAATTTTGAGACCACAATTTTTGCCATTTCTCTAGATCAATCCCGTATCCAAAATTCTTCCCCCAAGCAATCATAGTTTCTTTAACTTGTTCTTCTTCTAGTTTAATTTCTAATAAATATCCATACAGTTTTTTAATCACCTTTTCATCAGTACCTGTCAAAATCTTATCTAAATCAGTCAATTTATCATAGAAACCTTCTGTTTTAGAATCTTTATCATACCTTGAATGTATTTGCGCATATGAAAACCAATTCATCTTCATACCTTGTTCCTCTAGCTTTTGCATAGATTTAAGTTCACCCTTTTCATTCAGTATTTCACCATATCTAACTGTTTGTTCCTTTTTGTATATTACAGGATATGAAAATGCTTCAATAGTCGATAACCAGACTGAAATTTTCAAATAACATTGTCTTTTAACCTTCTCCCAGTTTAACCACAGAGACTCCCCTATATATGATGTCTTCTGAAATACCCGTGTTTTAGTTCCTTTATACCATAAAAAAACATGCCATCCCAACAAGTCATGTCCTTCTAATGTCAACAATCTAGCATTTCTTAGTGTTATCCATTCCTTAACCCACATCAGATTTGTAGCTTGGTAGTACAATTCCCAATTAGGCAGACCAAATCCTCCTCTAATTCTAGCATCTTGCAAGAGTTTTAACGTTATTCTCGCTTTCTTACCTTGTCATATATATTTCAACACGATTTTATTTAAATCTTCAAAATAATCTTTTCCAAGCCTAATTGGAATTGTTTGAAATAGATATAAAATTCTGGGTAATATATTCATCTTGATTGTTGAGATTCTCCCTATTAGTGACAGTTGTAAGTTTTCCCATTTCACCAAATCTAGCGCTATCTGCTTTTTAAGTTTAATATAATTGTTCTCTTTTAATGTACTACATCTTGCTGTCAAAGCTGGGACCCTAAGTTTTGTGCTGGAGCGGTGAAGTGATGAGCGACATGTAACCAGATCAAAGAACTGATTTTTTTCTTAACAACCCCGAGAAGTAGAAAGAAAGTGCCCTCGCGCAAGAGTATCACAGCAGAGAACAGAAAATAAGAGGAAAATACTAGGTAAACAAAATTGGAGTATAAAAAGTTACAACAAAATTAGAGACTAAATTTTGAATAATATAAATTGGCATTAATTAGGCATTGGATAAAATGTTGGACTTGCCTGGAATTGATTATTAAGAAAATTAATCGTGGAAATGGTTAGAAATTAATGTTTAACATAATTAAAAGAGAAAAGAAAAGAACTCTGAAAAATGGAAAGTGATACAGAGAGCCATCTAATGGTCAAAGACTTTTTTTCCTACAAAATCTTAGGGAAATTTACTAGACTCATAACTGTTATGAAACAAAAGATAAATAAAATAATAAGAACCCTGGAAATTTAAAAAAAAAAAAAAAAGAGGGAGAAACTCTACTAAGAAGATATACAAATGTAATTTCCTGGGACTGTTGGGTATTGATTGTGAAAGAGCCAGTAGGATTAACAAGAGAAACAAAGATAAAAGGAGACTTTTGGCAAGGATTGTTATAAAAGACTTTGAATATTAATAATTTAACTGATTATAAAAAATGGAAGAAATAAGCAAAGACTTTAAGTTGGAATTGCAAACTGTAAGAGGAATGCTGAAAGAAAGAAGGGAATTATTGGAAATATTGGAAAATAAAATAATGGCGATGGCAGAAGAACAAAGAAATTCCAGTGAGGCGGACTTAAAGGAAGAAGAAAGAGGCTCAGATAGACATGGAGAACAAGAAACACTGCCAAAAGACACTAAAGGAATTAAAACTATGACATTGATGACAGAGTCAATAAATACAAGAGAAAACGCTCCCAGGATTAAACAAAAGAAGACAAAATTATGCAAGAAGAAACTTTAAAAAAGAGAACAGGAAAAGGGGGAGAAGATGGGTGAAATGTTAGGAGAAGGAAGATCAGGGAAATTTATAAAAGGGAAAGTTGGCTAAAATTAAAAGAAATAATAAAGCCAAAAAATTCAGAGATAAGGGTTAGATGCTATAAGGGGGATACCACACGTCATAGTTGTGCTTTTAAAGTTGTAGCAACGTTTCGGCAGAATCTCATCTGCCATCATCAGGCTTCTGTATTGTGTTCGTCTGTGAGTCAGACTTTTACAGTTGTTTCAGTTTTAAATTTGGGGCTAGCCTACTGCTGTGCCAGAATGGTTTTTTCTTCATCCTGATTGGTTGGGAGTCTTGGTCTGTGTTTATTGGTCTTGGAGTTTATTGCAAAAATGCAGTAAAAAAGCTGGAACACACTTCCTCACTAGTCCAACACGTGAAAGCCACAGGTCATAGCATCAACTTCAATGGCACCAAAACCCTAGCCACTATAGAAAACCCCAGCCACAGAATTATCAGAGAAGCCATAGAGATTGAAAAAAGACCTGAAAGCATGAATAGAAGAGATGACTCCACTAACTGTCAATTATCTGGAAGCCTGCACTCACAAACAAAAAAATCTCCACACCACAAGCCAAGCAAACACCTGCACACAAACAGATCCCCCTGATACCTCCAGCTCAGACACACCCCAACCAGGCATCCAGATGAAACCTAGCTTCCTAATAAATGATAGCCGTCCATTTACTCAGAGCCAAGCTGCACTAAAAGCCTCCAATACAGGAACACAATGTTGCCAGCCAATCAAGACAAAAATGCCACAAAACAGACAGAAGATATTAGAAACACCAATCAAGCAGAACACAGCAAACTCCAAGACCAATAAACACAGACCAAGACTCCCAACCAATCAAGATGAAGAAAAAAACCATTCTAACACAGCAGTAGGCTAGCACCAAATTTAAAACAGAAACAACTGTAAAAGTCTGACTCACAGCGAACACAATACAGAAGCCTGATGATGGCAGATGAGATTCTGCCAAAATGTTGCTACAACTTTAAAAGCACAACTATAATGATGTGGGAAAATACCGAACAAAGCTGAATACCATACGTATACGTATATATATGTATACGTATACGACTATACGTATACGTATACATACATACATACATACATACATATATATATATATATATATATATATATATATATATATATATTTTATTTATTTAATTATTTATTTGATTTGCCAATTGTTTACAAGATAATAAGTATAAATGTATACATAGTTGTGAATACATGAAATGGGTACATATAAGAAAAATAAAAGAAGAGAAACAATAGGACAGGGACGGTAGGCACGTTGGTGCGCTTTATGCACGCCCCTATATATATATATGAATGTATATATATATACATTCATATGGAACTAACCTCATGGAACTAACAGAACACTGCTTAACCAACACATATTTCATATACAAAGGACAAAGATACAAACAAATAGAAGGAGCTCCCATGGGATCACCACTGTCACCTGTCATTGCAAACCTGTTCATGGAAGAATTGAATCCAGAGCCCTGGCCAATGCCATCCTCAAACCCAAACTATGGTTAAGATACATCGATGACACATTCGTGATTTGGCCCCATGGACAAGAAAACCTAAACAATTTCCTAACACACCTAAACAGCGCACACCCCAAAATCAAGTTCACCATGGAAACAGAAACAAACAAACAACTACCATTCCTAGATGTACTAATCTACAAAAACAGATGGCACACTAGGACACACCATATACCAGAAGAAAACCCACACCAACCGCTACCTCAACGCCCAATCCCACCACCACCCAGCACAGATAAACTCCGTGGCTAAAACACTAATTACCAGAACCAAACGCCTGGCAGACAAGACACACATTAAGACTGAACTATGCACCCTGAAGTACTGACAGCCAACGGCTTCCACAAAAGCAAAATCACCAGCTTGATCCACAAAAACACACTGAAACATAATAGAGACCCAGAAGATGAACAGACCTATGGAACAGCTGTCCTGCCCTACATAAGAGGTACTACAGACAAAATTAGTAAGGTACTACACAGACATCACATCAGGACTGCCTTCAAAACAGACAGAAAAATAGCAGCCATCCTTAGCAACCCCAAAGATAAAATTGACCTGGAAAACCAAGGCATATACGAAGTCCCCTGTGCATCATGCCCGGCCACATACATTGGACAGACCAATAGAAGAATAAGCACCCGCCTGGATGAACACAAAAATGCAGTCAAAAAGCTGGAACACACTTCCTCACTAGTCCAACACATGGAAGCCACAGGTCATAGCATCAACTTCAATGGCACCAAAACCCTGGCCACTATAGAAAACCCTAATCACAGAATCATCAGAGAAGCCATAGAGATTGAAAAAGACCAGAAAGCATGAATAGAAGAGATGATTCCACCAGGCTGTCAATCATTTGGAAGCCTGCACTCACAAACAAAAAAATCTCCACACCACAAGCCAGGCAAACACCTGGGCACAAACAGATCCCCCCTGATACCTCCAGCTCAAACACATCCCAACCAGGCACCCAGATGAAACCCAGCTTCCTAACTAATGATAGCCGTCCATTTACCCGAAGCCAAGCTGCACTAAAGGCCTCCATTAAAGCAACACAATGCTGCCAGCCAATCAAGATACAAAAAGAGCCAAAAAACAGACAGAAGATATTAGAGACACCAATCAAGCAGAACACAGCAAACTCCGAGACCAATAAACACAGACCAAGACTCCCAACCAATCAGGATGAAGAAAAACCATTCTGGCACAGCAATAGGCTGCCCCAAATTCAAATCTGAAACCACTGTAAAAGTCTGACTCACAGACGGACACAATACAGAAGCCTGATGATGGCAGATGAGATTCTGCTGAAACGTTGCTACAACTTTAAAAGAACTACAATGCGTGGGAAAATACCAACCAAGCCGAACACCATACATGTAAGTACCGAAAACTTAAGAAAACATACATTCATATATATATATATGAATGTTCATATATATATATATGAATGAACTGTATATAAAACGTGTTGTTATGAACCCTTTTCTTTCTTCAAGGATTAAAATAAGGGAATGGAAATAAATTTTAAAAATATGATTATTAATTATTATAAGTAAAGTGAAGATAAAATGATATTAAGAAGTTATCTTACTGATTTACTAGAGGGGATATATACAGTTGACTATATATACAGTTGATTATTTAATGGATATTAGAATTGTACAATGAGAATATTTTATTATGATTAAAGTAGGAGAATGGAAAATATATGGATCCTAAATATATTGGTTTTATTATATTTTTACTCTTTTTAGATTGTTTATTATATATTGGCTTAGAGAAAATTAAGGACAATAATAATGTGTAATGTAAAATAAAATAGGTGGTAAGCTGAAAATGGAAATAATAGGGGATAAAGAATTGAAAACTTATGTATGGATGAAATGATATTGATATTGAATTAATGAACTGAAATATGAATTGCAAATTTATTTAAGGATGAGTGAAATGGATTATATGAGTTAATATTATATAAGAGTAATGGAAATGACAATATGACTATGTACAAGTGTAATAATCTGGAAACGTGTTGCTCACGTGAAAAGATATACAAAATTTAAAAAATAAAAAACTTTTTACCAAAAAAAAAAGAATTAATAAAATTATTACAATATGATATAATCATCACGAGTCTTTCACTCTAAAGTGAAAGTTAATGATACTTTTCTCCTACTCTTTAATTATTTAGAGGAACTAGACAAGGACATCTACTTTAATCCTTAGAGTTTAATATCTGCATGCAACTCTTGGCTCATGCTATTAGACAACACAGGGAGATTTATGGAGTAGTACATAACTTAGTTGAATACAAATTGGTTTTATTTTCAGGTGTATGTATTAAATTTATATGCCACTCATCTCCCCAACTGAGTGATTTTGGCCACCTTACAGAATCTAAAAAAGATAAACAGAAAAGCAATTACAACTTTAAGAACTATGCACATTAAAATTTTAGACCAGTTTCACTGAAAAACACTTAAATTCAACACATCAAAGATTTAAAACTATGCACAAAAAAACTCCTCTGACAGAACCAACAAGATGGGACAGCATTGTGGTAAGGTCTTCTTACCCTGTCAACCACATTTAGCAGTGAGGCCCCCCAAAAGTCAACCAACAAAACCAAATTTTAATACCCTTCTGGAAGGGCATTAAAGTGGAAAATTCTTCCCTCAATAGAGAGGGAGGCCAGTGGTGGGATTCAGCCAGTTCTCACTAGTTCGGGAGAACATTTAGCTAACTTTCTGAGCAGTTAGGCCTGCAACATTAAACACTCAAAGAGCCTTTTGGACCCATTTCCCATAGGAAAAAAACCCACTGGGAGCCACAAAACCTGGGTGGGCAGGCCAACTCGATATCATTCACTCACACCCAGTCACAAGACCCCCTAGCCATGCCTACCCAGCCACAAAATCCATCTCTCTCCCCTTCTCCCCCCACTCTGTATCTCTGTATCTCTCTGCCCCTCTCCCTCTCTATCTGCCTCTCTTCCCTTCTTTCTTTTTTCTTCCTTCCTTCCTTCCTTCCTTCCTTCCTTCCTTCCTTCCTTCCTTCCTTCCTTCCTTTCTTTCTTTTTTTTCTTTCTTTTTTCTTTCTTTCTTTCTTTTTCTTTCTTTTTTTCTTTCTTTTCTCTTTCTTTTTTCTTTCTTTCTTTCCTTCCTTCCTTCCTTCCTTCCTTCCTTCCTCCTTCCTTCCTTCCTTCCTTCCTTCTGTATCTCTTTCTTTCTTTCTTTCTCTGTATCTGTCCCTCTCTCTGTATCTCTCTCCCCTTCTCTCTGTATCTCTCTCTCTCCCTATCTTCCCCCTATCTCTGTATCTCTCCCCCCCTCTCCTCTATATCTGTTTCTCTCTCACCTGGGAGGGTACGCACCTCAAGCGAGCGCCAAAGTGCAGCAAAGGTGCATGCAGGGTGGGCGGCCGCTCGCTTGAGGGTCTCCCCACATGTGTGCATCCTCCTGGCCCCGCTACAGCTGGCCAGAGGGTCACGAGAGAAGAGGGGGAGGGTTGCCCAAAGGGAAGCCTCCACTATGGCTGGCGATCGTTCCTCAGCCAGCCCGGATTTCCAAAAAGAAATAAAAGGAGTAGTGAAGAGCCCCAAGGAGAGCTTGCTGGTTTGGCTCAGCCATGGCTTTCCGAGAGAGAGAGAAGAGACGCAGAGACAGAGAGAGCATGAGAGAGATACATAGAAAGACAGACTGTGGGGGAAAATTGGCTGTTGGGCAAACATCTTTAGTGAGGGCTTTCTCCTAGACTGACCCCAGGAGTGGGTGTACGAGTTTCGGTGAGGCCAGCTCCCTTTTCCTGCTGCTCTGAACTTCTTAAAGCCATGGCTGGGTGCTGTGGGCCCATCCCCCTTTCTGAAATCCCATCCTCCCAGATCCCATTCCCACCCCACCAGCCCTCATGTTAACGAGGCCGGCATCAGCCGTGACTGGGCTAGGCCAGTGTTTCGGGGCAGAAAGCAGGTTGCATGTCTTCCCCAAGTGACCGAGGTACACCCAGCACCAATAAGGGCCAGAAGAAGCTCCAGTAAGAGGGAGGCGTCAGAAAATCAGCCCCAGACACTTCTCCATCCCCCGCTATCACCCTTGCCTTCTCAGGCCAGGCGAGAGAGGGGAGGATGAGGGGCAGGGCCAGTCCCAGTGATGGGACAGGGAGCCACAGCAGAGGGCCCAAAGAGCCATGTGCTGCTCTGGAGCCGCGGGTTGCCGACACCCAAATTAGATGAACCAGCTATTGGAAGAAACAGCTTTTCCCATCTTAGAGTTAATCCTGTCATGAAAGCAGGAAGGAGACATTCTATGTGTTGTTTCTAGCCTGGTCCTTATTTTTATTGCCCTGCTTAAATGTTTTCAGAAACTGCCTCTGCCTTAAGTCTTGTTACATTGTAATACCTAATGGCATTTTTTTTTCTTTGCTGGTACTTTTATTAGGGG
Organism: Notechis scutatus; assembly: GCF_049901735.1. Classification (NCBI taxonomy): domain Eukaryota; kingdom Metazoa; phylum Chordata; class Lepidosauria; order Squamata; family Elapidae; genus Notechis; species Notechis scutatus. The sequence goes on from NC_142009.1 coordinate 301,242,167, forward strand.
CTTGGCTTTCTTAAAGAGGAAGGTTTGTTTTAAACTTTTTACACTGCTTTACTGGTTCCTGGCACTGTCCTTTTGGGGTGTACTTCCAAGAAGCAAGATGCAAGCTTGGCAATGATTTTTTTTACTGCTTTTCTGGGAACATGTGGTCTTTCCTTAAATCTGGATGCTTTCCTTAAGATATCTTGTGAGGTGAGTGAGACCAGCCGGTATCTTTAAGTTGTGCATATGGATCTACTCCTGGGTGGGAAAGGGTGCTTTGTCAGTTCACTGAGCACAGGAGTCTGTCTATGGGGATTCTTCAGTCATCCAGGTCATGGCTATCCCAAAGGTGCTTTTTTCAAGAAGCAACTGGACTTTCTTGGTTTCCAGAAAGTCCAGTTGCCCCTTGAAAAAGCACCTTTGGAACAGTAGTCTCTTGCATTGCTTCAGAGTGGCCAAGACACATGATTGCTCACTGATTGTAAGATTTTTTTTTAAAAGGAGGTAGGGGTGTGGATTCTCTGTCCAATTCATTTTAGTTTTCTCTCTTGATAATAAGGCTTAGTAACATGGCATCAGGTTTGAAGTTTATTCAGATATCTGTGGCATGTACTAATGTTGTGATCCTGACAAGCTTGTGAGGGCAGAGACTTGAACCTGGGTCCCCTATATACTTTGTTAATTTGTCTCTTTAACTTGGCATTTTTTAGCCCAAGTGTGCCTACCCACTTTCGGGAGAGCTTAAATGAACTCTCTACTAAAGGGTTTCACTTTATGAGCAACAGTTGGCTGCTGATAGTTACTGTTGCATTTTAACTATTTTAATTCCTCAAGGTGTTCTGGCACCCTGCCTGATTTGTAACTCTGGGTTGCAGGTATTGCTGATGAAAAGGAAGATATTCGGACAGTATGGTTTAGGTTTCCATGATGGCTGGGATTGATCTTCAGTGTGTATTCCCCCATTTCTAATCTAATGATTGGTATTTAGGGCAGCTTTTTGCAAGCAAAGAAGCTTTTTGTATTTTGTACAGGTAATCATTTAGTGACCATTCAAAGTTACAGTGGCACTGAAAAAAGTGACTTATGACCATTTTTCACACTTATGACTGTTGCAGCATCCCCACAGTCATGAGGCCGGGCAAGGTGAAGCATCCCTTAAGTTGGCCATGCCCACCCAGCCACGCCTACCCAGTCGGTCATTAGGGCAGTTAGAGAACCAGTTTGAATCCCACACTGAGGGAGGCCTCAGACACAACCTGTTCCCCATTTTTATGCCGTTCTTGCATCAGTTCCCAGAAAAATGAAGACCACTTTTCCTGTTCCCATTACATTTTTCAGCCATAGGATCTTGATTAACATTGAGCTGAGTTGATTAAAATCCACTTTCTGAAGACAAGATATATATGACTTAGTTTCCTTTAAAATCAAGAACTTCAATATTACATGGTCTCTTTCCCACGTTGTTGTTACTTCCAATTCTTCAAAAAAGTCTTGCCTATTGATTAGCATCAAGATAAGTGTAGCTGATTCTTTTAGCCTTCCTTTACTTTCTAAAGGAGAAAATAGTACACAAGAAGTCAGTAATTTCCTGGAAAGTTCACCCTTAGTAGAGTGTGTCTTCTAACATATGGTAGGGAAATTAAACTCTCTCATTATTATAGTGGGAGAAAATGAACCATGTCCTCTCTCCATAACTCTAATTTAATTACTCCTTAAGAGCTCTATAAATGCCCTAGTTGCATTCTTATGAGTCAATTAGAGGCCTCCAAACTTAGAATATACAAAGCATAGAGGCCAACAGTAGAAATGCTGATTGTAGCAAAGCAAATAAGTAACATAACTTTCATTTCTATCTGCCAAATACTACAGCAGGTTTGAGAAAATAAGAAACAGATTCAGCAACATATGTCTTCTGTATGATTATTGAAGTTATTGTATAGCTTATTTTTTCTGGAACAGTGTGACAGAAAGGAAAACTTATTTTAATTTTTGCTTTTATTAAATACAAAAGAAAAAGGAAGGGAGGAGGTAGGTAGGTAAACAAAAATGTACAAGGCTTGTATAAATACATATAGATACATAAAAGTTCTGTGTAAGTATTTGAATGAATAGTAGCCATATTTCATTACTATATGTGATATGTCAGTAAGTGATATTTTACCTTAAGTATTTCTGTGTTGATAGAGGTTCTGAAACTGTGGGCTTTTCCCACATCTAGAGCAACAAGCAGTTTAGAAAGGTATCACAATCTTTTTTTTTTTTTAAATGCAATCTTGCCCAAGCAAAGAAGTATTTCTATCAGCACCTGCTCTCAATTTGCTTAGACAAGCCTACAACTGGCTTATTCAGGCAAAATAGAAAATAAAGCCAGAGCAAGTTTTAACAGGTAGTTAAATATATGAATCAAGTCTTCTAATAGTCAATTATTTATTCATGGAGGGCTCCACAAATTCAATTATAATTTAGGGAACCACAGTCTCACCAACTTTGCAAACTCCCTGTATTATGGAAGAAAAATGATCAATACTTCTGAGAGAAAACAAGGTATTCAGGCTTCAACCCTAGGCAGATGCTAGAAAGGAACAGGTAAAAACATACATCTTAATATTGTAGATCTCTGCACACATGGTTGAGCTTTGAATGTCCACTGTTGGGCACAATTTCTACATAAACTTACACAATGGTTTCTTATACAATATTACCTTTCCCTGGTTCTTCCTTCATCTCATGTGCTACAATCCACATACCAAAATGACTGGAACTCTTATTCAGACACCATTCTGTACAAGGCACAAAATGAGCTGGATCCCACAATATTCTCTAATCTAATGAGTTAGGAAAACATAATAATTAGCTGATAAACCTGGACAGTTTCTATACTCCCCCCTCCCCAATGAGTCTAGGTACTTAACAGAAAGTTAACATAAGAAAGCAATCAAGAGCGTGAAATTAACACACCTGTTTGCTTATCTCTTATTTTCAATTTGGATTATTTATTCTTGTATCCTACTGCTGTCAAGTTTCAAACTTGGCACAAATGAAATTAAATACTCTGAATGCTCTGCATCTATCAGAGGTAAGGAAAACATAGAGACAAGGCAATTGTCTCTATGTAATAACAAGTATCTCTGGGAGAGTTAGTCAATAAAATAATATTAGGCTGTTACTTTTTAACTTTAAGGAAGAAAATATATTACAGGAAAAGGGTTATGTGCCAGATCTCTCATGAAACAATGCCCTTTGTGCAACTGTGTACATTAAAGGCAACAGGCTAATAAGGAAGTAACTGCTTCAGAGTAAGCAGAAAAGAGCAATGAGCAAATGAGTGCAAAGTTAGTAAGTTTTGCTTGCGCCATAACTTCCTGTTACCACAATGCAGTAGTAGGCACTGGAAGACTGAATGGAGACATTAAAATTGTAGTCAATTTGTCCTTAATAGGAAACAGAGAACTATGTACCAATTTAATGCCATTGAATAACAATACTATTTATTTTCTTCAATGGATGGAAGCTATTGGTTAGGGTGTTGGCAAATTTATTTCACTTGCTGGAAGCACAATTGTTTTACTTATAGAACTGATACAAAGTTTAAGATAAATATGTAACTGCTATGATCTAATATTTTTAATGTATTAAATAAAGATCCTCTTCTTATAAACCCAAAGTTTCTCAGTATACAATAGAACCCATGTAATAGTAACAGGTACACATTTTTTTGACCTATCTACACAGATCAATGGACATATGCTGCAAGAGAAATATCGGGTTCTTAAAGAGATTATTTCTCAGAAAGAAATGAGAAAAGAGCTATTATCTAAGATCAATACTCCACCTACCCACAAGAGTTAATAGGGGCCAATGGTCCAACAAAAATTTAGAGAACAAGTTGAATTCTAGCTAATATATTAGGTAAAGGTAAAAGTTCTCCTCGCAGATACATGCTAGTCGTTTCTGGCTCTAGAGGGTGGTGCTCATGTCCGTTATAAAGCCGAAGAACCAGCGCTGTCCAAAGACATCTCCATGGTCATGTGGCCATGACTAAATGCTGAAGGCACACGGAACGCTGTTACCTTCCCACCAAAGTGGTCTCTATTTTTCTACTTGTATTTTTACATGCTTTTGAACTGCTAGGTTGGCAGAAGCTGGGACAAGTAACAGGAGCGTACTCCGTTACGTGGTGCTAGGGATTCGAACCGTTGAATGACTAAGATATTACTGCAGACTAATTCTGTTGACTGCCAACAGTTCTGCAGTTCAATTCTCACTGGCTCAAGGTTGCCTCAGCCTTCCATCCTTCCGAGGTCAGTAAAATGAGAACCCAGATTGTTGGGGGCAAAATGCTGACTCTGTAAACAGCTCAGAGAGGGCTGTAAATGACTCATCCTTCCAGGCTGGCATACGACTCAATATAAGCAATATCTCCAAAAGGAGCTGCTGGTGCTACTTTTCCTTGCTTTGGGAATTTTGGCCACTGAATACTACAACAGCGTATGGTATATAGATATGTTTCCCCAAACCTGAATTTGCAGCCCCAAAATACATTTCATGAAACCCCAGTTATTCTGGGTGTGTTGAAGATGACGTACTCTGAAAAATCAAATTCTAAGCACAAAAATAAGTTTGGGGAACTAAATTATTAGTTTGGCACAGTCATATGGTACATAATCAATAAATATTTCATAATATAGTTTCTCTTATAATTTTATAATTGGGCAAATCATTTACTAGCAACCATCAGCATGTTGATAAGTGACAATATTAGATATGACAGAATCAATCTTGGATTCTTCTCAAGGATAAGAATGTCATTAACCGTGAAGAACTATATTGAACTCCAACAAATCTGAAGATGCACTGTGATTCCACTTTTGAAAAGAATAAAATTTGCCTTTCATTTATGTAGAAAAGATTAAAATATTTAAAACAATACACCAAACTTCAGCTACTTTATTTCAAAACAGAAAACTAGCAACCTATTTCCCCTGCCCAACTATGTGAATAAAAAAATAAGTCAAATTATTTCAAAAACAAAATATCCTAAGTATAACTAGCTGTCAATTTGATTAACGAACCCCTTGTCTGTATGACAGCTGTAGGACTAGCTAAATAATTAGTCTCACCCAATTTTCTTCATTCTTAGTGAAGCTATCCCAAAGGGCAACTGCTTGTCATTTTCATAAGAAGCAGTTACTAGTTACTGAGGTTTCATAAAGACATAAAACTGGTATGCGTCACTTTAGCCACTGTTTATCCATGTTTTTCAGAATAAACCACAACCTAATGAGTGTGCATAGCATGCTAAACCATTAACTACTACCAACCACATTGCCAAGCAAGTATATTAAACCATAAACAAACAAATCATGTTTGTATGTGTGAACCAAGCCAAAGATTTATGGGACATAAAAGTTATAGGATTTTCTCCCTTATCAATTCTTTTCAGAAAGTTAATATACAGGCAATCCTAAAGTGCTTATGCACAGATTAGCAAATTTCCTAGATTTTCAGACAGGAGCCATTCCTGACCAATGACATAAGTTGACCTTGGCACTTTTAATATGTGTTTTACCACATAGTTCTGGCATGTTTCTGCTAACAGAGCAATTATCAACTTGATGTCCATGCAAAATAATCAGTAGTATCAGACATACTACTTTCCTATGTCCTTTTAATGACAAGTAAGAAACATTTAGTTTCCACTCATCAATCAATAGTATCAGGAGATACTGGCAGAATACAAGCTTTCTTGCATATACAAGCATTACTTTTTAGGCTTTTTCATGTTAAGTGTTAAGGGGAACAAAAAAAAATCAAGTACAATTCTATTCAATTTACTTATCAAACACTGCATTAAAAATGCAGTTCAGTCAAATCATAATTGCAGGTCATCTTCCATATGGACTTGTAAAAAAACTGTGGCAATCAAGAACAAAATTTATGGTCCACTTTCTCTGCAGCAGGAGCTATTCTGTCATTCTATAAGTGACATACTTTAGTACCCCAGAGACTGTCCTTAAAATATGCACTATTTCTGCAAAATATTTCCTACTTATAGTGCCTCAAAATTATACAAAAAATGGGGGGGGAATCCTTTTCAAAAACTGGTGTAACAAGAATAATTGTCTTTCAATTAATTTTTATTGTTGTTCTGTCCTTGGTAAGACTAAAACATGGTAAAATGTAAGTAATGTTTTGTTAGGGCAAATTTATTTTCTCATAGTCCAAGAGAGCTCCACATACTATAAAATGTCTGTTAAATAAAGAAGGGCTACAAGAATCAACAGCACTTTTGTATTTTCTTTCTTACATGAAATATTGCTCACTATCTTTATAATAATTTAATATTTATATTAGCTTAAAAGGTACTAAATGAGAAACGTATGAGGCCACGGCTAATTGAAATATTTAACGAATAAATAAGAACAGATTGGGGTCATGCAACATTTTACACCAAAACTTTAAAAATGGCATTTCAAGGCCTGGCATAATGTACAAATCACACGTGTATAGGTAGTCCTCGTCATAGGACTGCAATGGAGCCTGTTCATTATGGGTCATGACTGCTGCTAAGTAAGATGGCCTTGCTTTGACAATGCACGCTTGCTGCTCTCCCTGATGAGGCCGCTAAACACACAAGTCATTAAGCCAAGCACAGGGTACCTCAAGGTGAAGAAGGCCCTGGGAGACCTAGCATAGGCCCAGGCCTGCCTGCCCCAGGCCTCCCAATGCCTCCACAAGGACTACTAGAATATTATAAGGAAAAATAATAGAATCTTAAAAGTATGATTGGAGATTCCCTCTCCTGTCTTATATCAAAGAAAATCAAGGCAAGGCAATCTTGAGTTTCTTTTCTGCTCACTCCTCCTCCCTTCAGGTTCACTTAAGCTGGTGTTTATGAAATGACTTTCAATAGCTTTCATTGAACTCTCTTGCCTTTTTCCCAGTGGCAAAAAAGAAGTCCAAAAACTTATTTCTTGACCAAAGTTTTCTTTGTGTTTCTGTCGAACAGTAATCCAAGTATCATCTATGAATTTGCCTACTCGGAATGTTTCTGTGTGAAGAGACAGGCAGGAATAGGTGACGTTCAATGGGAAAAAAAGGAACAGCTTAGGTAAGCATTTTAGGAGAAGATTTGCAGATAACAAAAGAATTAGCTTCCCTACATATACAGATTCTCTTTTGCAATGCCACCTTGCATTCCAATTATGTTGTTGCTTCTATTTAGAAAATATGCAATAATGAATGAATATGGCAAAGTCTATATTCTAGAGGTAACTCAAGCAACAATCTTCCTTCCCCAATTCTGTTTATCTGTTTAAATATTCAGGTCAATTAGAACGACACATACGCATACAGAAATCACAGAATGCATAAAGTAGCTTGAGGAGAAAAATGAGAAAATGAATGGAAAGAAAATCACGGTTGTCATGAGTTAAATGAAGAGACAACCAACCACATAAGACCATCTAAGACAGTGAAAAGAGCTCTAATACAAAAATTTTCCTGACTAGAAAACATTACATATTATTATCTTAGTGCTTTAAATAAAGCTTAGCTAATCAAGATACAAACAATATTTAATAGAATTCATTTCTGGTTTTAATACAAACATTGAACAAATCAAATTAAAACCTAGATTTCTCAGGATTTTAAAACTTTATTAGAATAGTTGGTTATCCCTTCTACTGAAAATATTTGATTATTACAAAGCAGCGTGTCATTAAATGTGCTTAATATTAACTTTGGAATCTAAAGTAAACTTTTAGTTGGCACTAGGCAAAGATCTAACAAAGAACTATTAAAACTCTACAATTCTTAGTTTATCAAAGTTCCTGGAAGATGTACAATATATTTCATTACTTTTTAAATAGGTGATTAATGTCCCAACATAAACATATTTTATATTTGGATCATCTCTTATGCTAGTATATCTAATGGTCTATGCCAGGGGTGTCAAACTCAAGGCCCACGGGTCAGATGTGGGCCACGGGGTGCTTAGGTACAGCCTGCAGGGTGCTTAGATACAGCCAGCAGGGCCGGGCTGGAAATAGAAGACTGGCCCACAGTGCCTCTGCTAGTGACATAGGGGAGTAGGCAACCCCCATTTGGCCCATTTTTAGCCTGGACACCTTCTGCAGCACCCTGCCAGCCAAAATGGGACATGGGGGGCCTCAGGTGCCCCCCAACCCATTTTGCCCAGCAGAGTACTGCAGCAAGCATCCATCCTGTCTCTTCCTGCCCCCCCCCCCCACGGACGACAACTACAATGCTGATCTGGCCCTCCAAGAAATCCAGTTTGACAGCCCTGGTCTATGCTCAATACTAACAGTGTTTAATTAAATTTAACTTAAATTAGATGCCCTATTTATTTTTTAAAAAATGGAGGTGTGGATTAAATTCATTCTCCAGGAAACAATTACCCTACCTCATCTATAAGGAAAAAAATCACAGATTCAGCAACTATCTTCCTGTTTGTTCCAGTGGAAGGCAGAAATATATGAAATACCACCTTATTACTGTCCTGCTTCCAATTCTTGAAGTATGGTAAAGGAAAAAGTTTCCCCTGTCCAGTTGTGTTTGACTCTAGGAGGCAGTACACATCTCCATTTCTTAGCCAAGGGAGCCAGAGTTGTCTGAAGACGTTTCTGTGGTTATGTGGCCAAGGCGCATGGAACACTGTTACCTTCCCACCAAAGTAATACCTATTTATCTACTTGCATTTGCATGCTTTTGAACTGCTAGGTGGGCAGAAGCTGGGGCAAGTAACGGGAGCTCACCTGTCTCATAGCGCTCGTGTCTTGAACCCAGGCTGGCTGTGACAAGCTCAGAATCTTTAACTGCTGAGCCGTTGCACCCCCATTGAAGTACATAATGAGTAACTAACCACATACTTATTAAATATGTACAATGAGTTTATTTTAACTTTTATTTTCAAAAGCACTGATACCATCAAAAGAAAGAAGAGGCAATAAGAGTTCATTATTTAATTTTTTCTAGGTATAAACCAATCATGTGACCATCTTGAAAAGGTTCACAGAATTGGATTTTGTGTGACACACCAGCATTCATCAACACCCAACAACTATTTGGATTTTTATTAAGGTTTATTATAATATAAAATACAATGAAAATAAAGATTAAAAGAGATGTAAGATAATTTTTAAAAAGGTGGGGGGTGCATTGATTTTCAACTCTTTCCAAAACAGTGAAATACTATTATAGTCTCCACTTTTTGGATTCCATTTAGTTATTACAAGCCATTCCTATAGCTATACCAGTGGTGGCTAACCTTTTGGGGCTCCTGTGCCAAAAACTGTGCATGTGCTTGCATGCTCGTGCTCGCGTGCCAGCACCCAGAAGGCAATGCGTGCCTCCCCATAACCCCTACACATGCGCGTGCAATCCCACCCCACCCCCACCCCCGCTGCCCTCTTACCTGCACTGAGCCTCACAGCTGATTTTTGGCCAGTATGAGACCTTTTTCGGTTTTTCCGAAAAACCAGAAGTGACGAAACGGGGCTAGATTTCGGCCTATAAAGCTTGTAGAAGCCTGAAGAAGCCTTCCTCAAGCCGTTGGGAGGCCGAAAAAGGCCTCAAAACAGGCCGAAAATCAGCTGTGAGGCACGCACATGCGCAGTGAGGTAAGTCTGCCTGCAGCTCGCATGCCAGCAGAAATGGCTCTGCGTGCCACCTGTGGCACGTGTGCCATAGGTTCGCCATCACGGAGCTATGCAATTATTCAATTGAAAGCCTACGTTTTTTATTATTTCGAGCATAAAAACCAGAAACAATTTTCCAATGGAAACAGGACCAAATAAAATCTTTAAAACAATTTACATTGCCATCTCAACCAGATCCATTTCCCCCCCCCCGCCATTTTTTCCTGTTGTGAGAAATAATATGTATTTTAATTTGTACTTACTAGATTTTCTGCACTGTCATCTATAATAGCAAAATTATTTTAAATTCTTTGACCAACAGCCATAAAGGAAAAAAATTTGCTTCTAATTTTGTGCTTTTTAAAACTCTAAACATTTCTTTAAAATTATCATCTTTATAGTTACAATTAATTAAAATACTTCATTTAAAAAGGGATTCTTTCAAATTTATCCACTATTGGCTTCCCATTGCTCAAATATCATAAAAAAAGACAGAAAATCCCCTTTTTTCACTTTTGTGTTTTAAACATACATTTTATGTTCTATTATTCTCAACTATTTTTGGCTATATAGCTATTCTCAAAATCACACCCCATTCCTACGTAATTTGCAGAAGCCACACAAATGGGTTTGCTCTTGTGCAGTCTGTGGACCTTCTGGAAGTCATACAAGAGTGGTGTGCTCTCTCCTGACCTCTGGAGTTTCAGAAAAATCAGAGAACAGGGTGTGCTTTTCAATAGGTTTTGGAGGCCGCAGAGGTCATGGAAAAGCATTCTCTGTAGCTGCTTCAAGAACAAAGGTCTTGTGCAACCTGGGGCAGAGCCTTGGGTAGACCACAGAGATCTATTAACAGAAAGAGGACACCACCTGAACATAAGCATTGTGCCCAGATCCTGGGCTACACTAGGCCATTGGACAATCATGCCTTGGGATATAGCACAAAGTGGCCTTTTTCAGTGGTAGTGGTGATAAATAGAGTGAAAGTCAAGATTCAGACCTAACCTTGGCTTTACCAACTGATGCTGTTCAGAGTGGCATGGAAAGTGGGAAGATAGAGAATTGTTTCTGTTCAGAGGACCCGTGTGTGTGTGTGTGTGTGTGTGTGTGTGTGTGTGTGTGTGAGAGAGAGAGAGAGAGAGAGAGAGAGAGAGAGAGAGAGAGAGAGAGAGAGAGGGGGGACCAAAGTCAAGTTTGGTATTTTCTGAATTTTTGACGTGTCAAACCCAAAAGATGTGCCATCACTAATCTAGTGAGTGCTGCCAAATTTAAATCTATATATAAGTGGAATATTAACAGGGAAGTTCAGTGTAGTTACATTTTACAGGTCTTAGACCAGTGGTGGGATTCAAATATTTTTACTACCGGTTCTGTGGGCATGGCTTGGTGGGCATGACAGGGGAAGGATACTGTAAAATCTCCAGTCAGAGGTGGTATTTGCTGGTTCTCTGAACTACTCAAAATTTCCGCTACCGGTTTTCCGGAACTGGTCAGAACCTGCTGAATACCACCTCTGTCTTAGACACTACCACAACCAGTGCAAGGAAACAATCAGAAAAAAGAGCTTTTTCCCAAAAAACAGAAAGTTCACACAGAGAATTTTTTTAAAGCACTAAGATATACAATAATTGTGACATTATCAAACTATTTTTCAATCCTGACAACTTTAAAATGTGTGGACTTCAACTCCCAGAATTCTCTAGCCAGCATGCTGACTGGGGAACTATGGGAGTTGAAGTTCACACATCTTAAAGTTGTCTAAGGCTGAGAAATGTGATCTACAGCATAACTAAAGAGAAAAAAACAAGATGTTGCAAAATATCACGCTAATATTATTTAATAAATCAAAAGGAAAATTTGGTAGTATAACTGGTTGGCAAAGGAATATTAAAGGAAAACAAAGATGTAGGGAAACTAAATTTTATTTTGTTTTCAGTGTAAATCCACGCTTTAATAGACATTTTTTAGAAGAGTCTTAGGAATAGTACCACTGAGAAGGCATGAGGCTATCTGAACTAAATACTGTACTTACAAAAAAAAATTGGAGTTCAAATTAAAGCACACAGAGATTCTATTTCAGTATCTCCTATGAATAAAAGTCCATCATTTATTAAACTAATTGCCCTATTCAACTGCTTTATTAAGAAGTATTTTCTAATTTTTTTTTAAAAAAAAAAAATTTCTGCCTTCCTACAGATTACTAGTCCATCTACTGGGATGACAAAGGAGGAGTTTGAACCTTTCATGTATTTTTTTTCCTTTAGCTAGACTATTTGTCTAACAACCTCCCTCAAACTTCTCTTCTTAAAGTTACACACACACAGTTTCTGCAACCTTCCTACTGACCTTAATCTATTCAGATTAATTTCAATCTTCTTAAAAGTGTTTTGCCCAAAATTGAACATAGTATTCTAGGTGATATCTGATCAACAGAGTAAAATATTTTCTATTAATTGGAAGTATATTTTGCAGTCTAGTGTCAAGTACGCCTTTTTATCTCAGTATTCAACTTAAAATCAATTATAATTTCAAGCTCTTTTCTATAAATTCTGTTGCTGATATTCTAATTGTGTATTAATTTCCCTCTCTTCTCCATAAACAAAAAGTTCTAAGATTTAACAAAGGCAAATGTAATGTTATTTTCAGTTAATTTCTTCAAATTGTTTTTAACTTTGTTATTTTCTAGGGTAATTATACTATCCCATTTCTAGTAATCTGCAAATTTTATAAGCATACATTTCAGTTCCTCATCCATGACATTAATACACAGTAATAGGCCCCAAACCCAACCTTCTAGCTTGTTCTTGTTTCTTCCAGTTTGAAGCATGAAACAGAGATAAGCACATTTTCAGTCCCATTTTTAAGCTAATGGGTGATATAGTCCAATATTTTAGGGAGATTAACAAGCTGGAAGGATGTTTGTCTCTTCCTTTACTTTCCCTATTAAACAAACAATTAAGAATTCAACTACAACATTTATAGCCAAAAACCATTCGTTAGATTTAGAATAGGTTTTATTTTTGTTTATACAAATAACCATATCTGGAAGTACTAACAATCAAAGCTATGTCTGCATAAAATCCATAAAGCCTCAGTTATTATCTGTAGTAAATGTACATTTGCTATTGGTTTTAAACTAACATTTTTGATTTGCAGAATTTAGCTGATCAAGAAAGATAATTTTAGAAAAAAGCACCAACTACCAGTAATAGGATGTCATAAATAATACCAGCTTTGTTTAGTAACTGCTTGGTACTTAGTCACTTAGATGACATGGGAGGTCCAGAAATGTAATAAATAAACTTACAGTTACAGACTTTCCTATTTAAACCATTCAGAAATTCCCCATATATCCTGTTAACATTACTACCAGTAAGTGGATGGTTATATGAAAAACCTCAATAGCTTTTGCCATATAGCAAAACAACTAGCTCATTCATCCAGTTACCAGTAAGAATCATTATATTAAGTCCCAACCAGAAACAAAAATATTTCTTAGTTTTATAATTAACAAGGTCTGAAAGCTTGAACTCAAAATAGCCTAGCAGAGCCAGAGGGAGGATTGGTAGGAGCATGGCTTTTGAGTGTTGTAGTACTTAATTGGAAAAAAAAAAGAATGCTAATCTTTAGGCCTATCTTAGCATATGAATTTAGTACTGCACTTAGAAGGGGAAAAAAATAACACTGAAAGGATGCAAGGTATTTTTGAAAAGAAAAAGGGAAACTGAGGGAGATATGTGTACACAATTGTACAATGTTTCTTCAAAAACAGTATTATGGGAAGCCTAATTTTCCAGTTTGTTTACTGAGTCTTTCAAAATGAAGGAACCTGTTTTTATGGATCAATTTATATATGATAGTATTTAAATGTGGCAAAGAAAATTCACAAACATCAAAGAAAAAAGGTGGCTATAACTTTCTTCAGTATGTTATTTCAAACATGCACTGCCTACAATGCACTTTACATCACTCCTAAAGCTTCACCTTATGCAGGTAGTCCTCTACTTACAATTTAATGGCTGTTCAAAGTTACAACAGTGCTGAAAAAAAGACGACTGTTTTTCACACTTACGACAGTTACATCCCCACAGTCATATGATTAAAATTTGGTTGCACAGCAAATGACTCATATTTATGAGGGTTGTAGTGTCTCAGGGCAACGTTATCACCTTTTGCAGCCTTCTGACAAGCAAAGTCAATGAGGAAGCCAGGTTCAACCATATTAACTTCACAACTGTAGTGGATCCACTTAACAATTGTATCAAGAAAGATTATATAAAACGGGACAAAATTCACTTAACTAATGTTTCACTTGGCAACACAAATTGTGGACTCAATCATGGACTTAAGTGGAGGAGCCAATCTGTTAGTTCCATCAAGTGAAACCAATGAAAACTGAAAGTTTTTCACATTCTCCCTGGATCTTTTCTTAATAATCTGGCATTTTTCACACAGCTGAATGCCCCAAGTGACAATCATTAAGTTCTCCAGCCAACCTGCTTCAAAACTATGCTGGCTGGGGATTATGGAAGTTCAACCCAGGTGGAATTTATGCACACCTTAGTCTTGATAGTTAGAAAAGGCAGGTATCCTCCTCTTTTTTTTTGAGTCTCATAACTAGGTGGCATCCAAATGTGTTAAATAGATAATTAAGTACAGTATTTATCCAAGACAGAAACAACTGGAATACCAACTTTCCCCGGAGCCCTGGAGGAAGGGCAGTGAGTTCTCACCCAAACAACCCCACATACCCTCCCCCAACCAACTAATCTAAGATTGCCAATCCTTACCTGCAAAGATCTGCAAAGGCTTGGAAATTGAGCTTCTTGATTTTCTTCTCGCTCAGCCAATAACCGACCCTTTTCCCTTTCAAGAAGGTCTGCATCTTGTTGCCCCCTTCAGCAGAGCATGCCCTTCTTCTGAAAAGAGAAAAACTGGGAAGGATTCTCCCTCTCGCCAAGGATGCCGACACCTTACTCCGAAGTAATTGCGGCCGTTAAGAGGACGCCCGTTTTCGGTTTCCAAAAAAAACAACCAACCAAAACAAAAAGCCTGGAACTAGGGAAAAGGCGACGAGGGGGCCCAGCTCTTCAGCATTTCACCCAGAGGCGGCTTTGAGGGGAAAGCACCGCAAGGCTCGGCCGGAGCGGAGAGGTAGGGATGGAAGAGAAGAGGAACCTCTCAGCAGCCATCAGGAAACTTCCTCACGCCACCGACGGGCATGGCCGAGGCGGGCAGGCAAAAAGGAGCGAGCGGAGGGCGGTCGAGCGAGCAGCAGCAGCAGCAAGTTCGGTGCAACCCTTTTCTGCAGGCCCTCCGAGAGGCTCGGCGAATCCGGAAAGGTTCCGAGCCGGCGGGAAGGTGCCTCCGGCGGAGGGAGAGCTTTCTCTTTCCTCCCGGCCCGGGTGAGGGAATAGATAGGAGGGTAGCGACGGCGCGGCTGGGCTTTTTTGAGGGGGGGGGAACCGCCGTTTGAGGCGGAGGCGGCGGCACTTCAGAGTTTATAAGCCAGAGCCCCGGCTGGGTTGGGCCGGGCTGGGTTGGGCGACGAAAGGGGCGAATCGAAGCAGCTCCTTCCTCTGGAGCTCTCGCAGCCTTTCAGAGCTCCATTTGCCCGCTATTCTCTGCCTCCTCTACTTCCTCCTCCTCCCGCCTCCGCCGCCGGTCTCCTCCTCTCTCCACCTCCGACACCGAGGGGAGGGGGCTCAAGAACACACCCTCCTCGCCGCCGCCGCCGCTGCTATGGCACCCGCGTGCGGAGGCGCTTGCCCGCGGAAGGCACCGCCGCCTTTCCCTCTCCCTGCGCAGGAGCGGCGGCTCTTACTGTAGCCTCCGCGGGGAATGGAGTGGGCTGGCTGGGTTGGGGGTGGGGGGTAATCGAAGTTCGCCTGCCGGGTTTTGGAGGCTGCGGGGAGCGAGGTTGTTGATTTCGGCGAGCTGATAGCGTGGCTGCTGGCTTACTCGGAAGCGAGCCCCTTAGATGAACTCCCGCGTGAAGGAAATTAGAGCCTTTAATAATAATAGCAAAAGCAAAAAAAACAAAACACCCGCACTGCTTCCTGGGCTTGGAGTGCTAAAGGCGTGAGGCAGCTGTTCCGCGAATCACCCATTAAAAGGTTTTATTTGGGAGGGAAGAAAGGAAGGGGCGAGGGGGGATGGGAGAAGAAAACCGGGGATAAAAGACGGAAAGGCTCCCCAAGAAGGATGGCCCCATCTGGATTTTGGGACCAGCTGCGTCAATAGGGCAACAAAAACCCTGGTATGGAAAGAAAGAAAAAAAAATGGGGTGCCTTCTCTAATCCACATTTTTCAGATTGGGCTGGACAGGTTCAGGTTCCCTACTCCCTTGTCTTTGTAGCATAGGAGACCTGTTTGTCTTAATAGTGTTGCAAGTAAGAGCGTTCTAATACAATCCAGAAAAGCCATCCTTCATCATTTTCTGAAAACAAGAGGTAAAGAGGCAGAGAACTCAACCTTAAATTCCCTTTCCTTTTAAGACTGTGCAGGGATAAGCACAAGTGGCTGGCATTGTCAGGGATATGGCTATAGGGCAGGCTAAGGATCTGACCATTTATTGCCTTTTGGCCCTAGGGAAGAGCAAAAGACAAGGACAAGAGAAAAATATGCCACTGGTTGTGCTTTATCTTTGCTTCTTGTGTTCCTGCCCTCCGTCCCATGCACACGCCTTTTTAAGTTTTGTCCATTACATAAAACAATCTTCTCAAATCTAATGTCGTTCAGTAGCTTTGGATTACACCTCATACAAATATACGCGTCGTGGTTGGAGGTTTATAGTCCAAGACACCTGAAGGGCACCGTGATAGACAAGTCTAAGATTACAACTGACTTTAGATATGACTGTAACCCATCATTTGCTTAAATATGACTTGGTGGATAACAATTGGCTGATTTCCTATCACAAGCTAAGTAGTTACAGTAACTGAGTTCACACATTTGAGCATGTCAAAAGTAAACTCATCCACATTATGACTAAATTTGATGTGTGACTCCAACCAGAAGGTCACTAAATTATGCCAGAGCTGACAAATTTGGTATAAATCCCAGTTCCAGATCTCCAAAACAATGGTTATTTTGAGGTGAAACATTATAACAAAAAAACTTTGCTTCAAATGCAAATATACTGATGATGTCTGTGTAGCCAACAAATTCCAAGCTTTATAATTTAAGGTATCATATAACACAGAGTGCTTCCCTTGTGTCATTTGGCCAGGCCACGTGTATCTAGGACCTTGGACTTTCTAGCCACATTTGCTGGGTGGAGGGAACAATCCTGTAACAGTTATTATATGTTATATATTATATAATGTAAACAGAAGGCAATCATTGTACAAGCATATAATTTTGCAAAGCCTCTCTATTATACCATTCTTTTATTTATTTGAAAATATATGCCTGGACTAGGCCAAAAGCCAAAAATAAGCATATGCCCAAATTTAATTCAGAATGAATTGTTGGGATTTTTTGAACCCACAATTATTATCAAACAGTAGTTAGTACGTTTAATTAACAATTTTTGCTTAACCCTAGTTTTTCCTTGTAGACATAAATTTCTGAACCTGAGCCAAACCTATCTGAATGTATTCTCACTTCATGTTTCTTGGGCAAAATGTATGATAAGGTAATAAATACACACTCACATGATAGAATAAAAGTGAAAAAGTATACAAAGCCATTTTTAGATAGTCATATATGCACAGTTTTTTTTTAAACTAGAAAATTCTATATGAGTTAGTCAGTGGTGGAGCATGTACTTGGGTTTCAATCTCATTGAATTGAATTTATTGAACTTTGATTGAAACATAATGACAAAGGCCTTTCCAACCAGAGAAATATTGCCAATCATAATAGATACCACATTTCCCCCCCAAAAGACCTGGTCTTATATTTTTGGGGACTCCAAAATAAGCACCAGGGCTTATTTTAAAGAAAACACAATTTCAGGGTGATCAGCCGAGCTGGGTGACCTGCCCCTGACACATGCACAAGAGGCAGCAAGCGGGAGGGGACCAATGGTGTCCAGCAGCAGATGCAGCCCACTGGCCCATTCACACACTGGGGCTGTGCAGCCATGTAGCATAGGTGAGTTCATTCCCTATCCAAGCAGCAGACGAAGGCAGGGGCATAGAGAAGAGCAGGTGATCTAGAACAGGAGTCACCAACCTTTTGGATCTCAGGAACCACCAAACTCATAATTTTAAATCCCACGGACCAGAGACCCTGGGAAAATCCTAAAAAATGTCTGCAGGAAAATTCCCCACCCTGTTTTCCTACTGATCGATCATTCTTTATTTGGGATCGCAGGATATTGTCTCCAGCTCCATTCTCGGGGAGAGAGGGAGAGAGAGACTTTTGGCTTCATGCAAGGAAAACAGCAAAAGTCTTTCTTTCTCTTCCCCAAACTCTGCCAGAAATTAGTCTTTGCTGGCGCAGCCTCTTGGAGCAGGATGCCTTGCAGGGTCCCAAAGACTCATTTCTGGTGGAGTTTGGGAGAGAGAAAGAGTTTTGCTGCTTTCCTTGCATGCAGCCAAAAGCAGAAGAAGAATGAAGCGGAAAGAAGCAGCCCAGTGGCCAGGCAAGGTGCATGGGGCAAGTGGACCAAGTTCCCCCCTCCGCTCCTCCCCTCACTACCTCGTGTTGTTTGCAGTGCAAGTGATGCAAGCCTTGTGTTCCTGCGCAGCCTGGATTGTTTGAGGGTAACATTTGTCTGCGGACCACCAAATTTTCCAGCCCACTGGTTGGCGATCACTGATCTAGATGCACTGTGTGGGATGCGGGAAAGCCGAGAGTCAATGGGCTTGAGTGGCTCGCCGGGCGCAGGAGGCCTGTCTTTGCGTGGTGGCACTGGCAGCAACCACAGGCAGAGACACGGGGTGGAAGGCAGGCAATCCTGATGCATCACGCAGGCTGCAAGCAAGCCAAAGAGATGTGAAGATGAGCCTCCCATGCTGCCTGCCGCTCCAGCCCACCGAGACTGCTTTCCTACAGCCTGCACGGGACATCTGGATCTCATGCCTTCCCCCCACCTCTGCCTCTGCCTCCTGCTTGGACAGGTAATCAACTCATTGTGCTGCATGGGCTGCAGCTGCTGCCAGACATTGTCAGCATTTGCATGCTCGTTGCCTCCTGTGATGGCCATGCCAACCCCCCTCACTAGGGCTTGTTTTTGGGGTACGGCTTATATTGGGCACATACTTAAAAATGAGGGTAGGTTTTATTTTTGGTATACATCTTATTTTTTGGGAAACACTAATACTGGATCAATAGGGAGATAAATATAGCTTCTTATTAGGGTTAGTAGACAAATATTAGCATACTCTTTCATTCTTGCATTCTGAACATACACACAAACTGAAATCAGTCATCTAATTTTGCCAATTGTGAGGTGCATTTCACAAAAAAATGGAGAAAACTAGATTTAGAAGAATCAAAAATCAGGATAAAACTTGGAGGAAGAAACATTAACAATCTTCAATATGCTAATGATACAACTCTCCTCTCGGAAAGAAAGGCTTTCTGTTCCAAAGAAAGCCTGGAACATCTGATCAAGGAAATCAAAGAAGAAAGTGAGAATGTTGGCCTCTACAAACATCTACAAACATCAACGCACTGCGATGATGAACATGAGCCGAATGTGGAAAAGCAAAGACATTAGTGTGGCAACCAAATGTGGCTTAGTCCAGTCTAGTGTGTTTTCCATAGCCACCTATGACTGTGAAAATTGGACATTAAAAAAGTAAGACAGGAAGAAAAGTGACTTGTTTGAGCTATGGTGGTTGAAGAAGGATCCTGTTACCTTGGATAGCAAAGTTGACTAACAAACACATACCGGAGAGCATCAGACATGTCACTGGAAGGCAAAATCATAAAACTGTGTCTAACTTATTTTGGCCATGTTGTGGGGGAATTCTGAAAGCAATTATGTTCAGAAGAGTTAGTGGTAAAAGGAAATCAGCTGCCAAAGAACACAGTGGCTGGACACCATCAAAGCTGATACCAGTCAGAGCATAGAAAAATTCGAAGAAGTAATGCAAGATTGGAAGATGTGGAGAGTCCTGGCCCATAGATTCACTAAGAGTAGAACATGGCTAAATGGAGAACATCATCATGTTGGTAAAAATAAAATATTATCATATTATAAAGTTCAAAAATGTGCAAAATATAATAAAAATGTGCCAGTTTGGAAATGTTTGCACATTTTGATGCAAAAAAAATTCACAAACTGGAAGAGCAAAAAGACCAAATAAATAGCTCTGAAGTCAGGAAAATTAGAAACTGGGTGAAATCAAACTACAAAATGTGTATTTCTATACCATTAGTGTTTCTTCTCCCTCTAATACCTTACTAAATAGTTTGAAGCCAATCTGCTTTCATCTTCACTTCTGTCAATCTCAAAATGCGGAGAACACCATGAACCAATCAGTGCTCATCCTTTCCCTTCAGCAAACTAACAAGAAACACATCATTCAATTGGTATCGTGTCCCCTGAGCTGTCATGACCATGAAATAACAAAAGTCCATTCTTTCCACACAAAAATTGCTATGGTTTATGAAATTTGTGTCATAATTTTCCCTCAGAATTGCAGAGGCTGTGGTGGGGGATATCATCCAAAAGAAGATTAATTGTAAAAAATGGCTTGAAAAGCCCCTTCCCCAAGCTTCCTAGCTGTTTTGGCACTATTTCTTTGTTATACTTAAAGGTCTTTGGATTTGCAGAAATGAAATTATAGCCTATCAATACATTTTAACTTAGGCATTTTTCATAATGGTTATGAAAATTGCATGTTGTCATAATGGCTGGATTGGTGTTTGAGAAAGATAAGCGGTGAAGTCACTGGAAGCTCCAGGAATCAGATATTGGGTATCTGGATGATGTGGGTGGACAGGGTGGAGAAAAGGAACAATAATAATGACTGGATCTAGGAGGAGGAGTGAGGCAAATATTCCTGCAAAAAAAATGGCTCACCCTCACACTTGCAGGCACTATAGTTACTGTAAACAAAAGTAAAAACAAAAGCACTTCTCCCCCCACCTCAAAATGACATTGTGGCAGGTCCAAAGTAGGTGCCCAAGAGGTACAAGATAGTGGTTGTAGGAGTGCCCAATTTCTATCCTTATTTCCACCTGTTTCAATGATCATGCTGCTAGTATGAAACTGTTTGGAATTCACCTCCACTTTGACCTTGAGAGAGCCAATATCTTTCTCAGCGCTCTAATTAATAAGCATAGATAATTGACTTTTTTATTGAAAGATTGCTCAGTTGGGACTTGGAGAATTAAAGTATATGCCAATAAAATAGGAAGCAAGCCCTAACAATTGGTTTCTGTTGAACCTGCCCAGCCCCCTTTAACTTTCCCCTCATCCACACGCTTTTTCCCCATAATCAGACAAGTAGAGGAAAGCAGTGAATCCAAAGTTTATAAGGGACAAAAAAACAAAACCAAACCAGACGGAAGATGTTGTGGCTATTTTATGGCCTTCTTAATGGAGATCTTGGAAAGCTTGGTCTCCCAGTTTTCCGTTTATGTGGATAACAAAACTAAATAATTCTCTCTTTCTGTATCCCACAGGGTTTCCCTTCCTTCTGTCCCCCCCCTTCATGTAACTGCAAGTTCTTTCTGCACCTCAAGGAGCAGGAAATATATTTTTTTTAAAATTCTGGTGACTCACCAGACTGGGTGTGACTTACTAACTCTTCCCTGCTATTTCAAAAAGGTAGCAAAGGTCGGCTTATAGGGGAAACTTGAGAGTAGAAACAGGAAAGGTTGATGGAGAAATGTCATAATATATTTGCTCCAAGTATAGTAAGCAATGATGCTGCTATTGTTTGCAATAATGGAAAAATCAAAGCCTAAGGGGTAGTAACTTTGCTCTTATGCAAAGCATGACGCTTAGTTGTGGTATTCATACATAAATTCCCGAAAATGGGAGTGTGAAAATGCAAGTCCTTGTTACTGCACTAGATGACACTTGCTAGCAAGGAAGGAAGGAAGGAGTTGCACTCTTTTGTTTTTCTGATTGAAATAGCACACTGGATCTTGCAAATTAGGAAAATTACATCCCAGAATGGATTAACTGGAAACAGAAGATGTTGTTTGCCTATACAGCATGGAGCCAGGTTTTTTGAGGGACCACATCTTCCTGATTATGTCTACTCATCCTGTCGTGTCTGGCAGGAGAGGCATGCTGTGGGTCCCATCTACAAAGAAAATGCATCTGATAGGACCTAGGGGGCATGCCTTTTCTACCAAGTATTGGCCATCTGGATCCCTCCTGAGGTGAAGTTAGCTCCAATCCTTATAGCCTTCAGGAAACATCTCAAAATGTGTGTGTGTGTGTGGGGGGGGTTGTTTCAGCAACCCTGAGGATCTCCTGGTAATAGGGAACCTACACACTAATTATATTGCATTTAAACATCTTTGCTCTCCTATTCTTATTGTATCCATGTTTGTTCTTTTAATGGGTTTTAACTCTTGGTTTTGCTGTATGCTGCTCAGAGTCACTTTGGTTTGTTGGAAGAAATACCTTTCTGGGTTCAGTTCCAAGTGGGGAAAAATACACTGGAAACATGGAGGCTGTTTGGAAGGTTTAATGGTGGACAGGAGGACCGCATGGCTTGAAGCTCCAAAGTGAAAAGGATGATCACATGCTTCAAGGTGAGAAGAGAAGGTCAAAAAGGGCTGATATACTGAGAGTGCCTGGGTTTTATAACCTTTGTTGGGATTTGAATTGGAGCTTGTATTCTGATTGGTTGTCAGACTCCCATGGGGCCACACAGGGGCAACTCTGTAGGCTGTCCTGAGTTCCAGGCTTGGTTGAGCCTTGCTGGATGATTCACTGAAGGGGCTTTGGGCAATTGCTATAGTTTTACCTGGAGATCTTTGTTATGTAAAGTATTCTGGCCCAGGCCTTAATGGCCCACCCATTAACAAAGGTGGGGGTGAGCTTCTCCTTCTGAGGTGAGTTTCTGCTTCTGGGTTTCTACTCTTTTTTAGAGGAAATATTCTGCCTTTTTAATATTTCCCAGGATATTTAATTTTTTGTAGGAGTGGTGGGTGTTAACTTCCTACAGGTTAAAATGTGCAGCCATGTAAATTTAGCAATAAAATAAATATAACATTAAGAAATAATATGCTTTTGACTTATCTTGTTGTGTACACTTAGTCATTGTGGTTTATACACACTGGTTTGTCTTAGCGTATTATTATTATTATTATGGATATCCATTCCAGAAAAAAAATCTTAAGCAAAATCTTAATACAGGATTATTATCCACATCAAAGGATTAGAAGGCAATTAGAACATGCCAACAGATAGTTCCTTCACAGATACATAATAGTCTCCAGAGCAGGTGCCAAATCCAAAGGCCTCTTAAATACAATTAAAACAAAGAAACATGCTGGCTAGGAAATTCTGGGAATTGTTGTCATAAATCATCTGGAAAGCTTCAGATTGGGGGAGGCTGTGAGTAAACAATGGGTAACTTGTTGCCCTTTAACAGAATCCGAAAAACGTTTGCTTGAATCTGTCAACTTCCTTTGCCTCGTAGTGTAACACAAAGTTCTTTGCGTAACAAGTTATGAGGAAAAGAGAATTGCTTTCACTTCTTTTTCTATCCCTATCTTTTGCAGTACGGAGTACTGATCTTGGAGGACAGTCTCAGCTGGAGAGGGAAGAATTAAGCCTGTGTTCCCCTCATTCTGTTCCCTGATTTGGAAGGTCTCCATATTTACTTTTCAAAAAAAACAACAACAACACTGCCAAGGTGAGTAGCTGCCTGCTATATTTTTCAAATGATACATCATTTAACCTACAGTGCCCTCTGAAGCTCAACATGTTTAATAACATCCTATCTTATTTTTACAAGTCTTTTTTTTTTTTCTTAACCCTGATTTGCTGGTCCCTCAAAGATGTGTAAAATATGCAAAATTCCACCAGCAGGAAGTGGCAAAGAGAGAATGTGTATAGATAAGCTGTACCTTTTCATTTTGTTAAGAGGGAAAATGTGCAAATTTGTTCCCCACAATGGTATAATAGTCCTGTTTTTATTTAAGAGTATGTATACTTTGTTTCTTCTTTTTTTAAGATGCAATTTCCTTCGCCTTTGAGGTATTAGTATTTGTATCAATATAAGTAAAACAATAGTTGTCTTTTGCATCTGATCAACACTGAAGTAGTTTTTGTTAGGGATACACCCTAGCAGAATGTGCACGGCAGTCAGGCAGGCAGGCAAATATGTGAGATAAACATTTTTTGTAGCTTACACTCAGTAAAACAGATACACTGTGATAGTTAAATAGTTTATTCCAGTAAGAGTTTTAGCATAGTCAAACAGTCCATAAATCATTCAATAGGTCAGTCCGTTCGGGGATTATTCAGTTGCAAAGTCCAGTGTCAAAAAAGAGGTCAGTAAACTTACAAATATCAATCCAGTAATATATCTTCTCGCAGTAGAGATATAAAGAAGTCAAACCTCCTTTCTTCCTTCAACGTTCAAAAACTCAGCAGCAGGGAATACGCAGTTAGCAAACCAGCAATCCAGCAAGCAAGTAGGTTCTCTTGCTCCCTCTTATGGCGGTTTTGCAACCGCACCCAAAATTACATGCTTTGCAGTTTAAAGTGACACACACTTAAACTTACTATCATAGTTTATATATATATTATTTTACCCAAACTACGTTAGGTAACTTTGTTATTCCTAACAGTTTTACTCTCTTAATTCAACTCATTCAAGTCATTGAGTAATTGAGTAATTGAGACATTATCATTGAGATGACAACTGAAGAAACCTCTTGGATGAAAAGTGAAACACCTTCAAGGAAAAACAAAGAAAGTCCAGTTGCCTTTTGAACAAGCATCTTCGGGACAACCATGACCTGGATGACTGAAAATCTCCATAGACATATAGGATGATAACTGGTGCTCTAGCTTTGTAATATTTCTCTTGGTTTGGATCTGAAATACTAACTTAAGGAACTTAAGGAAAGTTTCCAAAGTGATTCCTTCCTAAGACGCCTGTAAATCCAGAAGAGGAAATGAAGTAAAGTCAGGAGGTCCCCCTGATTGTGGAATGTTGCAAATCTTTTATTCCTCTATTTCTTTTTCAGACTCCAACAAAATGATTTATACTGAGCCTTTAAACCTTTCTCAACTGGGATTCCACAAGATACTGTGATTAAAAAAACGTGTTTTTTTTTTGAAGTTTGCACACTGTGAAGTGTTAATGTTTGCAGCAGTCTGATGAGTGCATACTAATTACACGAACGTTCTGCTGCCAACTATAGATTCAATATTTTTTATGCAGGGATTCCCTGAGACTTGAAAATTGTTTCAAGAACTTCAACAGGAGAAAAAGGCTGAGAAAGGCTGATTTAAACTAAAAGTGTACTTGATAGACTGATTCTTTTTAATACAATTTAAAATAAAATAAAACATTTTTAAAATAATTTTAAGATTATTTTAAAAATCTTAAAAGAGAGCTGTGATGAAAGATACCCTTTCATTTTTATTAGCACAATTGACTTTTGTCAGCAATGACCCAAAAATAGTTTAAAATGAAATAAAAGTAAAAAAATTATGTAAGAGATGAAGAATATTCTGAATCCTCTTCCATTTTCTACTCCTATATAACACGGTAGCCATAATAGACCTATAAAACTATTTATGACATGAGTCCTGGGACCATCTTTCCTCAACAGTTTCTGCCCACTTTATCCATATACAGTAACTAGGGAGCATCTAATAAGGGGCTTTGGCTATGGCAGGAAGGGCCTGACAGCTGGCATTTTCTTCATCAGTTCTCTTCTTCTTCTAGAATAGCTTGACTCTTGAATTTAATGGGTTGGGAGAAGACCCGGGGGGAAGAGGAGGAAGAGCTGCAGTTTAGGTGAAGATCATCAGATAAGAGAAATCTCAGCTCAAATGAGAAATGGAATTTGAGAAAGGGTTTCAGATGACCCTCCCTGGTTTTCTATAGAACAGTGGTGGCTGACCTTTTTGGGCTCCTGTGCCGAAAATTGCACGCACGCTTGCATGCATGCGCTTGCGTGCCAGCACCCAGTAGACAGTGTGTGCTCCCCCCACGCCCTGTGCGCATGCTCGTGCAATTTCCCCTTTGCCATACCCTTACTTGCACCGCACATGTGCGTGCCTCTCAAATGATTTTTTGGTCCGTTTGAGGCCTTTTTCAGCCTTCCAGAGGCTCGAGGGAAGCCTCTGCAGCCTTTGAAGGCTGAAAAATGGGCCCGTTTCATCACTTCCAGTATTTCTGGAAATACAGGAAGTGACAAAATGGACCCATCTTTTGGCCTCCAAAAGCTGCAGAGGCTTCCCTCGAGCCTCTGGAGGCTGAAAAAGGCCTCAAATGGGCCGAAAATCAGCTGGGAGGCGCGCACATGCGCAGTAGGATAACTTTGGCTGGGGTTCGCATGCCCACACAAATGGCTCTACATGCCACAGGTATGGCACGTGTGCCACAGGTACGCCATCACAGCTATAGAATAAAGGCAAGGAAAGAAGAGGCACATTCAGAGTTGCAAGATTCGGTTACTTTAACCTTATAATAGAAATAGTTTTAGTATTGATGACTAGTAGTCAAGTCTGATGTACATTGAAGGAGTGACACTGAGGCATGGATGGCCTGCTCTCCCCATAGCCATATGGAAGCAGTTGAAAACATGGCTCTTCTGGTGATACGTAGTGGCACCACAGTCCATAATTTCAGCTTTGTTACTTTTAGTTGAAAATTGAATTGGAACTACTATTTTAAGTAATTATTCTGATTCTGTACCAGGTTTTTATTAAGTGAGTTCATCTGGAATCTGGTTGCTTTCATACATAAATATCATCAATAAATAAATACTTTCCCCTTCCCCCCACCCCCGCCACTTATTTTCAATGTGAGGAGTTGTCGCAAAGAAGAGAAGGCAGAAAACTTTATTCTTGTGAATTGATTCATTTACTTTACGTTCTAAGGCCATTTATGAATAATTCCCTCCTCTCTAGCAGTACCTACATCCCCTCTGAGTGTTGTTCAGAAAGTATCTCTATGCCTTAGAGAAACCTGAGGAATTTCTTTGTTATTACATACTGTATTATATTTTCTATTTTGGTTTGGTTTTCTTGTACACCGCCCAGTTGGATGGAGTCAGTGGTGCTTAAATTGAATATATTAATTAAATTAATTAAATACTTGAAGTGGTAGAAAGGCGGAAGCAAAGATGTAATATTTGTAAACACATTTACAAAGATGTAAACACATTTGTTTATTATGTCAGTTCTTCTCCTTGCTTTATATGAGATTCAACAGAGGAAACATGATACTTAGTATTCTTATTGGATTTGTTGAGATGGGGAAGCAAAGCAATTCATGTGCACAATTATTACAATTATTACAATTATTCATAATTTGACAGGAAAAGGATTCCATGCTTTAACACTGGAATATGGGAAGTTTCTTAATAACAAGCCAGACCGTACATCAGACTAGCTCAACATTTACTTCATTCTTATTTATTTTTTCATTTACTGGATTTTATAAAGTTGCCCAATTCAAACAAGGTGACTGTGTAGAAAAATGAACAATAAACCCAAAGAAGCACAAAATATTAAAACATGCTCAATACACAAATATAAAATGCAAAATTTAAACTGTATTAAGAGTTAACACATTCGCTTTCTCAGCCTCATTGGAAAAATGGGAAAGACTAGAAATTAAATTGAGACCTTCTATATGCAAAGCAGAAACTCTTATCATGGATGGTCTTTCCTTAAACTAGCAAAAGGTTCAGTGAAGAATGCCTTCAGTAGTGGAGTTGCATAGAAATAAATATACATGGACAGGTATATTTTCCTGAAGTTTGCTTTGTTTCCATCCTATAGAATAGATCAATCACTTTCTCCACCTGGTTAACATAATACAATTTTTATAGTACTTGAACTATTCTAAACTGCACAGGCACTACTAGAATTGTGTGTCCTTAGAACTGTAGATTTTATATCTGATTAAACATTTAATAGCAAACAGCTCTGACACACCACGTAGCAGACCTGATAGGATAAATCAATCTGATCTTATTATTTGACTACTGGCATTTTTCTGGGGAAATCCGGGATCTGAACAGGCTGGGGCTACTGTGAAACATTGCATGTATTGCCCAAAAGTTTCAGGTTAAAGTAGAGTGAAAGGGAAAAAAACAACAACCAATTTTCATGATATAATCTGGACTATATATACCCACCATTTCCTAGGAGATAATAAGAAATTGTTTTGTAGTTCTGAACCTCATTGACAGGGAATCCGAATCTGGTATGGAATCAAAGCTGTTAAGGATGAATTAAAAAGAGACTGTCAAAAAACCAAGATACAGAAGAAGGAAAGTTTGAGGTTAAAACAAATTGTGAAGATAGATGGATAGATGGATGAAAGGAAGGAAGAAGGCAAAAGCAAGAAAACAAATGAAAGAGCTATTAAAACAAACAAGAAACAGTATTATAATGACATCTGTAAAGACATTGAAAATGAAAACAGATACCCAAGGTCTCTTCCAACCCTGTTATTCTATGCTAATAACCTTCATTAAGATTAAGGGGACTAAGATTAAATGTATATAAGACCAAATTAATGACAACAGGTACAGCAACCAGCCTTAAAAATGACAGTGGAGATACTAAAGTGATGGATAATTTCTGCTTTTTAAGGTTGATAATCAACAGTAAAGGAACTAACATTCAAGAAATAAGCCATAGACTAGCATTTGGTAAAGTGGCTATGAAGGTCTTGGAAAATGTATTTGGATGTTGAGATTTGGATGTACCTACAAAAATCAAAATCATGTTGCAATGGTTTTCCCTACAATATTCCATAGAAGCAAAACCTCAACTTTTGTTTTGAAAAAGCAGGATAGAAAAAGTACACTTTCAAAAAGTGTTATGTTGATGTTTTCAAACTTTGGTGTTGGAGAAGACTCCTGAGAATACCAGGGATAGCCAAAAATAAACAAACCAATGAATCATTGAACATGCAGAGTTCTCACACAAGACACAAATGACCAGGCTCTAATCATACTTCAGACATATTCTGCAAAGCCAGCATATGTGAGAAATCTATATTGTTGAAAAGGTGGAAAAAGAGGATAAAAGAGGATAAAAGCAAGGCAGATGGACTCAATTAGAGTTCCAATGAGTGGAGGAAGAAGGACTAGGTTGGGAACACATTTCATGGAAAAATTTATGTCTAAGACTCGACATTATCTGGATGACAAACAAAATCTCCACTTCAGAGAGTCCTATAACTCCTATTTCTGTATTGTACTGTAATTCATTCAATAACTTCAGTTGCAACCTGATTTGGTTGTGACCGGAAGTGAGACTGACTGCACATTCGCCTACAAAAGAAATGGCGCAGAAGAAAAAATCGTCACAGAAAGGGAATCAGCTGCAGCCGTGTTTGACCGCCACCCGATTTTTGAATCGTGACCCATTTGTGACCAGAGGTTCCATTGTATGTGGATCATGACAACCTTAAACTGTTCTTTTTTTAGAAAAATAAAAAGCGTGGCATAACACCACCAACAAATAGCATTGTTTATTTAGGTGCGCCAAGCTATCCTTTTGATCTTCCACAATGCCTCTGAGTGATGGTAAGTATGGAAATTAGGAAAAATTAAAAAGATGGCTAGGTAGATGTACAAATCTAGCGCTCTTTGAAGTGCTAGAAAAAATAAAAACGAAGAGGAAATGAGTAAGTGTCAACAATGAGCAGCTTAATCATGTTTATGGCTGAAACTTAGTAAAACTGGTATTCAATTAATACCAAAGGGATTTTGAATGTGTAGGAATAATTGAGTGCTCCTTTGGATTTTAACCAATGCCTCTACATTAAAAGACAAGATCTTGACTCTTTACGAATGTATCTTTTCTTTTATGTACACTGAAAGCATTTGCACCAAGACAAATTCCTTGTGTGTCCAATCACATTGGTCAATAAAGAATTCTATGTTCTATGAATAAACAAATGGAAACAGTGAAGCCTAGAATGCAAAAGTTAAAACAATCATTCTTCATTCTCAGAAAATACTTATTGTATGTAACCTCAGAATGTTTGGATGGAAGGAAGCTCCTCTGAGCAATAAAACCATAGAGGAAATTCTGTGTGCAGGAAAAGGTAGCACAATAAACTGAACAAAGTCATTATCTCATCAATGGGCAATAATCTCTCTCCATGAAAGTAATTTTGTTGGTGCACCCATGACAAACTCTTAAATTTACAAAAGCATCACAAAAGGCCCACAAAGGATGACCTATTCCTAGCTTATGCCATTTATTTATAAAAAGTTTAAAAAAACATGCACCTGGTCCTAAATCTTATAAGAGATAAGCTTGAACTATCAAGTGATATGTTTACAGTATAGTATATGATTTTCTGATTGATGCTTGTGAAAATGCCATGGGAGCATTATAGAACTGCAAGCTCCTTTGATTTAAGATCCTGCTTCCCTGCCAGAGAAGCTGGAAGAAATGGAATGGAGCAGGTAATGGGAACCAGTTCACCATATTAAAGTTATGACATAAAGAAGGAAATGTAGCTAAATCTATTTTACACCAATACCATTTATTATCTTTCTCATTTCAAAGATCTCACCAAATCCATTCAGCAAGGATCTTCTCAACCTTCCCCTCTCAATTCATTCATCCATTCTTCCTTCACGTAGCTGTTCTACAATTTGATTTCTGAACAAACTTCAATGTATTTTGTACTGCTCAGTTACTTTTTTTTATTAAATTCATATTTATTACCAATTTATTCTTGCTCCTATCACTTCTTGTACAACTCATTCAATCCTGATGGGGCTCAAGGTCAATGGCCCTGCATTCTACTGAAACAGATTGTTCTTCCTAGCATTTTTTCTTCTAGGTAAGGGGGATATCCAACTGGAAATAAAAACCCATATAAGGAGGAAATCCTTCCAAGAAGGTATTGCACAAAAATACTGTATATAACCTGCACTTCACTTTAATTTTGAAGTTATCCTTGCCTTTTCCACAGCCACTCTTTTTTGTAGTAACTCTGTGGTTTGTATTTTAAAAAGTGGATTGTGGTTGTTGTTGTGTAGGATTGTGTCCTGAAACCACCTGATTCTGATCCTCCAGTGCACAAACAAGTCAGACTGAAATAAAAATATAGCTATATTTATACTAGTAATAATTATTTATTACACTGTCATTAGAGTTTGAAGGGGAGAAGGAAAGGATTGTAGGCAAGTGCAATAGCAAAAGTCTTTCTGATTTAACCTTTCCTGAATGATTTTGCAACATTACTTTTTGGCCAGGAACTCCACATGAATGACTCTATTTGTGCTTCTTTCTCACAATGTTCTAACACCTCTCAGAAACTGGGTTCAAATGTCAAAGGCTCAATGTCACTGTTCTCATATGGGTCTACACAGAAGAAATTGTGGAAAATACAATTATTGCTGGTTTAGCAAAAATGGATGAAGAAAAGCAACGTCTTCATATGTTAATCACACAAGCATATGTATCCTAAAATGCAAATACTGATTGTTAAGAAGCTCTGGCACAGTAATCGGTATTTTTGCAATTTGAAAGTTTATTCTGCTAAGTCTAGAGAAAAAGCTGTTTTTTCTCAAATCTCCACAATCAAATTTATCAAATCTATTTTAGAATTACTACAGCACTTTAGGATTTATTCATGAAGATTGGCTTTCCTTAGTCTATTGTGCTCCATCTAGTGGGCTTCCACAGAATTTTAAGCACAGGAAAAATGGTAGCAGTTACTTTCAACCAACCTGGGCTTCCCAAAAGAAGATTCTCTGTGTGAAAAGAAGAATCGATCTGACATATGTTATGGTGTGTATGATTCCTTCAACATGTATGACAACATCATGCTAGTGAGAGAAAATGGTGCTGATGTGGCCCAATACTGGGCGAATGTCGTTTAGTTTTAATCCTTATTTTACGTACTTTTTACATGCACTATATTTTATGACCTATTTTACAACTATTTTATTTGGTCAGTATTGAATGTTATATGGTTATAATGTGAAAGTGTTTCTGACACAAATAAAGAATCTGGTTTGATTCACCTGACATATGCCATGGTTTGTTTACGCTCCATTTATTAATTCATCCACAAGGCTGGATTTCCATAACATGTTAAGCACAATCAAACCACATTGTAATGATGTCCTGTATGAATAAAACCAATTACTTTTATATAAATAGGCCATAATTTAACTAGAATGTGTCAAAACATTATGCTGGGTTTATACACTTAAAAAATTGTTCAATGGAGTCTCCCAAACCAGCATTATATTAGAAACAAATGAGAACATTCATTCATTCATTCATTCATTCATTCACTCACTCACTCATTCATTCATTCATTCATTCATTCATTCATTCGCCTTTAGAAATTGCCCACAGGGTCTCTGGGTAGTTTACAAATAAAAGTTTAAAAACATAAAAACTGAATATAAAAATTTAAAATTGAGGAAAGGATAGTTAAAACTTGGCATTAAATATTAATTAAAAGGTGGGGCAGGGACTTCAGAGTGCACCCCTCTGAGCCCTAAAAGAGGCAGCAGAGTCAGTCTTTAGATGGTTTTGAAAGGTCTGGAGATGGGGGGGGGGACAACCTCATCTCAGGGAGGGGGGGGAGACTGTTCTAAAGGGTGGAGACAACCTCAGAGAAGGCTCCCTTCCTGAGCCCTTCCAATCAGAATTCTTTAACGTTGTCCACAGCATACCTTTCCTGCCTGACTAGGTGGGATGGGCTGTTGCAATGGGGCGAAGCTGGTTCTACAGGTAACCTGGCTCCATACCATGTAGGGCTTTAAAGATCAACACCTTAATCAGACACAGAAGCAAACTTGTGCTCTCTCAGCACAAGTGCCATTATATGCACTATTCTTTGGGTGCCCAACATTGATATCTTTTGTATCAGCTTGAAGCATCCAGATACTTTTCAAGGATATCCCCATGAAGATTGTATTGCAATAATCCAAACGGGAGATGACCAGAGCGTGAGTAGACCGAGTAGAAAGCTTCCCTATCCAGGAAAGTGTGTAACTGGTGCACAACATAAAGTCGAGTAAGGGACCTCCTTTATCTTAAGAATAACCTGTAAATAATACTTGTATTAACTCCTCAAAAGCCCCCTCAAAAAATCTTTGATTGCAACAACCCTAGCAGAACTGATTTATCCATAGGAGCAATGTCCCATGGATATTTTTTTACAAGCATTCAGCATAGTTAATTTCCTGTTATTGGTACATTGTATTCTGCCATTTTCATAGAATTCCACTTGTTTTAAGGAGAATTTTTGTAATGTGATTTCTTCATATATTCTAGTGCTCTCTGATCTGATTGGCTGGCTTTGGAAAACAGATGATTCAGGCTGTTTCTCAAAAAATACTTTTTTGCCTGAAATAGATGACAAGAATACAATTCCCAAAGCAGTTCTTCTCAAGATACCCATCCTCCCAGTTTTACTTAAATCTGATTGATTTGACCGGTTGCAAAATTGACAATCCTGATTACTGTTTTAAGTATAGATATTTTTTGTCTGAAACAGTAGACTGTGGTTCCTGTAAAAACTTTTGGATTTATTTTATCATATTCTCTTCATGAATTTAATTGAGTTGTCTGCCTGTGACGTGGGTGTTCCAGGCTATTTTTTAAAATCATATTTATTTATATTATTATTATTTTATTGTTGATACAAATAATCCAAGGCAGCATACTTACCCAAGGCAAGGTCTCCTAATCCTATTGTGATTTTAACTGGCTGGACATGAGAGTTGAAGGTAGTTTTGTCTTGGCTCCAGATGTTTCTTGGGTCTTAATTAATTTACAACTTACAATAGCTAAAGATTTGACATTCTTGTTGCTCTTACTGATCTTTAATACACCCAATCACTTCTGGTATCAATATTATTTTAAAAGTGCCACTTCTATTGTCATTTTCATATCATTTCCACAGATGACAGTGCTAACACTGTTGTCACCTGGTTTTTCAGTATTCTCAGTTTACTCTTCATTGTATCTATCTAAATACATATGGTATATTCTTTGATTGGGGTATGTCTTTGTCCAGGGATGGGATCCAACCGGTATAACTACCGGTTCTGTTGCTCTGCGTCGCATGCGCATGTGTGAGTCGCGTGAGTGCAATTTACGACCTGCTGAGCTGCCCGGACAGTTGAGCAGTGCTGGGTGCAAGTGTGCAGCGGTTGGAAAACCCCTTTTTTCCTGCTTTTTCAACTGCAGCTGTGTCGCGCAAAGCTTCTGCGGTTGAAAAAGCAGGAAATAAAGGTCAGGTAAGAGCCCGGGCAGGCGGGCCAAAACATCAGCAGACATAGAACCAGTTCTATGTATGTTCTCTATTTGCTGCTTTTCAGAGCAACCGGTTCTACAGAAGTGGACAGAACCGGTAGAATCCAACCCGTCTTTGTCTAAATGTTAATAGCAATAGCACTTAGACTTGTATGCTGCTTTATAGTGCTTTACAGTCCTCTCTAAGCGGTTTATAGATTCAGCATATTGCCCCCAACAATTTGGGTCCTCATTTTACCCACCTCGGAAGGATGGAAGGCTGAGTCAAGCTTGAGCCTGGTGGGATTTGAACTGCCAAATTGTAGGCAGCTGGCTGCAGAAGTAGCTTGCAGTACTGCACTCTAACCACTGTGCCACAGAGGCTCCCTAATGAAGCTGCTGCTGCTTCAGTTCTTTGCACAAGCCTTGCATTTCCTGTTCATGTGTCCCACTGTTGCAATGTCATGCTGACTGCATTCACAATTGCCAACAGCAGACACCACAGAACTTCCTGGTGTGCTTGCATCAGCGTGCTGACACTCTCACAGTAACAAATATCTGACTATCACAGGACTAGCTCAGCATAACAACATTAACACAGGTTCAGCAGCACCTGTGAGACCAACCTAAGAGGTTGGGCAGACCCTATCTAGTAAGAGAAGTTAAGTGGCATAAGAGGAAGTGGTCCAGAAACCCAGTGTGAATACAATTCACCTGACAGCCACATGATTTATATTCAGATGCTTTGACAACTCAGTCTCCCAGGGTCATGTGATCACTTTTTTTTTTTCAATCTCACCACAAGCAAAAATCAATGGGGAAAACCAGATTCATTGAACAACCGCGTTATTTACTAATTTAACAAACTGCAGGGATTCACTTAACAAACGTGTCAAGAAATCATAAAATGGGGCAAAACCACCTCTCCCTTAACCACTTTCTCACTTAGCAACATTAATTTTTTTTTTGGGGAGGGGGCTCAACTCTGCTCGTAAGCCGAGAACTATCTGCACTACATCACAAGGGTGTACCACTTGGTGCAAAAACTACCACCAGAGAAGAGAGTCTCAAGAGAGTCTTGCCCTTGGGGCAAATGCTGAAAATTTTCTTTACCTATCAAGGTAGCAGAGAAATCACCTTTTTCTTTTTACAAAATCGGATCTTCTTGTTCTAAGGAGGTAAGTTTCGAGTGTGTGTGTGTGTGGGGGGGAGTTACGGAAAATCCTGCGCTTCCCTGCAGATCCTCAGGAATCCCATCGCCCCCTCCCCGCACAAAGAGGTGGGGAGATACCAAGCATCCCCTCTGCCCCCACGTTAAGGAGAAAGCCTGGCTCGCTCTTTCGTCTCTCTCCCCCGCGATCCCCCCCCCCCCCCCCCAAAAAAACAACCCCTGACTGGTAAAACCGCCGCGTGGCTCAGGACCGGCGGGCTTGAGGGACCGGGTGAACCGCCCTCTCCTGCCCCCGCTCGTCACTCCCGAGATGGGAGCCGCTGCACCAGCCGCCCCTCGTGCACTACCCGGAAGCAGAGGGAGGCGAGGGCGGGTCTTCGGCCGGAGACAAAACGGGTGGTGGGGCCCGGCGGCGCCGGAGGGATCCAGAGCGTGAGCTCAGGGAGCGATGTGATTGGGCGGGCGGCCCATCCTCGGATTTCCCCTCGCCTGCTCTCCTCCTCCGGCTTGTTTTGCTCCCGGGTTCCCTGGCGGAGGAAGGTACGCGGTGGGCGGCTGGGAGGGAGAGCGGGCTGGCAATGCGGCACCTTCGCCGCCCGGGGTCGGGAGGGAAAGGCCGATGGCAGAGCCTCTCCCTCGAGCAGGGGCTTCATTGCTCGGATTGGTGCTCCAGCATTGCCTAGGAGCCCCTCCCGTCCCACTTGGCACCTGGCAACTTTTAGTTCCCCTTGAAACCCCAGTTTGGGGGTCGGGGGTGGAGCTGGTGGCGGTGAGGAGAAGGCATGGATTCCCCCGTGGCGAGGAAATGCCAGAGAGGGCAGCCTCTTAATCTAGTTGAATTTGGGTGGGTGGGTGGGTGGGGGAGAGACCGCGAGGGAAGGGACCAAGGCGCTGGACATCCTTGAGAGTCCTGGGCTTCTGGCTTTAAGGTTCTACCCTGGAACATGGGATCTCTCACGGGTTTTTTCTTCTCGGAGGAGGTGGGGGTGTGTGTGTCTTTGCCCAGCCCTTGGACGGAGTTGTATTGTTTCATCTATACCTCTGATTTTTTTTTGGGGAAGGGGGGAGGGAGTTAAACACAGCAGACAGGGGAGATATATACAGGGATCTGAGCTTGGCTGATCTCAAAAAGAAAAAAAGAAAAGAAAAATTAAGCAGGATCAATTACTGTTTGGATTGGAGGCCGCCAAGAAGTCTTCAGATTATAAACCTGAGTGGGAAATTAAAAAGAAAAAAAAAATCCCAGAAGAAGGCATGGCCAATTATTTCTATAGTGCTGCCAAGAAAATGTGTAAGACATATCCATAAAATCACCAGAGGGAAGGGAGTTCAATCTCAAGGAGACTTGATAATCCACTTAAGGTACTTTCAAGAGGTGTGCTACAAAAGAAAATTATCGACAGAGAAAAAAGGGTGAGAAAAAAAGTTGTCCTTCAGATTGAATTTTGTTTGTAGTTGCCTGGTATTAATGAATTTAATAATTGATTTTCTTGCCGTCACATTGCTAGCAGTGGAATGCCTCCTTTTGCATTGTATGAATACATCTCTCACGGGCTGGACATTTAAAATAGATTTGGTTTTTGAAGGGTTTTGTGGAAGTGTGCTATGTTTAGAGGGTATAGCAGAGGCGCAGTGTAGATAAAGATCAATATGTAAGAGAAAGATCCATTAATGCGGTTTAACAGAATAACCATATGGCAGGTTAGATAGCAGTGAAAAACCATTTGTTACAAAAGATACAAATGATAAGCAGTGGCAGTATCACTCTTACATTTTCTTCATAAGTTTTCCAATATTTTATACGTTATTACCTTTGGGAATAATGTAGTTTTAAAATCTTATGGAAAATTATAGCTAGTGCGTCACCCTTTTGTATGTGTGTGGCTGTGTATGCCTTTGAGTCAACATTAACTCCTGGTGATTGCCTGAACAAGTTTCTGAGTTTTCTTGGCAAGATGTTAGAAGTGGTTTGCCATTGCCTCCTTCCTAGGTCTGAAAGGACTGACCTAGGGTTTCCCAGTTGGCTTTGTGTCTAAGGCAGAGTTAGAACTGTCTCCCAATTTCTAGCACAGCTGTATCCAACCCCATGCAGCCCTGGATGGGCTGCAGTGCTGCCCACTTAGAAGATCATAAACTTATTTTTGTAAGCTGCCTAAAGTCACTTAAAGTGAGTAAGCGGCTATGTAAATTCTCAAAATAACTATATTTTATAAAGGCCCAGACAATTCCTCTTCACTTAATGAGACTCAGACAAGCCAAAAATTTGGATACGCCTATTCAGGGATGTCCGACTCCTAACCAGTATACCCTACTGGCTCTGTGTCACTCTTACAGAATATAAATATTGTCCATGGACTATAGATACTATATGGAAAGCGATACTTTTATGGTACCCATTTTCTATAGGTAAAATGAAAAACCTGCAGTGAAGTTTTACAATACTGAGTAGTTATTTTCATATTAAGTCTTTAATTATTTGGAAGAAGAATGGAATTAACATATATGTTATAAGGGAACACCAAAATTTCAAAGTATGCATCTCATAGTTAGATTCAAGAAGATCGGTAGAGAAGTGAAGAAAATTAATTCAAATTAATTCAGAAAGTTATATTTATTTTCTTTGTTTTCTGAAGACAGAACCTTCTGGTGGATCCTGGTATTTAGTACAACACTGTTATACCTTTTAAAACAATATTGTCATTAGCATTGGCAACAAAATATGTAAATCAAGCTCTGGAACAGATTGTTCTCATTGCTACATGCTTCAAGTAAAAGTATGCTGTAGAACTGGAATAAAGTTCCTGTAATGTTGCCTTGAGATGATTGTTTGGTGTTTGTGCTGATAAAATAGTTCAACATTTAGAGTGATTTTAATGATTGCTCAGATTGCCCCTCAGCCTCAATTAGAGCAGCAAACAGAAACAGAAACTACAGTGCCATGTACAAGACTACAGTCCTCTCCTATGACTGCAGTAAATATTACTGTGGTATTACAACTCAGTTCTATGACTTTAAAATGTATCCACGGTTTATATTAAGTTCTTCATAAACTTCATCATGAAATTATTGCCTAGAACTGCTGTGCAGATAAGTTGCAATACAGATCAGTTGGTCTGAAGGTACTGCCTGGACTTTCATTAATGTGCTTGATCTATTTTCCCAGAAATTCAGAATTAGAATCATTAGAGTATTTTCACAAAAATGATACTAAATTAAAGGTATGAGCATCTATGCAGCATTAATGCTATATCCATGTCTCTCTTTAAATAGTGCGAGTTTTAAAACAGTTTTAAATTAAATTGTTTTAAATTATTGATATTTCCTTTGATATATTGTTAAATTGTAGCTTTTTTCTGAAAAATGAAAGCAGGTGTGCATGTGTGTTTCATTCATTCATTTTCACTATTCTAAATTCAGTATGCTACTAGTTTGGAGAAAAGTTCAAACTTTGATCATTAACTAAAGCCACTATGCCTCTATATATTGTAACCAAAAGAAAAAGTGTCATGTGCTGCCTACAGTTCTGCAATTAATTTAGAATGTTGGGATGATTCATGGCAGGAATAAAAGCTGGTTAGACATCTTACTCTGCTGAGCAATATGTGCCCATAGCTCTCATAATCATACTGGGATGAGTGATACTGAGAGTTACACATTCCTAGTTTGGTATAATATGCCTTTGCATGATGAAAGTAGAGATAATTTTAAACAAAATTTGCTGCTTATAGAAGTATGCTTCAGTATCACTGTGATTGGTAAATGATCAGAATTATAGAATGTTGAATCAAAATGTTGGTTTTCTTCAGATAAGAACTCTGATGTCCCTAGTTATTTTTGTTATTGTTTTTATATGTTATTTTGTTTTGCTTTAATCATTGCATCCCAGTTTTCAGAAAAAAGCAGCCAATTCTGTGGAAAATCTTTTTACACATAATTCCTTTTCATACTAGATGGAAAGTGTCTCATATCCCACCCTCCATGAAAAACAAATGAGACTTTAATAATCAAGTAATGAATGCCATAAACCACCAATTAATTGCTTGGGAACCCTTTTAAATGCTTATAATAATCAAACATAATAATTCCGATACTAGTATATGTTGGAAGGTGATCTGTATCTTGCATAAGGAAGAGATAATTCAGTCCCGTGGTCTTGCTGTAATGAAACAGAATAAGTATCATAATAAGCATAATTTGCTGAGGCATTAGTTCTATAGCTCCCAGTTCTAAATATGTTATCTATGTGCTATGCTGGGGCATTGTTACCAAATAATATGTAGTTGAAACTTGAGGATATCTACTAATATTTGCTAAAGGAACTTTAAACAAAGTTTAGCAGCTTTTCTTAAAGATCTAAGGGATCTTTAAACAAAGGCTGAAAATAAAGGTGAATTCAGTCAATTACTCAATTACTACACATGTATTCTCTTCATATAGAAAGAGGGTTAATGTATCTATTTTTATATTGCTATCTACTTACTTATATAACATTTTCACCATTACGTGTGAAATATCTTGGGCTGAGAGTGAAGCACAAATGACCCAGTCAGCTCCATACCTGAGTGGAGCTGAACTTGGAATTGCTAGACCAGGACTGCTTACTTTAAAACTACTACATTATATACTTGCATAAGAACCACATATGTATATAGAAGGGGGGGTGCAATGGCTCCTCAGCTAAAGATGCTGGCTTGTGAGCTGGAAAACTCAGAGTTTGGTTTTGAGATCTAGATACTGTGCAACGGGGTGAGTTCGAGTTATTGGCTCTAGCTCCTGCCAAGCATGCAAATGCGAGTAGATATTAGGTACCATTTCAGTGGGAAGGTAACAGCATTCCGTGTGACTCGGCATATATTCATGCTGCCCACATGACCATGGAAGTGTCTCCAGATAACGCTGGTTCCCACCACTAAGAATTGGAGATCAGCACCACCCTGTAGAGTTGGATAAAACTGGACAAGAGGAAACCTCTTTATGCATATAGAATAAAAATATTCCATAGGAAAAAAAAATACTGGAATATAGTAAGGGCAAGTAGGAAAAACTGAACACATTTTAGACAAAAGAAAAAACCTCTCACCAATCTGCCCCATTGAGAAATCAGCTCAGCTAAAGGGCAATTAGAAGTTAGGGCACCTGGCTACAAAGACAGGTCAGCCCTATAGGCCCTGCTCAGTTATCGGCGGTCTGCATAGCAGGCCACTTTACCTCTGAAGATGCCAGCCAGTTGCTGGCAAAATGTTAGAAAATCCTCTGGTCCAGGGAGTCCCAAACTTGGCAACATTGTGTGGACTTCAATGCCTAGAATTCCCCAGCCAGTCTTAAAATTGCTAAGGTTGAGAAACACTGGCTTATACTAAGCAACTCTTATTGTGTACTATTGTATGTTACTTTTCCTCACAATGGCCAATTATTTTTGTTTTTAAGGTGCAGAGCATGGAGAATGATGAATTTCCGTCAGAGGATGGGATGGATTGGTGTGGGACTGTATCTAATAGCAAGTGCTGCAGCATTTTATTATGTTTTCGAAATCAATGAGACTTATAGTCGACTAGCACTGGAACACATTCAGCAGCCGCCAGAGAAATTTAAACAAGAAATCAGTTGGATGCATTCCTTAAAAACACGTCTTCTCTCTGTACCCTTTTGGCTATGGGTCATTATCTTTTTAATACCTTATTTACAAATGTTCTTATTTCTGTACTCATGTACGAGGGCTGATCCTAAAACAGTGGGCTACTGCATAATTCCTATCTGCTTGGCTGTGGTTTGCAATCGCCATCAAACATTTGCAAAGGCCTCCAATCAAATCAGCAGACTGCATCTTATTGACACGTAAGGAAACCAGTGTGGCTTGCCCTCTCCCATTCCCCTGTGGCTGGGTTTTGATAAGTTGAAGACCATTTGAATATCTGAAAAGAACTTGAAATTCTTTTTGTCAACATTAACCTCTGGACAGAACACCTACCAACCTTCTATTTTTTTTTAACAAGATGATTTTTAACTATGGGGGTATTCTATTTGATGAAAAGTTCTTTGAGAACAGGGGGTAACATTCTTCATATTGGCCTTACAAAGCAGTTTCTACACTCCATCTGAAGATTTTAGAATAAATATATATTTGAAACTCTAATTCACTGTGCATACTTCAAAACTTCAAGTTTCCTATAAGCGAATTGCTGAAAATTGAATTTACCTGTGTTTATGTGTAAATTTTGGAATTATTATAAAAGTGGCATTTGAGACATTGTCCTTTCTCCTTTGATGATGTTGCACTAAATAAAATGGGATTCCTTTTGCACATGATAGGCTTAAAAGAAAATTATCCTTTTACTTGTTCATAAATTTCTGCAAAATTTCTTTAAAATGTAATAACTGCTGCTCATGTTTGAAAAACAAGCTGATGTTTAATATTCCATTCTCTAACTATCTGAATCATTGAAAAGACAGTGAAATGCATTGTATACAAAATAACTAGAACCAAATTCTGTAAACCCAGCCTACAGGTATCAGCAGCAATATTCTGAATATTGATTATTTCTGAGAACTTGTAAGCTCATAGAGATGCTGTTGGGAAGGTTAATTGGGTGCAGAAATGGGGGGAACAGTGGTTCAGATAATATCTAACTACAAATTCCATTTCTGATCACGTGGATAAATAGAAATTTCAGAACAGAAAGTTCCACATTCCCGGTTTTTAATCCTTGCAAATAACATACATTTATACTACTCAAAACTACTACTACAAAAATACGTGTGCCCGACTCCCAATTTTGAGAGGTTACAAAGAAAATATAAAAGAAAAATACAACAGTAGACAAAAGGAAAACACCTCCAGGTATGAACAAAAAAACAAGGCAAGAGTAAAAAAAAGAAATCTAAGGCCAGAAGGTAAACTGAGTAAGCATCTCAGAACCACCACCACCCCTCTAGTTCTCATGAAGATAAAGGGAGATCGGGGGAAGTACATTCAGACTTTTAAGATTCTGCTACTATAATCTTATAAGGAAATATTAGTATCTTGAAGGGCTATAACAGTCTTGGCAGTCTCAGTATGCTTAACCTCTTCCTCTGCTTGCCCTTTCTTCCACTTCTGCTCACCCACACCTTCTAATTTGACTTTCCCCTTTCTAACTTGAAAGCATGGTGGAGTGAAGTATGCTCACCTGGCTGTCTAAAGACCTTGAAAAAAAAAATGGCTAAACTTGCCAGCTGTAGACATAATGCCCATCAAATAGCTAGGGTTGGCCAGCTCTGATTTTAAGATGTGGATGCCTGTGGACAATGTGCTGGTCAGTTTTTCTCTTTCTTGGCAGATTGAAGAGCAACTAAGTGCTCCCCCCTGAGGTTTTCTGGTAGCGGCTGGGCTGTAAAACTCTTGGAGGGGGGGAATTAGCTGAGCCTAGACTTGTTGGGAGTTGAGGAGGGTATTTCTGCCTAGGAGTAGTTGCTCCAGTCAAGCGTTTTCATTGTTGCCTTTCCCAAGCAGAAAGGGTACTTTCAACTTTGCTTTTTTCCTCACACATACAATCTTGTTGAATAATTTCAAATTACAGATACAAAACTTGAGTATTTTAAATATCCAAGCCTTCAATTTTTTAAAAGATAAATTTTCATAGTACAGGAACTTTAATTTTTTTTTAAAAAAATTATAGTTTCTATCAGGAGTGTGATTTTGTCCGTTTTAATGGTGGTTCATTTGAATATGCTTTGGTGTTGATATGCTTTCCTTCTTCTTCCTCTTCTTCATCTCCATCTTCTTCATCATCTACAAAAATAATAATTGTCACATAGAACTATTTTTCCACTAACAAGTGCCTCCCAAAGTAATATACTACTTTTGATAAACATTTCCATAATCAAATCCATTTTTCTCTGCTAGATCAAAGTTCAAAATACATGTAGGCAAAAGATTATACTCAAAGTTGTGGTTCTATGCTTTAGAAATAGGTATTTCCTTAGGTATTAGTTGTATTTTTATTGTGTTTGAATGACAATCGAATTCACTCAGCTACTCCCCCAGAATACATCTATACTAATATACACTAGTAATGTAGGATAAGCATTCTCCTAACTGAACAGTGAATTGGAATTATCAGTATTCACCTAGTTACTTACAGATGACTAGGAAGTAATCACGTTGAATTTTATCTATACAACCTTTCAGAAAATACAGAATAAAATCTGTACTCGAGTGCAGTCAGCATCACTAGATAGAAATTCAGCCTTTCCAATGCTTTTCTAACCCCCTTTGTAATTGGGCTAGTGAAGATGAATTATAAAAATCACAGAGTAGTTTTCCCAGAGCTGACTAACTTTTGAAGGGCCCATCTAGACTTCTGTATACAGATGTAAAAATTAACCATCTGTTAACTGTCCTGTTCCAGTTTGAACAATATGACTGACCAGAGACATTACTGTAGTCCTCAATATTGGTTAAGAATTGATACTGACTTTTCTGACACTCCTGCTGCTGCTCATTATGTTTCTGTTGAGCCTTAAAAAGTAGCTGATTTTCTCTGACAATTTTGAATGGTTTTTCATGAAGATATTAACACTTGATGATATTGTGCTTGTGTTTAAAAAGGCATGATGTGAAAGCTATCAGTTCCCTGACCATAGAAAGTCCTTGTGCAGATTATCAGAGCAAACAGTATTTACAACAAATGAGAGAATTTCCACTTAGAAAGAACAAGGTGGTTTCAGAGCAAGCCATGGCTGTGTGTGCCAGATTTTTACCACCAAGCAAGCAAACTGCTATTATGTTTATGGTTGCTATCTTTAAGAGCATCCACTGGGATTTGGAGTACAAAGCTGTTTTGGTGATCAGCATACACAGCAAAATCACCTGAGCCTTTCCTACATTTTAGGATACAGTTAAAGTTCACAAAGACAAAACCAACCCTTTTAGTCAAAATAGGACTGTGATGAAGGTATGTATTATAACCACTGCTGTTGAAGAAGGTGCTAGGTTGGATAATGGGGAAAAAGTCAGAGATACAAGAGGCAGATAAACTGAATTTCACAGATGCAACATAAGCCAATGACTCTTTTCACAGAGGAATCAGAACTGAAGGCACAGGAACTATTAGGTGTCAGAAACTAGCAGAGAGTCTTGGACTACTTAAAAAGACCATGACTGTCAACTCATGACTCAAAAATTAACATGGCCTTTAGAGATGAACCAATTGAACTGGTGGATAAGTTCAAAAATCTAGCTCTCTGACTTTGAATCAATGTTGCCAGATTCAATGATGTTGGGTGAATTGGAAGTGATCAGTCAGCTTTTACCAATAGTATGTCTTTGAAAAAGGAAAAACTGAAAATTAGGATTCAATGCAGCCATCATGCTACTCTATACAGCAGAGAAATGTGGACAGTTTACTCAGCACCTATGGACATTTCAGATGAAGTGTTTTAGGACTATCCCGTATGATTAATAGTGTAATATGAACATTAGATAGATATGTCAACAGTCCATAACTGATATGATCTGGCAATCATCAACCAAAGCAACCAATACCAGTTCCAACCAATGACCAGGCATGAATCCTAAGTGACAGTAATGTAATACATTTTTATTAAATTATTTATTTGTACCCCACCTTTATTTTTACAAATACCTCAAGATAGCAAATATATCCAACATATTCTTCCTACCCTGTGAGGCAAGTTGGACTGAAAGTGACTGGCTCAAAGTCACCCAACTGACTTTTATGGCCATATTTTCTCTGATACTCTGTTTACCCCTACGTTCTCTTTCTCTAAATTCTCTAAAAAGGGCAGGTTGGAAACTGAGTGAAAGTGTAAAAAATGAATTGG
The DNA here is from genome assembly GCF_049901735.1 of Notechis scutatus. Lineage (NCBI taxonomy): Eukaryota > Metazoa > Chordata > Lepidosauria > Squamata > Elapidae > Notechis > Notechis scutatus. Next base: position 301,287,147 of record NC_142009.1, read on the forward strand.
TCAAGGGAGAGATTATAGCAAGGGTGCATTACTGCTGTCTTCAAAACAGGTTGCATCACATACTTTCTTGAATATATATGATCATCTCATCTCTCCTGAGGATCTCAAGTCATTCCAACAAAACAATCATCATTCATTCTTGGTTTTATGAATGGGCCAATCTCGTCTGTCACTAACCTATGGATTCTTACTTTCACATGCACTCACAACTAGATGACACCAATTTAATGATTCTGACATATGCTTCAGCCCTTTTATTCATGATTAAACCTACACCTTAATTTCTTTGCATGTATTCAGCAATTCTTCTCCATTAGATCCAGCCAATTTCATTCAGCTCCATTACATCCTTCCTTCTTTTCTTATAAGCACCAGCAGTCAACATTTTCTTTTATATATATATATATATTTAATGTATGGTCTTTACTTTTTTCCTCCTTTTACATTCCTATTTGCACTACCTTTTTCTATTTTTTTCTATTTTTCTTTTTTTTATTCGCATGACCTTTGGGGCACCTAGATCTTTATACCCTCCATCCATGTTAGACAAAGCCTTCAGATGACTCTCTTTAGTCTAAAGATGTGGTATATTCAGAGGTCTCCAACCTTGGCAACTTTAAGACTTGTGGACTTCAACTCCCAGAATTCTCCAGCCAGCTCTGCTGGCTGGAGAATTCTGGGAGTTGAAGTCCACAAGTCTTAAAGTTGCCAAGGTTGGAGACCTCTACCACACCTTAATTCTATCCATGATGCCAAACGCAACCTTCCCTAATAATGACAGAATAGAAAATAATAGAATAGAGCTGGAAGGGACCTTGGAGGTCTTCTAGTCCAGACCCTTGCAGGAGAACCTATACCATTTCAGATATCACGGTGGTCAGTTTGGGTACGTTTGGACCAGTATTCTCCAAGCACAATCCAAGCCCAATTTGATCCCTCCTTCGTTTGCGAGCTGAAACAGAGCAATCAAATCTGTCCTCACAAAGGAGCCGCACACAGTAGGAACGGCCACCATAATAATATCAAGGGCAAAAAGCCGGTTCCAGAAACCAGCCCCCTCACCTCCACGCTCATCTCGGTCTCCGGAGGCAGCGACGCTCTCCCGTTGCACCAGAGGGTCAAGCCGAGCGGCGACTTCCTCCCGCAGCCGAGACAAACCCGCCAACAGGCCCCGCAGTTCTCCCGGAGGCTCACACTGAACACGCCACGCTCGTTTCAGGCCATCGCGGCCGGTCAACTCGGCCTGCAATTCCATCGCTCGGTTCCCGGCGCCAACGAGGAGCCAATCAGTTTTAGCGTATCCGCCTCTGACGAAACGAGGGGCTCCTCCAAGTTCTCCTCCCCTAATTTAACGCGCATGCGCCACCCAATCCCGCTCGCTTTTGTCGTTGATACGGCACGCAGAGGAGCGCATCCGACCGCGCATTGTCTCCGCCTCCGTCCGCCTCTGCGATTGGCTGCCGCCGCTCACGTGCAGGCGGCCCGTTTGTTCTCCGCCGCGACTTGTTTTTCCGCTTCCGGTATGCGCGGAAGCGTCGCCTGGCGGCAGGTTCGCGTTTTCCCGCCTTTTCCTCCTCCTCCTCGTCGGGCTTTTTGCGACGGAGCGAAGGAAGCAGCGACGTCAGGGAGATGGAAAGGTCGGCGGCTGCTTCTGGCGCTCCAGAAGAGGAGGGCGGCAACGACAGCAACACTTCCACGGGCGGCGAAGAGGGGGACAGGAACGCCGAGGAGCCCGTCGTGTCGCTAGCCGAGGTGCTGGCCGAAAGCGAGGAGTTGGAGAACGAAGCGCGCGCCGTGCTGGGCGGGAGCGACCACGAGCGCTGCAGTTACTCTCAGGTGAGAGGCGAGGGCGGGATGGAAGGGCTGCTTCTCCAAGGCGCTTCAGAAAGCTTCCTCAACCTCTTTACCTTCAGTTATGTCGGACTTATTTCCCCCCACGCCATTCAGCCCCCTCAGATTCTCGGAAGATTGCCTGGACAAGTCCCTGCATATACAGGTAGCCCTCCACTTGCAACAGTTCGCTTAGTGACCGTTCAGCACTGTGATTTACGACTGTTTTTCACACTTATGACCGTTGCACACACACCCCTTACTTGATTTACATTCAGATGCTTGACAGCTGATTCACATTTATGACGGTTGCAGTGCCCTAGGGTCCTGTGATCATCTTTGGTGACCTTCCGACAAGCAAAGTCAATGGGGAAACCAGATTCACTTAGCAACCTGTTACTAATTTTAATAACTGCAGTAATTCACTTAACAAGTGTGGCAAAAAAAAGTTGTAAAATGGGACAAGCTCACTTAACAAATGTTTCACTTGGCAACATAAATTTTGGGCTCAATTGTGGTTGTAACTCAAGGACTACCTGTATTGCCGTAGCTTGGTACTGAGAATGGGGAAATTAATGGGGAGAATGGTTTTTCAAAAGTGGTTTTGCCATTGCATCTTCCTAGGGCTGAGAGAGAGTGACTGGCTCAAGGTCACCCAGGTGGCATTGTGTCTAAGGCAGGGCTGGAACTCGGTTTGTAGTCTGTTCCCTTAATCACAACACTAAACTGGCGGATTAGTGGTGGACTATATCACTATATCGTATGTGTGTGTGCAAGCATGCCTTTGAGTCATTGTTGACTCTTGTCAACTGCTGTACTACTAGTCTCTTCAGGGTTTTGGTTTTTTGTTTTTTTTCCAGAATTTAGGAAGTGGTTTACCATTGCCTCTTTTTTTAGAGCTGAGAAGGAATGACTAGCCCAAGGTCACCCAGCTGGCTGCTGCTTAAGGCACAATTAGAATTCATAGCCTTCTGATTTCTAACCTGGTGCCTTGAGACTACACAAAATTGGCTCTTTAAAGCTGACATCAACCAAGAAGATCTTATCACCTTTTTGATCTGTAGGTTTGGTTTTATTATAATCAACCAATTATTAGCTCTAATGACTGAAAGATGCTAAATTTCTGTATTTATACACTTAATTGCAGTTTTCAGACATTTTTAAAAAGAAGTAAATGTGATCCTTTTAATATTTTTTTCAATAAAAGGTACTATAACTTAAAATTGCCACATGTATTAAGGCCAGTATAAACTGTGAGATGGTTTCTACCACACAAAAACTTTTTAGTATTAAAAAAGAAAAAGCCAAATTATAAAGTCAAATCTGTCCTAGCAAGCACTCAATATACACTGCTAAAAAATAAATAAAGGGAACACAAAAATAAAACATCCTAGATCTGAATGAATGAAATATTCTTATTAAATACTTCATTCATTACATAGTTGAATGTGCTGACAACAAAATCACACAAAAATTATCAATGGAAATTTAGCAATCCGTGGAGGTCTGGATTTGGAGTTACACTCAAAATTAAAGTGGAAAAAAAACACTACAGGCTGATCCAACTTTGATGTAATGTCCTTAAAACAAGTCAAAATGAGGCTCAGTAGTGTGTGTGGCCTCCACGTGCCTGTATGACCTCCCTACAACGCCTGGGCATGCTCCTGATGAGGTGGCGGATGGTCTCTTGAAGGATCTCCTCCCACACCTGGACTAAAGCATCCCCCAACTCCTGGACAGTCTGTGGTGCAACGTGGCATTGGTGGATGGAGCGAGACATGATGTCCCAGATGTGCTCAATTGGATTCAGATCTGGGGAACGGGCGGGCCAGTCCATAGCATCAGTGCCTTCGTCTTGTAGGAACTGCTGACACACTCCAGCCACATAGCATTGTCTTGCATTAGGAGGAACCCAGGGCCAACTGCACCAGCATATGGTCTCACAAGGGGTCTGAGGATCTCATGTCGGTACCTAGTGGCAGTCAGGCTACCTCTGGCGAGCACATGGAGGGCTGTGCAGCCCCCTAAAGAAATGCCACCCCACACCATTACTGACCCACTGCCAAACTGGTCATGCTGGAGGATGTTGCAGGCAGCAGAATGTTCTCCATGGCGTCTCCAGACCCTGTCACGTCTGTCACATGTGCTCAGTGTGAACCTGCTTTCATCTGTGAAGAGCACAGGGCGCCAGTGGCAACTTTGCCAATCTTGGTGTTCTCTGGCAAATGCCAAAGGTCCTGCACAGTGTTGGGCTGTAAGCACAACCTTCGCCTGTGGACGTCGGCCCTCATACCACCCTCATGGAGTCTGTTTCTGACTGTTTGAGCAGCCACATGCACATTTGTGGCCCGCTGGAGGTGATTTTGCAGGGCTCTGGCAGTGCTCCTGTCCCTCCTTGCACAAAGACGGAGGTAGCGGTCCTGATGCTGGGTTGTTGCCCTCCTACGCCCTCCTCCACGTCTCCTGATGTACTGGCCTGTCTCTTGGTAGCGCCTCCATGCTCCGGACACTACGCTGACAGACACAGCAAACCTTCTTGCCACAGCTCGCATTGATGTGCCATCCTGGATGAGCTGCACTACCTGAGCCACTTGTGTGGGTTGTAGACTCTGTCTCATGCTACCACTAGAGTGGAAGCACCGCCAGCATTCAAAAGTGACCAAACCATCAGCCAGAAAGCATAGGAACTGAGAAGTGGTCTGTGGTCACCACCTGCAGAACCACTCCTTTATTGGGGATGTCTTGCTAATTGCCTATGCTTTCCACCTGTTGTCTATTCCATTTGCACAACAGCATGTGAAATTGATTGTCAATCAGTGTTGCTACCTCAGTGGACAGTTTGATTTCACAGAAGTGTGATTGACTTGGAGTTACACTGTGTTGTTTAAGTGTTCCCTTTATTTTTTTGAGCAGTGTATAATAGGGCTAACATTTGTTGTGTTTTTACATCAATAGCTTGGTACTGAGAATGGGAAAATTAAATATTAATTGTAAATTGTTTACAGGTGGCAAGTATTGTATATTGGTTTTCTTTGGTTTACAGGTGGTAAGTATTGTATATTGGTTTTCTTAGCACTAAGAGTAGGAGCTGGATTATCTCTGTCAGATAACCAATTTCCATGGTTGTCTGACAGAGTATTATTACTTGTTGTTTATCTGCTTGTCTAAATGGAAATTAGTTATAATCACTTATTCCTGGTTGAGTTAGGTGTAAGGTAAGTATAGTGACCTATGTTTTATGACATGGTTACTTAAGAATTCTATTAAACTTCCAGTAAGAACAAAACTATTTAATTTCTAGGATTCAGGTTTGTTGGCAAAATCTTAACATGGTACCTTTCCCAACTGTTTTCATTATTATGCTGTTATCTTTCCAGGGTGCTGTAAAGAGGCAGGCATTGTATGCCTGCAGTACATGTACACCACCAGGTGAAGAACCAGCAGGGATTTGTTTAGCATGCAGCTATGAATGCCATGGCTCTCACAAGTTATTTGAGTTATATACAAAAAGGTAAGCCAAGAGAAAATAAATTCATTCTTAGGCCAATTTATCAGTCTTCAGCTATTTAAACTGGTCCTCGAGTTATAACCATAGTTGGGACTGGAATTTTGATCACTAAGCAAAAATTTCTGCATCAGACCTGCATCCTCTGTTGTGTTTTGTATCTTTCCTTGTTCCTGCTTGTAAATGTGGAGTCTTTTCTTTGCAAATACTGACTTGGAAAAATGAGTCCCCCTGGTATATGTATGGCAAAGGCAGTGCTAGGAGCCACAAGGAAGATGGGGCACAAGTAGAGGCTTTTTAGCCTTGATTGAGGCATATAAGAGGAGTCTGTCTGGTATCCCAACACCCACAAAAATGCCCTTACTGCCACATGCAGTAGGCCTGGGATATCTAAGCAACCCAGTTCCTCTTGTGTGGCATTTGGAGCCAGCAGCCCTAGTGGTGGTAGATTGATTCCTAAGCCACAAGTATTGCCAACCAAGACAGTTTAGCATGTGCTCTGAGCCATCATGTATGGCGTGGATTCTACTGGATCAATCCTCAGCACATGTGACAAGGGAAGTGCTATTGGCCGTGTAGTGAGAAGGGTGTGGACCTATGTTTAAAGTCTTGATTGGGGTGGGGTACTTGATTCCTTGGCTGGTTTGTGGTTCTGGGCCCTTCTGCTTCCACCAGGATTCTGAAGGGCTTCTGTTCCCAGGCTCCATGCAAGAGATCCCCTGCAACTTAGATATCCTGGTTCCCACAAAGATGCCCACATACTGCCATATGTGCTGGGATTCCGAGACAGAGAAGCTCTTCTTGTATTACTTAATCAAGGCTTAAAAGCCTGCAGCTGTGCCCCATCTTCCTTGTAGCTCTGCCACATGCATGGAGCGATTCCTTCATTTTTCTTTTTTGGTATTTGTAAAGAAAAGACTGAGCTTTTTACAAGAAGGAACACGGAAGAATACAAAACACAGAGTGCAGGAAATATGTGGTGGAGTGCAAGGCACCCAAAAGGGCAGAGATGGAGGGAAAATAGGTGGGAGTTGAAGTGCAGTTAGGTCTGAATTTTGATCATGTGACCTTGGGGATGTTGCAACAAATGGTTGCTGAACAAATGGTTGTTAGTTGAGGATTGCCTATAGAATACAGTTGCCTTTTTTAACAGAAAGAAAAACACCTTTGAGACACTTCATTAGAAAGAGGTTTATTGGGCTCAAGATATTATTACATCAGTGTATTTTAAAAGTGATATGCTTGAGTAAATAAATATAATGTTCAAGTTCCTAATTTCCAGCTAGAGAAGAGTAGAGTGCTACTTCAGTACAAAATATAACCACAATATATAGTTCTATGGGTTAAAGAGTTGCTTTGAAAATTTTTGCTTTGAAAATTTCATGATGTCTTTAGGACTATAACTGAAATTAGCTGTGCAAATATTTATATTAGGCATTTATTTTGGTTTGAAAAAATGAACAGTGAATACAATTTAATAATTACAATTTAATAATTTTTTGAAGATATTTTCCATCCATTTTGAATATAGCTTGCTTCTAACATCTTTTAGAATTTTCCCTTTTTCCCCCCAGAAACTTTTGTTGTGATTGTGGAAACAGCAAATTCAAAAGTCTGAAATGCAAACTACATCCTGTAAGTATAAACATTAGGTTTACATTTGAGAGAAAAGTGGTAGCCAAACTTATTATTTATCTGATTTCAATTGTAAACTATGAAAATTATTGTGTACTTAAAGCTTTTTGTACTAAGAAGTCCATTTGGAGACTGCAAGAGAAATCCAAGCAGCTGGAATTACTGTCAAAACAAGAGCATAGAGATGACCTTTTCATAGTCCCTTATGCTTTAGTCACTTCACAAAAAGTCTGTTGCAGTAACTATACATGGGACTGCCCTTGAAGCTAATTAAGTCTGGAATTAAGTAATTATGTGCATGCCTTGGTTCATTCATGTAACAGCCAGTTCAAGATCTGCACTGGTTAACACTTGATTTCTGCTACTTGGGATCTCCTCCCCCCAATAATTTCTACAATAATTTCTAATAATTCAATTCCAGTCTGGGCTCCTTACAGATTCCCTCTTTCAAAGAGTGTCAACTGTAGGATTCTCAGAGGCAGAACTTTCTCTCTCTCTGGAATAGATCTTCTAAAGGATTGCCTTGCCTTACATTACTGGAAGTCAATAAAACCCTGGTTATTTCAACAGGCCTTTTAGGGGGAGTTGGTTCAGGTTTCTTCCTATGTAATGGTATAAATTATAAGGGTGTATGAGTGAATTGCATAGGAATAATACATTATGTAATATTGTTTGGCCCCTTGCTTTGTTGTTTAAACATGTTCACATGTGGTAGAATTGTAAACCAGTCAAATGACAATTACAGCAGCGTGTCAGCCTAGTAAAATAGTAAATGAAAGCAAATTCAAAAAGTTGCTGCATGTTGTTAATACATACTGTAGTTGACTTCGGGCCAGTCATCTCAGCCCAACCCACCTCACAGGGTTGTTATTGTGGAGAAAATAAGAAAAGGTATGTTGTATACATTTGCCACTTTGAGTTATTTATAAAAATAGTAAAGGCAGGAGTGCCTGCTAACTTTAATTGGAAGACCTAATTTTATTTTATATAGTATTTGAATCTGCCTTCATCAAGGACAATTGATAAGCATTATTGCCTTTTTCTGTGATGATTGAAGTAGGGTGCAAAAAGTAAATAAAATGCTTTTTATATAATTTCTTTTTTATTTATCTTCTAATTAAGGTACTGTCTTGCATTTTTTTAGGAAAAGGCAACAGTGAATCCAGCAAATAAATATAATGATAATTTCTATGGGTTATATTGTGTTTGTAAAAGACCTTACCCAGACCCTGATGATGAGGTAAATTGTATTGTGATATATAAAAGATGCAAATGCATTTTGTGCAAATGCAGTTCATAAGATGTAATAAATTGATCGTATTTTCTTTTTCAAGTGAAAAGCGGGAATTTTACATGTACAATTGAAAAATAAAAGACCACTGTAGTTTTATGTTTTGGATATTAGAACTAAGCCATTCTTAGACAAATTAGTTTCAGGAGGCTAGCTTATCTTAAGATATACTTCCTGTTCTGAGGCTGTAATAAAAAAGACAGATATTATCTCTCAGAAATTTTATTTTCATTAAATTGATCACACAGTGGTTTGAATGTCTGTTACGTGTACTTTGTCCCAGGAATATTGAATCAGTTGCATGTGATATAGAAATGTATGTCTTCTTCCCAATCTCTAACCATGAAAATTTATTTTAAAATTTTAGTGCTGCTCTAAATACATTGCAAAACAATATAAATGCAAGTACTTATAAGGTTAGAAACAGTCATTAGAGATTTTTTTCTGGTGAGTTAGGTTTGCTCATTCACTTTTTCAGTGTTGAAAGTTAAAATGGAATGAATATTTTTCAGTGACATGGAGCTTTAATGGTATAAAACAAACCCTTTTGAACTGGATGTAGCAATGTGTTGACAGTATAGATACCGTATTTGCCGGCGTATAAGACGACTTTTTTGCCCTGAAAAACATGCCTCCAAGTGGGGGGTCGTCTTATACGCGGGAGGACCTCGACTCCCACTTCGAGCTTGAGTTGCAGCCGGGAGGAGGCTGGGGGGAGGTGTGTGTGTGTGTGTGTGTGTGTGTGTGTGTGTCACTCGCCACGCGCTGCGCAACCTTTCCCCTCTTCCTTCCTTAGCGGTGTGGGGAGGAGAGGATTCAAAGATCCTCACGTGCGGCGTACTTTTCTTTTTCTTTTTTTCTTTTTGCACGCAGGTTTTGCATGCGGGCGGCTGTAGGTTAAGGATGGGGAGCCCCGGGTGGGTTATCAGGTTTTACGGTGCTTCCAACATGTGCGAACGGTGGGAGAGCGGGAGAAGAGAGCGAGCGAGCGCCCCGCTGTGTGAAATCCTGCCGTCAAAGCAACACTGGGGAGGCAGGGTATAAATTTACCAGGTTAATGTAGCAATGGTGATTAATGCCCAGAACATTGTTTGCGGGTATTGGGGGTGTGTGTGTGTGTGGTGGTGGTGAGGAGAGGTTGTCCTTTGAATGCGGAAAAGTAGGTGTGACCTTGTGTAGGAAAATAAAGAGATCCTTTTTAGCGTGTTTGGCTTCTTTGCCTCCCTCCTTCGTTTTGACGTGGAGATAATGGCCTTCGGGCGGGAGGGAAGAAAACGGTAGCTGGATCATTTCAAATTTCACTTACTCTCCTGCCTCACTTCAATATGTCTGAGCGACTCCAGATACTGGAAGACTTTTTGAATGAAAGTGTTACCTCCATTTTTTTTTTTTAAAGAGGGCCACTTGGGGAAAAAAAAAGATTCTAAGGAATTCCTTGTTTCTTGATTAAAGAGAAGGCATTGAATATACTGTTCCTTGGCAGCCTTTTCAGTGTCCGGGTTTTTGTGTGTGTGTGTGTGTGAGAGAGAGAGAGAGAGAGAGAGAGAGAGAGAGAGAGAGAGAGAGAGAGATCAGCTGTATTGAGAAGAGAACGTTTCCTGTGTTCTCATTTTATTTACAACATATTTTACGCTTAATGGTAAGCAATGAAAAATATTTTAAAACTCATTTCTAAACTCCATAGCTATTTGCATATTCTTGGTTCAAAATTGGATTAGCTCATTTCAAAATTGTCCAAAGCAGAAAAGTGCGTCAAAAAAAAAAAGTGCAAAAGTGGAAGGTGTGTGGAAGAGGGGTAGTCTTATACGGCGAGTATATAACAAACTCTATATTTTGAGTGGAAATGTTGGGGGGTCGTCTTATACGCCCAGTCGTCTTATACGCCGGCAAATACGGTAATTATATACGAGAATGCCAGCTCAAGCTAAACTGATAGTAGCATTACATGTTCTCTGTGATTTCAAAGACCCTTTTCTGAAGGGTTGAAGTAATAGTATATTTTGTAATATAGCACTATGACTCTATCTTTAGATTCCAGATGAAATGATCCAGTGCATAGTTTGTGAAGATTGGTTTCATGGAAGGGTAAGCAAATGTAATAAGATTGTTCCATAAATGGAAAGAATTGGAAATATGTAAAAATCAGATTTTTATTGCAGTCGAATCTTTTGGAGAATAATTGCGTAGATCCTTAAATAAGTGAATTCAGAATTTCAAATCCATACAAGGTGTCCTTATATCTGCGTTAAATACAATTTGAGCGCTGAAATCTTTTTGCTTAACAAAAATTTTAATAATGTGAACTACAGCCTTTTCAAGGAATGATAGCTTTGAAAATTTTCAGCAAGTGTCTGTAGTTCATGCTATATACACTGTATGGACTATAGAAAGTTAAGAGGAAAAACATGAGCTCTAATTCTGTGATGTTAGATCCATTATTCTAATTTTAATGAAGACTCCTGCGTTTGTCAGTAATACAATTGTTCTGCATTTCCATTTGCTTTTCCTTAGCATCTTGGTGTTGTCCCTCCAGATAGTGGAGATTTTCATGAAATGATATGTCAGTCTTGCATGGATCATTGCCCTTTCTTGTGGGCATATGCCTCGCAGTTAGCAGGTGAGGAAAAATAACAGTTGTTGTTGAACTAATGTTTAGTCTTGTCCAGTGAAATGGAAGCTTTTTGATTCGATGCTTTAATTTAATTGGCATGAGTGAAATATGTATTCATATTGTGGTATTTTATTAATTTAATGTATTGTTTGGGATTAAATATCTAAGTTCTTATATGCAGTCTAGAATTTTAATACTAAACATGCCTTCATGGAAAAGAATTATGCCCTGAAAGTTAAATCTGACCTATTAGTCAGCTGCTTACTGGGGGTTGAAATGGGGCAAATACCAAGAAACTGTATTCAGCTGGCAAATATTTTGCTCAAACTTCTACTTTATCTTCTGTAATTTGTTTTAAATTTTCAGTTTATGGTTAGGGAGAAACAACCTTGTAAGAGATTATATTCTCCACCTAAGGGCATAGTATAGTCATGTGAAAAAGAAAGTGCACCCTCTTGAGTTCTGCGGTTTTACATATCGGGACATAATAAAAATCATCTGATCCTTAGCAGTTTTTAAAAGTAGGTAAATACAGCCTCAGATAAATAAGAACACATGATATATTACATCATGTCATCATTTATTTTACAAAAAGAAAGCCAAAATGGAGAAGCTATGTGTAAAAAGCTAAGTATACCTGATTCAATAACTTGTAGAACCACCTGTAGCAGCAGTAACTTGAAGTATTTGTTTTCTGTATGTGTCCTTTTTTCCCCACATGACAGTGAGTACACTTCTTACTTGAGCAACATTTGCATAACTGATTATTGGATTGTTGAAGAAAATAAAGATAAGCATTTGTGCTTCTCTAATGTGGTCCAGCAGTGGTGACCTGTGCATAAAAAAATGTATAGATAGTCCCAAGTCTTTATAATTCAGCAAAATATATATTACTGAAGGAATACTTTTTTCCAAGGCCCTGTGATATTAGATCACAGCTATGACAGATTTTACTGCTTTCTGATAGTTCTGAATATAGTCACTTAATATCATGTTGTAAATTAGGTACAGGTTTATTAAATGATACATTTAAAATTTTATTCAAAGATTACATTTCAAGTTAATGGGCTGTGTTTTGACAATTTTGATGTCATTAGAATTGCAAGAGAATGACTTGGAAACTTAGCTTAAATATTATTACTGCATAAAACATGGGAAAGCGAAGAGGTGAAGTAGTTGCCCAATACAATAGCTTAGTTGTCATTGGGGGAAAAGTATATTGTATTGAAAAATTGGACACTATTATTAAAATAAAAGCATTAAAAATCATACAATACTGAAAATTCAAAAGGTTTTACAAACTTTTAAACATTGTATAAGATCAGTAGTCTACACTTCATTAAAAGGTATGGATTATTTGTAATTACAATACTTCTATGAAAATGTCTTTTTGGAGATAGAATATAAGTAAATAATCATGCTGTAGTGACATTATGTTTCCTTTTTAACAATGTTAGTTTTATTGTTTACACTGATATTTAATCATGCAAAAAATATTTTAGCTAATTGAGGTAGAAATAGCATTTACTATATTCATTCTAATAAATCTAGTGTCTATTTTTTGTAGTTCCAACTGTGACCAAAGTTATTGCTGCAGCTGATAATGGAACTGTGCTGAATGTTGAAGAAACTGAAGTAATCAAAAATGAAAATAGTATAGATCAAATGAAGACTGAAGATAAAATAATACAAATTAATGAACCATCTACCAGTTCTGGAAATGAATGTTCAGTGGTAAGTCCTGTACTTCTTGTTTTGCGCCATAATATTAAAAGCTGTAATTCTGGGCTCATGATATTCCTGGCTGCATCATTGCCACGATATGTACTAAGTAGAATCATGTAGCCTAATCTAATTGATGAAAGTTTGGTGTAGTAGTTAAGACACTGGACTAAAAACTAGGAGGTCATGAATTCTAATCCTGCCTTAGGCATGAATCCAGCTGAGTAACTTTGGTCCACTCTCTCAGCCCTGAGAAGCAGGCAGTGGCAAATCTTGCCAAGGAAACTGCAAAGACTAAGTCAGTCACCAGGAGGCAAGACTGACTCGAAGGCATCCACGCCCCTCCCCCCCAAAAAAGTCTAATTTACAGAAATCCATAATGCTGCTTGCAAGTGAATAGAATTACAGCATTTTGGTTTATAAATCCCACCCCATACATTATTATCTTTTTGTTTTGTTTGGTGTTGTTTTGTTTTCATGCATTTAACTCAAAAAACCATGAGAAGGTTTCTGTTAAGCATAGTTAGCTGAATACCTTTACCAAACTCTTCTGGTGTGGAATATGCCTTTCTGAAATTAGCTACATCAATGTGCAAGTGAAGAACTGCGTACTACTCAACTGTAAACAGTAAATCTGGAAGACTAAACAGACTGGAATGAGCAAAGAATAAGGAAATTAAATAACATTGATAACTTTTATTTTATTGCAGCCAGTTAAGAAGGAAATAGTGGTGTGCAAGCTGCAAGAATTTCAAGCCAAGCAGAACCTGAAGCAAAATATAGCCACCTTCTGGCCACACAACTGGCGAAGCAAATTGTGCACCTGCAAAGAATGTGTGGTATGCATTTTCCAACTGCTGTATCTATATGTGTTTTAGAAGAATCTATATATCTTTTCTGAAAAAATTGCATGTTGCTCTGGTGGAATTTATTCTTTTTTCAACACTTAAATAGCTATAGCACTTATATACAAATTCATAGTGCTTTACAGCCCTCTCTAAGCAGTTTACAGAGCCAGCATATTGCCCCCAACAATCTGGGTCATTTTACCGACCTCAGAAGGATGTAAGGCTGAGTCAGCCTTGAGCCGATGAGAATTGAACTACTGGCAGGTAACAGAATTAGCCTGAAATACATCATTCTAACCACTGTATCACCACGTCTTCTGGTGGGACTCCTCTTTCATTTTCCCCCCTGGGTGGCTATTTCTACTTGAGGAGGAGACAGTAGTATATGTTTATAATTTTATGTCTACTATTTTTTAAAGATTTTTTAAAATACCACCTTTATTATTTTTTATAAATAACTCAAAATGGCAAACATACCTAATCTTCTTTCCTCCTCTTATTTTCCGTGCAAGAACGAACCTGTGAGGTGGGCTGGGCTGAGAGAGAGTGACTGTTCCAAGTCACCCAGCTGGCTTTCATGCCTAAGGACAGGGCTGTCAAACTCCTGGCCCGTGTGTCCGATGCGTCACGTGCTGGCCACGCCCAGTTTAGCAAAGGGGAAAAAAGTGTTGATACGTCACATGATAACGCCGTGACATGAGTTTGACAACCCTGCCTAAGGAGGAACTAGAACTCACATCTCTCATCACATCTCACATCACATTTCTCACTGGCTCTCAGTTCATCTTAAATTCATTGTCTCCTTTTTTGGAAGACAAAAAAACTGGCAGTAAAAATTGAAACATTCTAAAAGATTTCATACTCAGTAGGGTATTTCTTTATAATTAATATATTAGAAAAATATGAGTGTTTTGTTCTGTTATTTGAAATTCTACATGGAGATTTGTCCTATATAAATTTTTATGAAAATGTGGGGGAAAAGAAGTATTGTGTGTAGGGATTTTTGACTTTGCTGTTACAATTCATTGTACAATTCATTTATTGTAGAGCCACAATTGTATGTTTCTCCATTTATAAGGTTGGTGGACTTGTTTTGAATTGCCTAGGTTCCTTCGTCACAAAGCTATTTTTTCTCCCCATCTCACTTCATTTTTACACTATTTTTAAAGGTATGCTCTCATATATGTGATTGATGCTTTTTAAAGAAATGAATTTGAAAGTCATTTGCTTCTATTTTGAATTCATGAAATATTTTTTAGATACAGTGAAAATAATTTCTTATTCTTCAGAAAATGTATTCTGATATGGAAGTCCCATTCCTAACAGATGAATGTGATACTGTCTTGGCTTATGAAAATAAAGGGACAAATGACCAAGAAGCAGATAGAAGAGATCCTCTAATGGACACACTTAACAGTATGAATAGAGTACAGCAGGTAGAACTCATCTGTGGTAAGTAATTAAAATAAAAGAGAACTAGTCTGAAAAGGATCTCACTTTCTGCATGAAAATAGAAGTGGGAGAGAGGGCTTTTTCAATTGGTGCTCTAAAACATTTTTATTAATTTGGAGGCTAGAAAAAAATATGCCCACAAAAATCTCACACAGTATTGTTTATAGTAGTTAACTAAGGTAGAACGTTGTCTTAGAGCTGTTGAGTCAGAAGAAAATTCTATTGACTTTACTGAGTCTTACGCTTGAGTAAGAATTTATAGGATTGTCCCTGTAGAATACTGTCAGCAATCTATCAGAAATGTTTAAATTAGATAAGCTAAGTGTCCTTGAGCAATTTTTATTTAATTATAAACCAGTAACCTGGGCTTATATTGTGACACATATAATATATATGTGACACATATCATATATATTTTAAATATAAAAAATATAGGGAGATAGGCAGTATAACTGTAGCATAATTAAAGTAGTACTGGAGGGGATGGACATCTTTAAAGCTGATTGACAAGCCGCAAAGGAAAAAAAATAATATAAATACACAGCTACAATAAAATCATTTTTTATTTGATTCAGAGTACAATGATTTGAAAACAGAATTGACAGACTATTTGAGAAGATTTGCAAATGAAGGAACAGTAAGTATACAATATCATCTAATACTATTGTGAAAATATCCTTTGAATAATTTAAAAATATAGCAGTTGTTACCTTTGCCATTTCGGCAGACTGCATATATGGATTTTCAGCTGTATAAGAGGTGAGACTGTTAGGGCCATTTTTCATATTTGAGAAGTAAATATGCTACTGAACCCCTGTATAATTTATATTAATAATGATCACATGGAACATGTTAGTCTTAAGCTCCTTAAATAAACTGTTTCTCTAGTTTCCCCCCTTTTCCTCCTTAAGAGCCAAGCAGGAATGTACTACCAGTAATCTAGAGCATGGATAAGGCAAAAAGATTAGATTTCCAACTCAATACACTTCAATGAAGGGTTCTATAGGGAAGAGCAAAAATGGTCACTTGTTAATTAAAATAACACAGAAACATAGTTTCTTACCGGACGATCCCATAACTCCATAGCACCTTCTGGTCTTCACTCTCTGCCAACTGCTTGAAGCTAAATATTATTGAGCAAATGTTCCAGGACCTTGGACTAGCTTCCAAAGTGGGAAATTCAAGCAGACCAATCAGATTTTAGATGACCTTGACCAAACTGACCAGTTTTAGAAATTTTCTACAATCCTGTTTGGTATAATGCTGTTACTAATCAGACTGATGGTAGTTTGGTCTGAATAAGTTAAAGCAGTGGTCTGAAAATGGGAAGATAAGCTTGAACTTATCTCAACTAGCCATAGATGATTATGAAAGTATACAAAGATTTAAATCTAAAATCAGAAGACTTATTTGCAAATTAGAAACAAATGCAACAGACGTTGTAGCAATTAAGTACTATTTGCATTTGGTAAGTGAACTTATGATTATAGAAGATATTCAAAATTTGGTATTTGAGTTGCTAATTCTGTGTTCATAAGGATAGCAGAATTGGAACATTGAGGCTTACTGTTTTTAGGAGACCTGCTGTTTGTCTTTTATCAAGTATCTGGGATACAGAAGTCTTGTAAAATCTCAGAGCTTCCCAATTTTCTTGCAACTCCAACAAAGGGAATGGTGGAAATATAAATAGTAAAAAGTCTTCAATTCTTATTAGTTTAGTTTGCTGCTTAGTTTCCTCTTTCTGCTTCTGTTGTGGATCTGGAAATAAATTTGAATGTTAATATAAATGAAATGACTATGTATAAAAGGTAGAAAGGTGATTTTAAGTGTATTTCACCAACAGCATTTTGAGTAAAGTTGAATCAACTGACATTGATAAATTAAAATCTGAAGGGTACCCAGGAAAAATAATGTGTCCTGTTCTAAGTTACACAATAGAATTGAATTTTTAATGATTCAAGTTCAAAAATTCTGTATTGTAGCATCCTATTTAATATATTTGAGTAAATTATAGCCACTTTAAATATCACACAATGTACTGGAAATTTGACAAGTTTCCCCACCCCTATGATTCTTTTAGGGCTTTAAAATTTTAATATCATGTGTGAACATTTATTTTGGTTAGATTGGTGCATTTGATTTTAGTGCATTCTTAAAGATCTAAATATTATTCTTCAAACACCAGTGAAATGTTTTATACATTTATATTACCGTCCTGTTTTTGTTTTCTTTTTGTTAACACAGGTTGTTAAACGAGAGGACATCCAGCAATTTTTTGAAGAATTTCAGTCTCGAAAGAGGAGGAGGGTAGATCAGATGCAGTACTACTGTAGCTAGACTAAATCGGAAGTCTTAAGAGACTACATATACAGTTATCTGCTAAATTCTGGGGTTTCCCTCCCAATTTAAATCTAACTTCTTGTTCATCTTGATTTGTGTCCTAGAAGGCTGAGTTTATTATTTGCAGCCATATGCATACACCAATTTCCTAGTAACTATGCTGAGAAGTGAAATGATCATGGATTCACAGATTGTCACTTATGTCAAAGAAAGAGCTGGTTAGTTTTCAGAAGATACCTACTTAGAAACTATACTGATCGCTTTTTAAGACAGTATGGGTGACAATATTTTTTTATGACTTAAAGGAAAACCCTAGATAAAGGTCTTAATGAATTAGCATTCAGGGTCAAGATACTTGTTTCTCAAAGATTTATTTGAATGCGAGATTTCGTATCCACTTGGTTTTAGGACATTCATTATGGTATATTCTGCTAGCTGTTGCTGTTAAAAAGCCAATTTGGATCATTATATGGCTTGCTGAATTAGTTGAAGTACAACTTTTAGCTAAAATTAGACATTCATGATTGTTGAATGAATATGACTGCGGCCAGAGTGTGTATTATAAACAGCGGTTAACTGTAGGCAATGATAGTGCAGAGGCTTAGTGATATTATCACCAATATGTTTTGACTGATTGCCAGCACAGAATGTGTAAATTGCTTTTTGGTAGGCTATATTTATCAGGTTAATCTATTTACTTTTTAAGACTGAAAGGAGTATCTGAAACAGACATAATGTAATTGCAAATTTTTAGCAAGAGCAGCCTACAAAAGCTATTTACCAAACTGTAAAATATGGCTATGATCTTTTGTAGTTATGTTAGAGAGTACAAATCCTTAATACTGCAAAGAATGTTTAAAACATCATTTAACTGTACATCTATTTTCTATTGGTTAAAATTATCACCTAACTACTAGAAATTCACAGCAATCATGCTGTATACCAATAATTCAATAAAATGGTGTTTTAATTTTTAAGTTGGTGAGTGTGGTAATAGTGAAGGCTAGTTCTAAACATTTAAAGCTGAAAACACATTATGCATTTGCTCATCTAATAGAATGTTTCTGCCCAGTTCCCATCGTCTTAGAAAACTTTGGCTGTTCATGGACTATGGTTTTTCTCATTATATTTTAAATTAATTAAGAGTCATAAGATGTGGTTCTCTTGAGTGCAGTATGGCTTTGTATTGCTGTTAGAATGGTATGAAAAATAACTAACTTTACATTAGAAATAATAAGCAATTGTCTTACAGAATTACAGAATTATTTAGGCATGAGTGATGCAGTATGGTAAGTATGCATTGAAGAAGCATTAGCAGGCAGTGTGTTTCAATTTCAACAATCTTTGTTGACATAAGGAGGACCTTCCAAATATTGTCAAGCTGCAATTTGCTACATGTTTTTACTCCTGACAAAATATAATAGGACAGTAGGAAATGAAAATCTATTCCTGCTAGAGAGCAATACCAAACAGAAATTACCCCAATGAAGCTGAATTATGACTCTAGGATGTTAAAGTGCCAAATGATTATCTTTTCTATTCTACCCAGTAAGGAATCTGAAAGTCCACATAAATCAACTATTAGATCTAAGCAAACTGTAATATAACTCAAATCGATCAATTACAGATTTATTGTAACCATTTGATGTTACAAATAGGTAACCTTTCTAAAGGATAACCTACACCAGTACATAAAAAAATTTTCATGCACAAAAGTAGGAATGAAGTTCTGTCAGGTATATCTTTTCGCTGTCTCAAAAGTTTTATCACTATCAATTTATTAATGATATTGCACAGGTTCTTCTTTCCTACCTTTGTATTTGGACACTTCTCACATTACTGTTTTGATGATAAGCTACGAATAGAATGCAATAATATAGGGAGAGTTTGGCACTCTAGAAATTAAGAGTGCCGTTTCAAAGGCAAGCAATGCAGACTGGAGTGCCTACCATGACACACTTTGCTGTGTATCCTACAGTCTGAGACTTGTTTAAGTCCTGGATATGCTAATTTGTTATGTCTCCCAAGTATAACCGGTGGTGACATAATAGGATCATTCATGGGAAGGAAAATGCTTTCTTCCAAACCAGGAACAAACCATCACATTCCAGAAGTTCTGCTAAGCCATTGAGATCAGCTGCGGTTCACCAGGGACAAAAGACTGAGTAACGTATGAATTTGCGCTAAAACAATCTACATATACAGAGTGATTCTACAAGGCAAGTAAGATATGGCTGGTGTGCATCACTTTCTCCAGTGGATCCAGCATGGCACATCCCACCCAACCACTTACTTCTCCAAATCTTCCCAGTGCTTTCCCTTCCTTCAATTACTGCTGCCAATATCCTTAGCTCTTTTTCCCTACCCTGTACGACTTTGTCCCAGAAAAAAAACCATCCGTTTTATTTCATGTATGGGCCAAAGTATGCTTCAGTTTGGATATGGATTACTTGAAACATTTCATACAGCCATATTTACATTACCATTCCTATTAGTGGTTTGACTTAATGACTGGCCAGAAATCAAGTGAGCTCCATAACAAACACTTTGGAACAGGATACAGAATACATTTAGTTCAGACAGCTTTGATAGACCATGAGGTCTTAAGGCAATTCATTTAGTTTCAATATCAGAAAGTCACTGAAAGGCAGAGTAAGCCATTAATAGCTGGAATGTGGTATGGTTAAGCGTCCTGTCAAGCAGCAAGTAATATAGTCAACACTTCCAATGCGGATGAGACAAAAAGAAAACACCTTTTAATATCTTGCTTATAGGTGAAATGGTCTCAGTCTAGAAAACAAATCTGTAAGTATAGAATTAAAACCAACAAAAAATAAGCTTTCTTCAGAACTCAATTAACCTGAAAGTTAAATGACTAGTGCAAAAGATGAAAAGTGGGCATAAAAGAATCCTAAAATTTGAGATGAGAGTTTTACGAATATATTGAAAACCTTAAGATTGTCTCCTTACCTATATTCTGTAGTACACCTACCTCCATAACCTTTCCAATTATTTGAGAACATATGCTGGGATCTTCATCATGGTCTGCTTTTTCTTTTCCTTCTACTTTTAATGTTCATTATATGGCACTTGAATTGTTTCAAATAAAGATATTGCTACTGTAATGTAGAGTTTTATTGGTACTTTTAAAGCATGCAGGTCATGAATATTGCAGTGTGTTTGGCCCATTCAAATTAAAATCTCATACTCTCAAAAAGTTTCAAAAAGTTTCACAAAAGCAGAACATTTGTAATGAAAAGTATGTTACACTTGTGTTTTTCTAGACAAGCCATTTATTTGAAATACCAACTATATGTAGGATAAAGTCAGTGTTAACATGCTTCTCAGCAACAGTAGAAAAATAGAACCAGTGAAAACCTTTTTACAATTATAATGGTACTCAAAAGAGAAATGTATTCTTTTACAATGCATCACACAAGACTAGAATTCAATTCTAGGCGGTACCTAAATAAAAATTCTATTTTTCTTAAAAATAATATGTACAATTGAAGCGTAAACAAATTTTACAAAGTACTGGTTATGCAGGTTGTAGAAAAAACACTTGCATAGGACATGAAGTTGGTTTAAGAAAATTTCTGAGCCTTTAGCATTGAAGGCACTTTTTATACCAGTAACAGCACAAGAATTTTATCATGGACACTTAACATCTTTCAGAAATACATACAAGTATAGAAACAGATCGGTTTTTAATCCTTCAGCTTTCCCCAACATTCCACAAATATCCATCCACCATAAAAACAAACAAGTCATTGGAAGTAACTAGAGTAAGAGTGGTATCTTCGGACCTTTTCAAAATAATACATAACAGATGGAAATGGTTTATAATATTTCAAGGTAAAAACAAAGCTATTGAAGATATTAGCCCTTTTCCATTCCTTTAACAGGTAGAAAAAGACTGAAAACAAGTTCAAATACAAGATATACTAAATGGCGAGCCGGGCAATTTTGCTTTAAGCTTGCAGGACTACAAGAAGTAGCTTTGTTAATACTGCAAAAAATATATATATTTGTAAACACATTGGGTGAATGTCAAAATGCCTTGTGTGGCACTTCCCTCTAGAAGCAGCCCTTTGTCTTCTGAAAAATGCAGCTGATCACTAGTGAAGCAGCATCCATCCCTTGTGCCTATGAAAGATTTAAAAATTCTCAAAAGAGTGTACATGCATGGAAATGGATCCCAGCTACAGTTTAAAACCTACTTTTCCTTTGTAGGATGCAGTCAAATCAGATTTGTTTCTGTTACAAAAAGATTAGCAATAATCTGAAGCTGTTAGTTCAGCAACTATCTCTGCCATGTTATTACAGAATTAAAGAATGCTTGGGACTTAACAAATTTATTAAATTTATTTGCCACCCATCTCAAATCCAAACACCTGGGTGGATTTATTCCAATACTTAAGATTTTTTAATTGTTTAAAACTTTGAAAAATGGTACATAATTTATTACAATCATGTCGAAGAGCTGAAATTGATTGTGCATCCTGCATTTTGAAGATAAAAGCTTTAAATACATCTCATAGTAAATTATCTGTTCACCAGAATGTAAAAGCAATCTCAATTATGACACAAATTCTTTTATTAATTTCTTGTTAGGCAAAATTAGGAAAAAAATATTTGCGTTTCTCTGGGTCACAGATATTTTAAAAATACTTTTTGTCTTTTGCAAACAGGATAAAATCAAGATGACTTAAAAAGGGGCGGGTAGGTACAATGAAATTCCTTATGCAAAGTCAGTATAAGTACCTAAAGGTCCACAGATAATTTCACTAGTAATTAACAAAGCCCAAATGTTGATGGGGATTAATGTTCCATTTATATATGGCCCATAGGAAAAGGCAATAAGCCAGAATTCTGCAGCCTCTCTAAATTCTTTAGCTCAAATGGGAATATTTAGGCTGAAGTTGTTAAAGTGGTACAACAGTCCTTAGGTCTGCTACAGAATTACCTTCATCTAAAACTCTGCTGACAAATGATAGCTTATTTCATTTATGGAGTGTACATTTTTATACTTCTCATAAGTTATTCCACAGTAAAAAAAGTAAAATGAATTATTTGAATTAATTCAATAGCTACTATTGAGACTGAAAATTTGTGCCTTGAATTTCTCATCCATACATCCTATCACATTTCACTAGTAAATTAGCTTTGGGTAGAGTTGGAAAAAACCTACTTGAAATAGAATATTAACATCTAAACTAGATTTTTCTGTAGTTTGTTTTGGGAGTGTAATCCAGGAAACTATCAGAAGAGTCCTATCCGTGATCTCTACAAAACAAAGCCAATATACATAGAAAGATTTGAGTTTCATGTTTGAAAAAGGAAAATTTTTCAGAAATCATAGCAGATTTGGTGTGTGTGTGTGTGTGTGTGTGTGAGAGAGAGAGAGAGAGAGAGAGAGAAACAAGTTTGACAGAAAACATGTTTAAATTCCAGATCATTAACAAGATGCTTGACAAGTGACAAGTGATTATCTTATCCTCAGAGTGCTGTCTTATTACCGAATCAACTTTTCACAGAATATATTTTTTCAGTTCACAAAGATGTAACACAATGCTTGAAATTAATGTAGTGTAAACTATCTGGACAAGGTGTTCATTCTCATTCCTTTTTAACAGTGTTTCCCCTTAAAGGGTCAGGTCTGGGAACTAAAAGATTAGTGGGGACTTTAAAAAAAGAGCTCAGAAAATAATTAAAAACACTTAAACAAAATGTACATTTCAACAGTCTCAAGTACAGTATTTAAAAATAGATTTAAGGTTAGCTAACAATGTTTAAAAAAGGTTCAATGTTGCTAAGGTTCAAGTGATGGAAGAGCTGTATTTTAGAATTAACCACCATATCAAGTCAAGCCTTTGCTAGGTATTACCACACAGTGGTACTGAAATTTTTCCAGTCCATGCAAGAGAAATACGTGGCAGGTACCTGAAACAACTTACTGCTGAAATGGCCATTCTTAGTGGCAATAATCTATCCGCCCAGCATCTCATAAAACCCAAATGAACCTCCCTTCTAATATGGTTTAACCAGCTTCAACAAACTCCAAACTATTCAAGAGAGGAATGAAGAAATTAAGTGCTAAACTTTATAGCTCCTTAAGTTATAGCCATCTTCAGTATGCTTTCTGTCCATAAAACAAAGTATATATAACATTACCAAAACTGCAGCCCTTGATTTCTTCAGAGGCAGAAAAAAAGGCAGTAAGCATTCCTCTTGACTTCCCCACAGAGGGCTGTTCTACCAAAATGTAGCATTAACACTCATGTCAAATGCTAAACAATTATTTTCTTGCCTTCTTGTGCTTACCATCTATGTGTCTTTCTAAAATGAAGAATCAGAAAAGCACATCTACAGAACTCTCACAAATTTGAAGCACTAGTCGCACTGTAACCAAAGGGCTTGGAGAGTGTTTCTTCAGTTTTCATGTTCCAAAAGGAAAAGAATATTTTCAGAAATCATAAGAGACGTGTAGTCCTCACTTTCAAAGAAAATCCTGGCCACAGACATTACTGAGCACTTGCTACATCAGCAGCCTAAGACTTGGTAAACAAAGCATACACATTAGACTGGATTCTTGTATTAGTGGTAAAGCAGAAAGGCTGCAAACCTAACCAGAGCAGTTTTGTAAGTGTGCTGTTCTTTGGAATTCCTATTGTCATTAAAAAATAAAGACAGATATTTTCACCATCTTGTAAGAAAATACATCTTAAGTATGCGAGTATGCAGCCTAATGCACACTGAATACCAGGAAATGATTTCTTAAAAAACAACAACAACAACCAAAGACACTCAAAATAGTATGAACATACAGTCCTATAAAATATGACAGTAGAAGTTTAACATACCAATATAAAAATTAATAAAATTAATGTACAGGTGCAAAAGGCTACCTTTTATTTTCCTTTTTTTTAAAGGTGCCAGTTAAAATATATTGTTGAGAATCTTAGCAAAATCTGTTGAAAACATAAACCCTGAAGCAGCATTCCAAATAAACAGGGAGCATACCACTTCTTAATGAAGCCATGTATATACAAAAATAATAATTAAAAAATAATATAGCGGCTGGCGTTGGAAAAAAACTGGCCTGAGAAAATTTCCGGCCAGGGATTTCAAAGACTGATCTTTCACAAGTCTTAGGCACAGAGAAGAAGTGGAGGTGGAGGGTTTTCAGAGGGCAGATTTTTTGTATAGAAAGTCAGGAGACTTTCTTCCTCTACTTACAACCTCTTCTCTTTCCAAATCTACATTTCTCTGGACTTCACTCTCCAGAGGCTCAGTGTCAGCCAATCTCCTGCTAGATAGTTCATCATGGATTTCTTCCCTGTAGGAAGGCAGGGAAGGTCGACTAGAGGTTAGGCCATATGTTAAATCCGTTTCCATTTTTGTTCGTCCCCTTGCATGAATTGATATATTCCCAGGGTTCTCCTGGGCAGCCAAAGCCAAGTTCAACCTCTGGGGAGGTTGTTCTAAGACATTGAGGTGTATCGTTTCATTCTTTTGTCTGTGTGAATGCCCTTCTTGAGAAAGTGCATAGTCTCTCCTAGAATCTTCTAGTTTTTTAGGAGAGATGTGATTAGGTAACTGAGTGGTTTTTAAGCCGCTGGGCGATGCTTTATTGTGGCTATATAAATCTGGCCCCAAATAGTTACCTTGGGAAGGGGAAGGGGTGTGCCTGGTAAGGGAAGGAGTAGAAGGCCTGCATGCAGCATTTGAGAAATCATAGAAATCAGGATATTCCTGCTGGTTCTCTCTAGGATCCAGTTTTTGCTCCGCTGAATGTTTCTTCCGTGAACTATGTATGTGCCTTGTCTGAATGCATGAAATGTGCTGAGGTGGTCCTGGTGTAACTTCCGGAACAGGCTCTGTGTCCACTGTAAGCTCTGGCAGCCTCCTGTCCTTCAGAGATATAGTTGACACACCCATTGCAATATCCGGCATCAGCTCATTGAGAACAGGTTGAATACCCTGCAAAAGAGAAAACCTATTACAAATTGTGCTTGCAATCTAGCTGTCCCAGGATGACTTTGCCCTATAAAAGTCCAACATTAAACAGCTAAGGATCTGACATTCAGCTTGCCATTTTATACATCATATTGTGTTTGTTCAGTAAAGGAAAAACTTAAGTGCTGTTTCAAAGCTAATAAGAAATAATTATTCATAAACTACGTAGTATTTTATATTTAGAAGGTAGCTTCTGAAATTAAAGGCTCTGATGTGAGCACAAAGAGTTGAGGCTTTCTAAGCAAACTAGTTAAAAATTAAAACATTTCTGAAAGCATAGTCCTATTAATGTAGAATAGTGAGATAGCCCAAAATCTTACCAAAAACAGAACTTTTCATTTACTATATCTGCAATTTGGCAATGTAATTAAAAACAACAACAACTTATGTTACAAAAAGTTGCAGTGTTTCCAGGAAAACATAGTCCTATGTGCAGGCCTGTCAATTTTGGGTGTTTCCTGTAGAGATACATTTTGAATTGCTTATTAATAGGAAGCTCCTACTGAATTCATTAATTCAATAGGCAGATTCCAAGAAGCAATAACTGTACATAGAATGCTTTAATTATGACTTGTTGATGATACAGGTAACACTGGTCAGCAACAATTTTATCACAGCAATTGGAATAGGTGTTCTAAACAGGCTTTCTAAAAAATGAAATCAGATTTTTTCCTAACATTTCACTTTCACTTGTGACTCTATTATTATTCATGTTCAAATAACGACATTATGCTAGCGTATTTTAACTATCATTAACAATCATTTGTAACCTAATTATTACAATTATTAGTAGATAAATAGGTACCATATTGGTTGGAAGGCTTTTATTGTTTACAGACTATGCTCTTTTAACAGGAACCATACCATTTTATATATTTATAGCATTATAAGACTAAAATATATTTAATATATATTAACTTTTTAACATACACATATGTGGATGTGTGTTTGTAGGTATTATATTATTATGCATTATATATATTATGTTATACCATATAACATATAGTATTACCTTTTTAACTTTCAATACTATAAACCGAACTTTTAATTCTGTTTTTAACTGTTCTTATTTATGTTTTTATATTTTGTGACATGTTTTTATTGTAAGCTACCCAGAGTCACTTAATTGAAATGGGCAGTATAAATATGTGACAAATAAAATACACAAATATTTATACATTGAATGGCTACCTTATAAAGTTCTTTCATCAGCTGTTGGTTGAAAATGGGTAATAGGTTTTGTTTTGTTTTTAAAAAATAAAGCATACATTTTCTTCAAGCCTACTACCTTGATAAAACATAGAAGAACCAAAATTAGTATTTTATGCATAAACTAACTTAAAAGCAAAAGTGTAAGAGAAAACTCTTCACAGAAAATTTGGATGCAATCTATAGGAAAGGATTTAATAACTGAGTAAAAATCCCCAGCAACTATGTTCATTTATTCTGGTTTGCCATTTTTTACCTCTTGATATTTTCCTTTGATATCCCTTGGCGGAAAATGCATTGGTGAGCAAGAACTTGGATTTTCTACCCATTGTGTTAGCTTCTCCTCCTGCTTCATTTAAACCTTCACCGGGTTGCCTTTTCGACATACCGTGCAAATATTTGCTTTATTTTTGTACATTAATGCTACCTAGCAATCTTGGCATCTTCACTGGCAAGAGCTTGAGTCAATTGATTAAACCAATCTGCTTTGTCACATAAATCTATCTATCTGGAGTGCTTGTTAGAGTTATTTGTTATCCACTTAGACCATAGGGAAATTATACAACATCTTGTATGATCTCTTGTAGAATAATTCAATGCCATGGTGCTTGATCACAATCTATGTTTCCAAAATGAAGCCTGCTCCACTTCCAACAGCTATAATGGTAAACTTAAAATGCCAACTCTTATTATTCACAGCACCCTGCAGTAGTAAATTAATACTGATATATTTATTTATCCACTTTATATAGCCATCCCTTTCTTTCCTTCTTTCTTTCCTTCTCTCTCCTTCCTTCCTCCTTCCTTCCTTCCTTCCTTCCTTCCTTCCTTCCTTCCTTCCTTCCTTCCTTCCTTCCTTCCTTCCTTCCTGGCAACTCAAGGCGGCTTACAGAATATAAAACCTCATATAAAAACAATAAAACTAATAAAAGAAGACATACAATGAATTAATATAATAAAATCACACACACCCCACCCTGGAGACAGCACCTAACACAAGCCATTTAATGAGCTCCATCCCACTCAGGGTTCCCCAGGCCCACTGGCAGAACCAGGTCTTCAGCACCTTCCGGAAGAGTGCTAGAATGGGGGGGGGGGGATGATGTTCCAGAGAGAGGGGCTACCACAGAGAAGGCTCTTCTTCTGGGTCCCATCAGGTGTATCTCCCTAGGGAATGGGACCCGCAACATTCCCTGCCTCCCCTTATGACTCTGGGAAACTTACAACCAGATTTAAAAAATATGCAACTTACTAAAACCCCTTAAATTTTAAAACAGGTATTGTATGCATGAAATAAAAAGGCATTCTTACCACTTGCTTTTCAGCAGCCACCACAGCTGCTGCAGCTGCAACTGTCTGTCTTCCCAGTCCTGCGGTGTTAGTGCAATCTGGAGGTGTGCCTTTCACACTAGAGAAATAATTGGGTAGGGCAGCTTTGGGGGCTGTTCTGGCATGGAAGAGCGAATGGTTACAAGGATAAGAAAAGGAACGGGAGGGATGCTGGCTTTGGGCTCTCTGCTTCCATCCAACTTTGAACTGACTGTGAATTGGAGTCGCTGG
Source organism: Notechis scutatus (assembly GCF_049901735.1). Lineage (NCBI taxonomy): Eukaryota > Metazoa > Chordata > Lepidosauria > Squamata > Elapidae > Notechis > Notechis scutatus. Next base: position 301,315,169 of record NC_142009.1, read on the forward strand.
TGGATGGTAAGGAGGGGGAGGAGGAGGGAGTGGTGGGTGGAAGGCCACAAAAGAGTCTAGCTCTGTAAACAGTGTTTCTGCAGTGGGCGTGCTGTTCACACGACATCGGCCTGGCTGTCTCAGGGTCAGAAGTGGGCTTTCATCTCCAAAGTGCTCGTCAGGGAAGAACTTGTGAGGATTCTGCAGCAGAAAGACAGAACAAGAAATGCAACTTGTCTATGGAGATTCTCAGTCATCCAGGTCATGGTTGTCCTAAAGGTGTTTTTTTTTTCTGAAGAAGCTTCTTGGATGAGAAGCGAAATGTCTTCCAAGGAAAACCAGAAACTCCAGTTGCCTCTTGAAAAAAGCACCTTTGGGATAAGAAATACAACACTTCGACTAATAGAGATGAATGTTTGGTTGTACTTTTCCCTCCATGCCAACAATATGGAAACATGGTAGGTTTGCATTACAATGGCTTTGCCTGGGCAAAACAAACACAACATGCCAACGCAATGGGATCTATATATGTATCTAATTACAGAGCACAAGTGGACAAAATACAGCAACTCTTCCTGTTCCATCTTAAGCATAAAACTACATAAATTCTCATACTGTAGATCACCATAGGGTGGGGCTCTGTACAGGCTGTAGTCTAGGGCAGAGGTCGCCAACCAGTGGGTCAGGGACCACTGATGGTCCGTGAGAAAATTTTGGTGGTCCGCAGAGAAATGCCCCCCACCAAGCACTCCCCCCCAAAGCAATTAATCCAGGCTGCGCAGGAACACAAGGCTGCACCGGCCACATGGCCCGCCCACCCACTGGCCTCCATCCTTCGGCCGAGCGCAAACCTTATCTTGAGTAGAGCCATGCGAGCTGGAACTGGAAAGACCGACCAACGGCGGGAGAGGGAAATCCGCTCCGGGGTGTCTTGCTGATGTTGGTGGGAAAGTTGGTCCCATATTCCAGAGCTGCAGTAGTCACAAAACTGGCCCTTCAGTCATCCTGGAGTAGCTCCTCCAATCCATGGCAGGCCGGTGCACCCGGGTGCAGGAGCAGCTGCTCTGGGATGACCAAAGGGCCAGTCCTGTGACTACTGCAGCTCTGGAATATGGGACGACTTTCCCACCAACGTCAGCAAGCCACCGTCAGTCAAAATTCATATTAGTGGTCTGCGGGATTTAAAATTATGAGTTTGGTGGTCCCTGATGTCCAAAAGGTTGGCGACCCCTGGTCTAGGGTCCTTAACATCTTTTTATCAGCATATCTGAATCAAAAGCTTTAGATGGTTGTAATTTTTATTAAGCATTCTCATCGTTATGCATGGAAGAGATAACTCATATTTAGAATAGAGCAGCATAAAGGAGCAATGGGAATACTTTCTTATTGATCAGTTAGAAACAAATTGATTTGACCTATTCTTTTTTTTTTACATTACAATATGTAACTGCAACGTTCCCTTTAAGTTTTCCTCCATGAATGAATGTACTTATCACTTCTTCAACACTTTTGCACAAGGTAGTTACTTCTGACTTTGAATGCACACAGGTTCTAAAACAGTTTAAAAACAAGAGAACCAGACCAGCCGGCTTGCATGCTGCCTACATCGCTTCATACCTGCAGCAACTCAGCAGCAGTATCAGAAAGTCCAAACTCCCTCAATACACGGATCTGAATCTCATAACTGACTGTGGCTCCTTCTCCACAATTCAGAGCATAAGCTCGCTGGACTTGCTCGGTATGGCGGAGCTCCTGCAGCCGTCTGACCATTTCTTTAACCACAGAGAGACGAGGAACTGAGAAAGAACAACCAGAAAACAATCCGAATTGAAATGAGTCCTGCATCCTTGGTAATGAGCTTCAACAGAGCCCAAGTTTAGTAAGGTAGATATTTACACTTAAGACAGAACTTATCCAAAAGCAAATGATCGGAAAGACAGGGGTCAGCGAGATCAATGCAATAATGACTCGAGCTACAAAGTGGGACAGAGGACAGAACAGATACATTTCCTTCGTTTCCATTCTTATTGTGAACCCACTGAAAACTTTACCATTTAGATCAGTTTTCCCACCTGAATTCAGTATAAGCACCTGAAGGCAGGACAAGAAGCAATGGGTGGAAACTAATCAAGGAGAGAAGCAACTTAGAACTAAGGAGAAATTTCCTGATAGTTAGAACAATTATTTAGTGGAACTACTTGCCTCCAGAAGCTATGAATGCTCCAACACTGGAAGTTTTTAAGAAGAGGTGTTTAAGAAGATAAAACGACAATTCATGGGGTGGGGTGGTGGGGAACCAGAAAACCTCCAAGGCCCCTTCCACCTCTGTTATTCTGCTATCTTTCCTGGATGTTCTTTATGCAAAATGGACCATCAACACTTCCCATCCTCCCAAGTATTTCCAAATTTGTTCTCTGGGTTGGGAGTCACTCTGCAGCACATGTGGGAGTCCTATCTAATGTTAGGCAATCTAGCTGCCAGCACAACAAAGAAAATCTAATTCCTTTTTACAGTATTTCTCCACTAATATATTCCAATCAATCTCTTCATTCTGAGCATATTCTACCTCTTTCCATAAGTTTAGCCAATATGAATAACCGAGTAACAGAGTTGGAAGGGACCTTGGAGGTCTTCTAGTCCAACCCCTTGCTCAGGCAGGAAACCCTACACCATTTCAGACAAATAGTTGTCCAATCTCTTCTTAAAAACTTCTGGTGTTGGTGCACGCACAACGTCTGGAGGAAAGTAATCCACTGATTAATTGTTCTAACTGTCAGAAAATTTATCCTTAGTTCTAGGTTGGTTCTTTCCCTGATTAGTTTCCATCCATTGCTTCTTGTTCTGCCCTCAAGTGCTTTGGAGAATAGGTTGACCTTCCTCCTCTTTGTGGCAACCCCTCAGATACTAGAACATGCTATCCTGTTATTCCTAGTCCTTCTTTCCATTAAATTAGACCATTAAATATGGCCTCTGTTTCTCTGTTTTGTTCCAGTTTTGCTCCTTCCAGAAGTATATTCTCTCTTGCAGAAATTGCCATGGCTAACAGCAGCTTCAACTGTGAAACATTTTTGCTTTAATGTACCACTTTCAAAGGCTTGCTGAAAACATACAAATTTGTTTACTGCCTATAGCATTCATTTAGACTTTCAGGATCTTTTCAACCATTTCCCTAGAAAATGGAAGGTAAGGTTTTCCTGGAAAGGTAAAAAAAAAAGCTATCTATATTTCTGGAAAATTTATTTCAACCTTTTCATGTTGAAAAACAGAATGCAGAATAGGAAATGACACAATCCAAGAGCGCTGTATTGCTCAGGAAAAATACACATCAGACAACAAAATTCCATACTTCTGAGTAGTTTTCAATATATTTAACACATCTTGACAAAAAGAGATGACCTAGCATGGAAGGGGATGAAACTCTACGCCTGTTGTGGTTAGCTGGCAGCAGGTGCAGACGGCTGAGGAAAGCGAGGACTCAGATGAGGGGCCAGGACCATTAGGGATTGGACTGCTGCCTTCAGAGATTGTGGGGGCTGGTAGCAGTGATGAGGAGGTTCCTGAGGAGCCTGTGCCAAGTGCGCGTGCACGCAGGATTGCTCATAGGAAAGAGCAGCTACAACAGCACAGGCAACTGGGAGTAAGGCTGCAAGGTAATGCCCCCTCCTTCAAGAAGATAAAAGCCAGCTGTGAAGCGAACGTTCTTTGCAGGAAGCAAAGACATTTTGAAACTCCAGCCTCGTGGACATTCCAGTATCCTGAGTTTGTATTTGAAGATTCTTGTATTGCAAATTATTTCTTGTCTGTTATCTTTTGGCAAGTCTCACACAGTTTGGCAAGGCTTGTGCTTATCACAGCTAATTATTTTGCAAAAGCATTACAAGGTTTCTGTTCCTTTTGGATTGTGTTTGATTTGTTGGAAAAGGGCTTGGGTCAGAACAGTGTCCCAGTATCCCTACGCACCCTAACCCTCCAGAGGAGCCACAACGCCAAACCAGCAGGCCACTTCGGGTTCTTAAAGACTTTACACTTAGCCTGGAGGCAATTCTTGTGGCCCAGCATAAAGAAACACGTGGGCAGTTATCTGAAAAGTTGCACCATTTGCACCACAATGAAAAAAACAACCAGGAAACCCCCCTGGACAGCTGCAACCAGTAGCAGAGCCAACAAGACCATGGGAGGAAATAGCAATGGGCTTTATAGTGGATTTGCCAAAAAGTGGGGGGAACACAGTGATCTGGACTGTAATAGACTTATTCTCCAACAGGAGCACTTCATACCCTGCAGCGGACTATCCTCAACCCACTAGTTAGCCAAGCTGTTCTTGAAGCCCATCTACCACCTGCATGGAGTACCACAAAGAATTATCTCAGACAGAGGGGTCCAGTTCATATTATCTTGACAAATTTCTAAGCACAAGATGTTGTGCATTCTGAAGCATCTGTTTTATATGCTATTAGAATCTCATTCCAAATGAATTAGTACTATATGAAGTAGGCAATTTCCAGCCTTTAAAAATCCCACATTATGAAAATCAAAGCCTCAAGTATAAAAACTACATATGACTGTTACTAAATACTTGGCTGGTCATTGAGTGTAAATAAAATTTTCTATTTTTAAGTAATGAACAGAAAAAACAGTTTCCAGCTGAAAATGAGATCATCAATAGCATCATTCAATTTTGTCCCTTAAATACCTTGTAAGGTAATTTTTAACAGGGTTTTGTTGCAGCTTCCAAATCTGTCTCTTATTTAATTTCCAGAAGTTCCCTCTTTGACTGCGTATTTTTTGGTCATTTTGAATTGGGAAATAAATGAAAACTGTCATGTAAGATAAACAAGCTTTCTAAAGGTTTTTTTTTTTTAAAGGATCCAACCAAAGGGGGAAAAAAACCCTCCTGAAATATTCCAGCTTCATTCATCTTCATGAATCAATGTTGTCCACTGTGGCCTTTTTCTCCCCTAAATCTAAGCTATCCAGTGACTGGAATTAATTTCAAGGGTTGCCCCCTTGTGTTCAACAACAATTTTCTGCTGCATAACCTGAAAATAACTGTAGCAGCTATGCAGCTCAGCTTTTATCATGTTGTGCACAACTCCCAAGGACTTTTCTACGTGAGGAGGGACACAGGCAGTGGTGGTATTCGACTGGTTCTGCCCGGTTCTGGAGAGCTGGTAGCAGCAATGAGCAATGGAGACAGAACCGGTTCTCTCCACTGCTCTGTGTTTGGCCCACCCACCCACCCTGGCTCCCATACTCACTTTTATGGCCAGAATTTGAAGCGCAGCTGTTTTGCGCAGCGCAGAATAGCGCCGTGCGGCAGCTGCTGCAGAGAACGGCATCGTGCAGAAGCAACTTAGAACACCTCTGCGCCTGCGCAAATGCCTCTGTGCCTGCGCAAAGTGTGCATTTGGCACATGCATGCACGCAAAGTGTGTGCACGCACTCAAAGCACGCCCACCAAGCCACACCCACCGAACCGGTGGCAACTTTATTTGAATACCACCACTGGACACAGGTAATAAAAAGCAAGTTTTCTAGCCAAATCTGGGCATCCCATTTTCCTCTCTCTTACCACTGATGGATTGCTGTGAGTAGCAAAGCAAGGAACAGGACCAGATACCTATACTTCCAACACAATATTGGCAGCTGACAACAAACCTAATTCTTGAGCCGTGGCCCCAGACTTGGCACCAGACTCACTTTTGGCAGTTCATTTAAGCTTAGTTCTTGGATTAGCTTCAATGAAGGTCTGCATTTGGAGGGCAGCTTTACAAAAAGTCTTCTTCTTATACATAAACTTGAAATGAAGAATGCCCATAAGAATTTCTGGCATCACAAGAACCTTTGAACACTGTCCACTATTTATGCCTGTTCTGACACACGTGCTGTACTCCAAACTTGAAGCGACCATGCCTTCATCTTGTTTTATATACTTCTTAATAAGAATATATTGTGTCAAACATAAATCCACCACATTCTTTCTTGATTAGGCAGAAATGTATGTATTTTTAAAGTGAGTCTCACATTAATCCAAAATACCAAACTAATATGAATATATGTCTTATTGCAAGCGCTCATCATGGATGAACTAATACATTTTATTTCTATCTAAACTTGCAGAAATGGGAAAAGGGGGAAAATGTTTTTTTCTACTAACATATTCACAATGGACCCAGCTTGCAAAGGACAACATTCCCACATTTTTTTTTCTGCTTTACAGTGAAGAGATCTAGAAATGCCCTGTTAAAAATTATCAGGGCATTATGACCCTAAATTAATTATCATACACTCATCCTCCTGATTTTATTTTTTCATGAAACTCTGGTATTTCAATGTTAAAGAATTTCATAACCAATAACAATGTATTTATGAATTGGCTTAAAAACATACCTGGAATTTCATTAGCTACAACTGAAGGAGGACTGGACTGATTACTGGTCATTTGCTGGTGATTTATCATATGACAGCACTGTGGAACAGCATTGTTTACCATGTAGAGGGTGTCTGGTACATTGGACATTCTAACCATCCGTAAACGAACAAGATCCGTCTGCTCCACCATCATCTCATCCAGAAGTGACTGAAACAACAAAGGAAAAAGAAATGTTTTGCTCTAATGTACTGAAATAAAAAGGTAATAAATACAGCTAGTCCTCAACTAATGACAACTGAGCCCAGAATTTCTGTTGCTAAGTAAATGTTGGCCCATTTTATGACCTTTTTTGGCCCATTTCTTGCTGCAGTTGTTGAATGAACCACCACAGTTGATAAGGTAGTAATCCAGCTGTTAAGTTAATCTGGGTTCCTCACTGACTTTGCTTGCCAGAAGGTCACAAAAGCGGATCACAGAACCCCGGGACACTGCAATCGTCATAAATATGAGTCAGTTGCCAAGCGTCTGAATTTTAATTAGGTGACCATGGGGATGCTGTGACAGTCAGAAGTGTGAAAAATGGTCGTAAGTCACTTTTTTCAGTGCTGTTGTAACTTTGAACTTTGTCACTAAATGAACTGTTGTAAGTTGAGGACTATCTGTACTAGATATAGCCTTCTTTTTTTAAAAAAAAAACCCATATAATGGTAGATAAGAACAGATAACAGAATGTTACTTTTTCAGGAAACATAATTTTATTTCCTTTACATATAATTTTATACATTCTGTATATTAAATATGGACAGCTTCTACTCTTATGACTCACTAATCCTTTTTTTCATGTAAATCATTCAGATGACTTTTAATGGGCTCACTAATATTCAAAGAAGCCACTTTGCTAATGTGGGTCTTAATGTGTCAATCTTACAAACACAATATGCCACATGCATATTACCTGAAATATTGCTGATAACCAAAATATACCAAAGGATTTCACTGTAAAAAGGGTGCAAAAAAAAATATCCTCACACAAAATTTGCATTATAGTGCAAAATGTCTTGTATAAGTACCACACAAACAGAAAACAGGATCAAATTTCACACCGTGTGACATTCTGGGAAACTGAATTGCATTGAAGATCTGGATTTTTTTTCTCCTCACGCCTCTGGGGGGTGGGAAGGCTTTGTTCTTAAAAGCGGCCCATAGAGGAAGGCATTCAGAGAGAGGGGGAAAGTGTGCAGTTGCTCCCTGCTTTCTTCTGTCATCCTTTCCTTCCTTGTAAAGGAAAGCACGTAGCCCCTTCCTCCAGACACAGAAGGACGCTGGCTCAGTTCTGTTTAGGAAGATGATGCCTTCCTCTGTCTAGACAAGCCAAAAGGTCTCTGCAAATGCGTACATATGTACGGGGTGAATGGGAAGGCGCATGCTCAGAGAAAACTCAGAGAGATGAGAAGAGATTAAATCCATCTTTCAAATGTGTTCGGCAGGTAGAGTAATTGAATGGAAGAAAAGATCTGAAATCCTGTTCTTTTGGAGATACCAGCACTAAGGAAATGGAAGCCTGCCTATCCTCTAATAATTTATCAGACAGTCATATACTGTAAAGAATCCTTAGTGAATCCAGGATGAGAACCTGGAAAAAGCAACATTTAGCATTCAAAAATATTGATGTCTGCCTGCAGAGGTCTGTTACAGGTTTCAAAATCATCTTGAGCACTTCGAACTCATCATACTTTTAAAATATCATTCTGGATATGGAATGCCCTTGGTTAGATGAGCTACATCTGCAAGCTATTTATGAGATGGATGGCAGCATTAATACATCATTTTACCTTAGCCTCCTCCACATATGGTGAGAACAGCCTCGGCCTCACATAAATTCCGGCATTTTTTTGTCGCAGCCACACATTTGACTTTCCACCTTCTGCAGTTGGCAGCATGTCCGAAGGAGGTGTACTAATGAGACCTCTCTTCATCTTTAAAAGAAAACATCACATCAGAAAGGTAACAATGATTTTTAAGTATAAAACAGCAAACCACGCACAAGCTGATGAGAGTCACCAGTAAAGAATAACTGAACTGAACCTATACCAAATTAATAAAAAAAAAAAAAAACTGATTAAAGAATCAGAGCAAGTACTCCCAAAGCTTTCAAAACCACAATACATTTTATAGAGTGACCTAAATCAGGGGTGAGAGATCTGTTCTTTGATGGTGATTTGGGTGATCTGTTGGATATCACCAAAGAAACAAACCCCTGGATCTGATCGGACTCTTCCTGGCCCATTTTTTTTCTGCACTTTTCTCATGGACACTAGCATGAAAAGCTGAAACAGGATTCAAAGGAAGCTTTAAAATATACTTACCGAATCTGTCAGCACTTCACTGTTCATAGGCAGAATGTGCTCAATGCGGACGAACGGTAAGAGAGGGGAAAGGATTTCCTTTAATTCCTCAATATCAAGATCTCGCCTCTTTACACCACGCTTGTTCACGCTATGAGCTGTGCCGCTCAGTAAATTGGGTTCTGACAAATTAAATAAGTTATTTACTCATGTGTTTTAATTTTTTAAAAAATAATAATAATTAAAGACATACTTATTCTAAAGTTTTGTTATTTCTTACTTATGAACATTACTTATATAAAAATCAGGTCTTGGACCAGCTTACCATAAAATTAACCCAAATAAAAAAACTTCTATTTTTTTTTTAAAAATAGCTTTAGTTCTTTGATGTAGGTTAATTTTTACTGTAAGCTGATTTGAGACCTATTGTCATATAAGTAACATTACTGTTACTTCCATATAAGCATGTATTAAAGAGCCGTGGTGGCACAGTAGTTAGAATGCGTTACTGCAGGCTAGCTCACTGCTCACTCCAGGAGTTTGATTCTGACTGGCTCAAGGTTGACTGAGCCTTCCATCCTTCCGAGGTCAGTAAAATGAGGACAGAGATTGTTGGGGATAATACGCTGACTCTTCTATAAACCGCTTAGAGATGGCTGGAAAGCACTATGAAGCGGTATATACCGTAAGTCTAAGTGCTATTGTTGTTTCCTAAAATAGAGGTGATAGAAGCTAAAGTTGAGGTAAATACGGGGGGAAGAATTTTCTAGCTTGCTCTTTGATTTTTGGGATAGCATTGCTTTCCATTTGTTTGAAAAGCTTTTGTAAGCTTATTTTAATGCTCATCATACAGTTTTTCTGACTTTTGTATGGGCAGAAGGGGCTCTGCTAGACAGAAAAGAATGACATAATATCTTAGAACTGCCTTCTCATCACTGAAATATACTTTCAAAGCCAACATCAGCTAGATCACCGAACAACTCAAAGAAGCAGTGCAAGATTGGAAGATGTGGAGAACCTGGCCCATAAAATTTCCTGAAGTCAGACATGACTGAATGGATAGCATTATCACCATCACTGCAATATATACTATACTAGTCAAATATATGGACTGCATTTAAATATGGTGGCTCGATAATAAAAACAGTTATAAAATTGAGTCCAGTCAGGTGGTGCCTCAACTTATGATCGCAGCGACTTATGACCAAAATTCCAGTCCCAACTGTGGTTGTAAATTGGGCATTACCTGTACACACATTTATTAGCTAGTTAAACTCTTGTTGGTGCAAAACACACACACACACACACCATAAACAAATGAATATATAAGGAATTTCAGAGTTGCAGTGGACAATACATCAATGTGCCAAAAGGTCTGGCTAATTTCTGCTGCTATTACAGACAGGGTGGCTGCCCCTGGACAATGGTGATGTCACCAAGTCCTTTCACCATTTCCAACATGGAAATATGAGTAGTGGGTAGAATGAATGAATGAATGAATGTTAGCTTCATAAGCACTGTATTTCATACTAAAATGCATGTTTCAGTCTGCATTTCAATATTAAATACAAGTATTTCCTTATTAACAGTGAAACATAGTATCTAGTAAACACCTACCTCGATCTGCAATTCTTTTTATTAATTGATGTTCACCCCATTTCACAAGGTATTTCAAGATATCTTGCTCACTCGCCTATTGAAGAGGGATTTAAAACAAAACATAAAAAAACGTAGTCGTAGGCACACAGCATCATCAAATCAACTTTTAGGCCAAAAGTGCTTATTCTAATGAAGTTTAGATTAATAATAAATTACAGCTCATTAAGCTCCTTAATGCCAAAGATTTGTAACACAATATGCTACTGTTGCTCATTGCATTTCAGTCAAACTCCTACAGTTTTTATTACTAGCACTGCTAATTCTACAAAGGGATTTTATTGAAGTATTCTACTTTTCCTTATGAGTGCATGTGTGTGTGTAAATTTTCATTCTCTTTCAATCAATAGTCCTGGGGGTATCTTTGAGACCTAGTTGTTGCACAAAAGTGCCTAATAATATGTATCTGGACTTTTTGTTGCTGTTGCAATGTTTTTTGGGGGAGGGGATGTGTTGCATTGCCTTGTATTTTATTCTGTAGAATGCTAGCATTTTAATTTTTTTTAAATACTTAAAGTAGTTTGATGAGTGAAATATAAAGAAGAGAGAAAACTATAATATCCCCACTCCCGAAATGAAATTCTGCTTCTTGCATTGCATTGCAGAAGAACTGAAAAGTGGATTGAACAGTCACTAAGAACTGACAGAAGTGCTGGAGTGAGGCAGCATGTAAGTGTAAATACATGATGATGATGATGATGATGATGATGATGATGATATCAATAGGATACATGAACATGGTGTCCAAAGGAGAAATTAAAAAAAAGATGGCAGTTGCAATTGTATGAATTAACTCTCCCCCCATCCCACTTGTTGTATGTTTGTACTAAGGGCTTTGATTGCATAGTCATAAGTACACTGCTCAAAAAAATAAAGGGAACACTTAAACAACACAATGTAACTCCAAGTCAATCACACTTCTGTGAAATCAAACTGTCCACTTAGGTAGCAACACTGATTGACAATCAATTTCACATGCTGTTGTGCAAATGGAATAGACAACAGGTGGAAAGCATAGGCAGGTAGCAAGACATCCCCAATAAAGGAGTGGTTCTGCAGGTGGTGACCACAGACCACTTCTCAGTTCCTATGCTTTCTGGCTGATGGTTTGGTCACTTTTGAATGTTGGCGGTGCTTTCACTCTAGTGGTAGCATGAGTCGGAGTCTACAACCCACACAAGTGGCTCAGGTAGTGCAGCTCATCCAGGATGGCACATCAATGCAAGCTGTGGCAAGAAGGTTTGCTGTGTCTGTCAGCGTAGTGTCCGGAGCATGGAGGCGCTACCAAGAGACAGGCCAGTACATCAGGAGACGTGGAGGAGGCCATAGGAGGGCAACAACCCAGCATCAGGACCGCTACCTCCGCCTTTGTGCAAGGAGGGACAGGAGGAGCACTGCCAGAGCCCTGCAAAATCACCTCCAGCGGGCCACAAATGTGCATGTGGCTGCTCAAACGGTGAGAAACAGACTCCATGAGGGTGGTATGAGGGCCCGACGTCCACAGGTGGGAGTTGTGCTTACAGCCCAACACCGTGCAGGACATTTGGCATTTGCCAGAGAACACCAAGATTGGCAAATTTGCCACTGGCGCCCTGTGCTTTTCACAGATGAAAGCAGGTTCACACTGAGCACATGTGACAGACGTGACAGGGTCTGGAGACGACGTGGAGAACGTTCTGTTGCCTGCAACATCCTCCAGCACAACCTGTTTGGCAGTGGGTCAGTAATGGTGTGGGGTGGCATTTCTTTAGGGGGCCGCACAGCCCTCCATGTGCTTGCCAGAGGTAGCCTGACTGCCATTAGGTACCAAGATGAGATCCTCAGACCCCTTGTGAGACCATCTGCTGGTGCAGTTGGCCCTGGGTTCCTCCTAATGCAAGACAATGCTAGACCTCATGTGGCTGGAGTGTGTCAGCAGTTCCTGCAAGACAAAGGCACTGATGCTATGGACTGGCCCGCCCGTTCCTCAGACCAATCCAATTGAGCACATCTGGGACATCATGTCTCGCTCCATCCACCAATGCCACATTGCACCACAGACTGTCCAGGAGTTGGGGGATGCTTTAGTCCAGGTGTGGGAGGAGATCCCTCAGGAGACCATCCACCACCTCATCAGGAGCATGCCCAGGCATTGTAGGGAGGTTATACAGGCACGTGGAGGCCACACACACTACTGAGCCTCATTTTGACTTGTTTTAAGGACATTACATCAAAGTTGGATAAGCCTGTAGTGTTTTTTTCCACTTTAATTTTGAGTGTAACTCCAAATCCAGACCTCCACGGATTGCTAAATTTCCATTGATAATTTTTGTGTGATTTTGTTGTCAGCACATTCAACTATGTAATGAACAAAGTATTTAATAAGAATATTTCATTCATTCAGATCTAGGATGTCTTATTTTTGTGTTCCCTTTATTTTTTTTGAGCAGTGTATAATCTTATAATATTATATGTGGATGACCTTGGAAAACAAGGGGAAGAGTTGCTGCCTAGGAAACAACTAGCCAAGACAGACAGGAGCTCCCAGTGGTTTAAGAGTCTCACCCTAATTGATCAGGCGGTTAAAAATAGTGGTGGGAAGTTTGTACCCTCAGACATGCAAGATTCTGTTAATGGAGCCTTGCAATAAAGTAAAATTAGCTCATCCATTCACATTTCCTGTCTGGTTTATCTGGAAGGGCTGACACACAGACCCTGTGGATGCCATTGCCTGCATCTCCTCTCCGCCCAAATGGATTTGTGGATGTTTAAGCAAGAAATTCTCTCATTTCTCCTGCTTTATTCCAGGCAAGCATGAATTAACATATTGGTCCTTCTCTAAGCATATGATATGCTTCAGAAATATTTAAATGAAACAAGATAAATATAATCCCAAACCACTTCCTTTTTAAAGTATTCTTGATATGCCAAAAGAAACCAGGGGACAAAGAAATTGGAGCTAACCATAGGCCCCTAGTTGATATTTAATAACATGTAAAGGAATATGACTGACATTCTGATTTTTAAAAAGAACTTTAGCTATTCTGAAGCTGGAGGGACTGAAAAATAAGACAAGTATATGAACCAAAGTTTCCAAATTTCATGCTATGTAATCAGAGCAAAAAAAACCATACAAAGATGTATTTTTCAAAGTAATATGCAATTCCAGTGAGAGGCTTTTTCAACTAGGTAACAACAATTGATGGAGCTTTTTTCATTTACTAAACTAGAACAGGACAGTGGAGGAATGAAGCAATCAAAATCAGGGAGATTCAGTACCTATCCAACAAGAAAAGTGTATTTCAATGAGGAGCCTGGATTTCCCATTTTCTTCAAATGTATGTTGTTAGTGTGAGACTACTGTATAATTTCTATAAACCTCTGAAAAGGCAAGACAAAAATTAAGCCTAAAAGAGTTTCACTTAAAATAATTTGCAACTGCTTGTAGGCTATTATTAGGCTTTCAAGCAATAGTTTATACTGTCAGTTTGGGCTGGGTTATATGCCAGGAAAGGAGAATACTTTCCTTAATCACTACCTCTAAAAGCAACTTGTGTGTATAAATGCCAGAATTAAGGAAAGAGGAAGAACCTGTTCTGCACACATGAATTCAAGCCAGGTTTTGCTTCTTCTTCTGTTTTTCTCCTGTGGTCAAAAGTTTTAGGATGCGCATGTTTCTGTTCCCTATCATTAGTAAGAAAGCCTGATTCAGCACTTAATAAAAAAAATAATTGAATGGGAGGAAACAATTACCTGTAAGTAGTCTGACTGGATAGCAGTTTGCAAGTGGTCTTTGCAAAGTTCAAAAAAGACATCTGAAGTCATTACTTGGGAAAACTCCTCACAGAGGAAATGTAGGGCTTGGCGGTGTACCCACTTGGAGCCATAAGGCTGGGAGCTCCACTTGAGAACGGCAATTAAGGTTTCCAGTGAGATGCTCTCGGCAATAATATCCTCGCAGCCTACACAAAGAACACATACCGTTTAAGGAGGTTTACCTGCTCAAGGATTGCCATTAGTCAGTAGAAGTCCTGCGTTGGGAGAGTTTAATAAGTAATAACTACAACTGTCCTTTAAAGCAAGGTTCTTTTAAAAACTGGCCCATCCACATCGGTTATTTATATAGCTGCAATAGGTCTGGTGTCTCAAAAGTAACTACAGGTAGTCCTTGACCACAACTGGGACCAGCAACTCACTTAAGTGGGGCAGTCACTAAGTGAAACTGTGACTGTGCTTATGATTTTACCACAGCTTTCTTTTGCTTTGAAGGCCTGCCTAGGTTGTTAATGTGAGGACTAATTGCAGAGTTACTTTTTCATCACCGTTATAACTACAAGTGGTCACTTAATGAGGACTACCTGTAGTCAAATTTATATTCTATAAATAGCTGTTTCCTATCCTTGCCAGGATTCTCCCTCCTCTCCCGTTACTATCCAAGTTCATTTAACTGAGGGTATCCAGATTCCACACAAACTAAGTATATACAATGACCATACCTCCTACAGGGCAATTTAAAATATCCATCTCCATCCACACATAGACTCACACCCACACTCTTTTCCAGGATTCGAAATAAGTCAAACCATCCATATACAGTTTGTTTTTCACAAAACCAGTAAAGATAATCAAAGAGTTATTTTTCTAACTGTACTTATGTACAACTATACACTACCAATAACTCTTAATTCCTGTACTATTTAACTGGGTGAAATGGTGCACCATAGGATAAAACATTTTCAACCGAGGCACTTCAGATGGGCTAACTTTCAAAATGGGTTCAAAATCTGGAACCCATGTCTCCTATGAAATTGAAATGTGTCAAATTTTATAAAACATTTTATTTCATAAACAGTATTATTATAAAGCACTTTTATGACATAATGCAAAATGTCATGAAACATTTCCGGTGCTGATGTTTGACTGCGATACATGAGTTGTTTTCAAGGCAGACACGTCTCTGAATACATCCCAACTTTTCCAGTGAAAGCTATATATCAGAAGCTGTTTTATTGTTGAAGGCACTGAGGAATCCAGTTAGTAAGCATCTTTGAAAGGATGACTCAATACGAGGGAGGGAGGGAGGGGAGAAAGAAGGAAGGAAGGAAGATTTCCAAGTTCACTGCGAGCTTCCCACAAGGAAATTCAATGGGGAAGCCAACAGGAAGTTGAACGTCACTCCCCCTTGCTACTGAATTTTTTTTTTTTTTTTTTTGCCTGCCTGCAGAAATTGTTTTTCTCTGTTTAGGTAAGGAAATATCTCTGAAACAACGACCCAGTGGGTCATGGATTGTCTAGTGAATAGCAAAAGTACCTTTAAATGCCCACTTAATGCTTCAGTAGAGCTAGCATTTGTTACAGCAGAAAACGTGTCCAGCAGAATCAATAAGAAACAGAACAAATAAGGTTAATATTTTCTTAGCTATTTAATTCAGCAATCTAACCTCCCCATTTCTCACATGATGCCTGTCTAGACTTTAGGATTTGGCAAATGTAATCCTCCACAGATTTGTCTCTATTGCCAGGAGAAGCATCTCCTACATTCAAGCAGAGTTCTGCCTCCAACACATATGTTCTCATCATTAGCTGCAAGATGCAGATTGGTCCATATCCCCATAAAGGACCTAATTTTGGATCCTCAGCTATACCAATATGGAATAAATCACCACTCTTTCTGGGGAATCATAACATAGGTCAACAAAGCAAACAATCCAGGCTCACTGCAGTGCTTTATTATATCAATAGTGCAGAGCTAGAGGAGACCTCACTAAAAGGACCGTGAGCCCCTCTAAACTTCAGAGCTGCCCCTTAAGCCAAAGAGACGCCCTGATATTTATACATTTCAGAAAAGAGAGATATGATGCATGGATAAATATAGATATATAAGTAACAAACTAATAAACCTCAGGTTACCTTCTATCATTCTGCTGTCTACTATCTTCAAAGGAAGCAATTGTCTTCGTCAGAAAAAAACAAGTCAAAAAGAGGGGACAATTTAGGGTGCCAAATGCTAGAATGAAGATATCCTTTATTGGCATCTTGAGGGCAGATTTATAGGTTGCCAAGGGAATGTTCTGGTAAGATTTATAACAGGCTGGTGTGGAATTAGATGATAAACCAGATACAAGGCTACTGCAAATTCCTTATGTTTCGATTTGATTTGAATAATGCCAATCAACTGAAAACTTACAAGTGGCCTTCAGCTTACAACCGTTCACTAAGCAACTAAGTCAGAAATTACAGCAGAACTCCCAACGTGTATTTACAACCTGGATTCAAGGTTCTTCCCCCATGGTCACAAGATCCATTCGGGACACGTTTACAGCCATTTGCAGAGTCCCGTTCACATGACCAAGATTTATACTGTTTTTCCGTGGGTTTTGGCAAAAACCACTTATTGCAGACAACAGGTTCGCTTAAGAATTGCCATGAAAAATCATTTCAGTCGCATGGGTGCCTTGACTTACAACCATCATAACATACGAAGGAAATTCCAGGCTCCATTATTGTTGTAAGTCGAGGACTGCCTGTATTTTCTAGTATCTCCTGACCAAACCTCAAACTTGCTCCTATTCCAGCCAAGGAGAAAGCTGCCTACTCAACGAAGGCTGAGCTAAAACTGGGGGACGCTAAGGAGGAACCCGTGGAGTAGGAGGACTGTCCTATCAATTAAGCTCAGCCTATCCGAGCAGAGACTAAGCACCTCCCACTACTGGATGCTTGGAGCAACTCATTGGAGAATGTCCCATATAGTTGCTTCTTGTGAGGAGACTATAAAACAATGGTCTCTGGTGGGTTTAGAGCTCTGGAAACAAAGGAATAGCCATCTTCCTCAAACCACAGTTGGCGCCTTCAAAAGGACATTGGGTTCGCATACTTTCTTTTCATAATGGAATTTGTAGATGACCTGGGAGAACAAGAGATGCTGCCTAGGACACAATCAGACAAGAGATGTGGCAGCCCCCAGCTGCTTAACAGCCAGAGAAAGAAACTTAGGAAATCTTAATAAATCAAGCAATTAAAAGTAATCACAGGAAGTTTGTACTTTCAGACCTGCAGGATTCTGTTAATATAGCTTACAATATAGTTAGTCCTTGACTTAAAACTGTTTGTAACCATTTAGAGTTACAATGGCCCCGAATCAACGTGCAGTTGATTCATATGTTCAAAAGAATTCAATTACAATTGACATAGCTTATATAAATACACAAATAGCAAATCAGTTTAATATAACGAATGCAGAATTCATACATTGCAATGTCCTACCTGTAAAAAAAAAATAAACACAAAAAAAAAAAAAAAAAAAAAAAAAAAAAAAAAAAAAAAAAAAAGGAAAACAAAAAAACAAGGGAGAAAAAAAAAAAAAAAGAAAGAGAGAAGTGGGGGATTGTAAAAACCACCCCAATGCTCCCCCCCCCCCCCCAAAAAAAAAAAACACCAAACCTTCAACCCACACCAACCCCCCCCCCCAAGTAAGAAAGGGGGGAGGAAAGGGGGCTACCCCCCCCCCCACCCCCCCCTCTCCCCTTTCCCCTTTTTTTTTTTTTTTTTTTTAAATTTACCTATAAAAAAAATTAAAAACTAATTAAAATTAAATAACTTAAAAAAAAAAAAAAAAAAAAAAAAAATAAATAAAACAGTGCTTTCTTTCTTATGTTGCTTTATTCTTTTGTATTTCACAAGGTTTGACACATCAGTTGGGGGGAGGGGGAAATAACTCAGCAATCTTCAGATTCTACCTCTACAAACAAGCAAGACAATCATGTCCTTGTTTCTATTCTATAAGAATAATATGGACTGTTTTTCACTCTACTGCATCTTGGTCTTGAGATCTAGTCAAGTTGGCTGAAGAAGAAGAAGAGATCCACCAACCTTTACAAAAGCACTAAGGCAGCACAGAATCCTTTTTCTGAAAATGGAAATAGAATACATTGGGCTCTTGAAATTATTTATTATACTCCTAAAAGATGTTTACCAAAATTTTAAGGCAATAGCTTTACACAGAGAACAGATGAACATAAATATTTTAAAAATTCTACATCAAAACTATGTAAATGTACATTGTTAAAAATTATTTAGAAGCAGATACAAATTTAGGTTAATCATTTGTAGCCCTTCAAAGTCTCTTCTGCTTCCCTCAGTCAAAACCTTATGTTTTGTTTTAAAACCTTCCCTATTGATTACATCAAAGTTAGCCAAAATCACAAAATATTTTGTATATACAGTACAAACATATTTCAACATTTAAATTTCAATTCAAATCATCCTCAAAAACAATATGGTGCATTATTTTTGATTCTGCTTTTACTAATGTGTTATCAGCATCCTAGACGAGAGAAAATCTGAAGACTTGTAGGCGTCAAATCAAATTCAGTCTCATCCTTCTCATACAGATTGCATTCTACACAAATTAAGCTACTGCAGAATACAGAAATATGCCAGGCCCCAACAGACCTTTAATAAATAAGCTTGTCAAGCTGCAGAAATGTTTTTCCCCCACTTGTATCAGTTCTATTAAAAGTTAGCAGGCCACTAATCTTTTCACCTGTTTCCCACTTCTTGTAGTACATCTGTAATGGATTATTTCACTAGTTTTGGATCTATGAACATGAAGAGTGCTATGTCATCAAATGGAATCATAAACTCCTCTATTCTTGGGTCTTTGATTTTCTGGAGGCATTATAACGGAGAATTGATAGAATATTTAATCCTCTCTATGAGAAATTCAAGCTGTTTTGTGAGTTCTTTGGCTATGTTCTAGGTTAGGACCCCTGGTAATATTACAAATGGACAAAGTAGTATGTTGGACTTACATATTTTTGGCTAAAGGAACAGTTTGCAACACACCCCTTTTATGAAGGTGGGAAATCTTTCGATGTTGAGAAGCCAGAATTAGTATTTTTGGACAGGGACAGCTATTGGTAATGCCATGCAATATTTTTCCCTTCCAGATTGCAGGACATGGAATAATAAAATCAAATTACAAAAAGATAGATTTCTGATTGAATGTTAAAAACAAAAACCCTTCCCAATACCAGAAAGAATTCAACAATGGAACCAATAATCCAGAAAAAGAATGAGTTCTCTTTCATTGAATGCGTTGAAAAGGAATCTAGGTGGTCATCTGTGAGACATGCTTTAGTATAGATTTCTGCACTGGTGGAGGTGGGGTGTTGACATGGAAGTCCAAATCGCTCTTTCCAACTCTATATGTGAAGGCACAGCTCTATGGTGGAAGACACAGCACCATCAAGCCAAACTAAAATTAGAAGAGCTGTCATTCAGAATGTGTCTTAAAAGTGGGTAGAGAAAAAAGCAGCAGAATTTGTAAGCAAGGACATAATCTGCCAATATTCATTAGTATTTGTTTGAAACCCTTCATTCCTGGAAAACAAACTGGCTGTTTTGGGGAGGGGGAGTGGGGAATAGTTGACTGCTTTCAAATGGCTTTCTGCTGGAGTTGAATTCCTCTGAAATGTCAATTATAGCTGAATGGTGTAACAGGCCAAATCCTTGTCTCTAGCACAGTGGTCCCCAACCTTTTTTGTGCCAGGGACCAGTTTCACTCAGAAACACTTTTTCAAGGACTGGGGAGGGGGTTCGAGTTTGGTGAGTTTGCTTGCAGACGTTTTCATTATCTGACTAGGTAACATCTGATGTTGTTACCTAGTCGGGTAATAAAACGCCTGCCAGCAAACCACCAAGTTCAGGGAACGCCAATGCCTCCTCATTGCAACCCTGAGCGACAGATAGTCCCTGCAGGACGGCTGAGAAGCCTCGCCTCTTGGCCCTGCCTTCATCAGCCCCATCCCTCAGGTGTCTCCCTCCCTCCTCAGCCTCATCCTCAGGTGTCTGCCTGCCTCTCTCAGTCGCTCTCTCACTCCTCCACCAGCCCAGGAAGAAACTGCTTCAAAGAAGCCGGCAGGGTGGCTTTTCCTGTCGGCGCAGCTTCCCAAAGCGCCCGCTCACCCCACCCCGCCGCCCACGGTTCAATCCTCCGCTCTGCCTGCCTGCCTTCGCTTCTGGTGGTTTCGGAGCGCAGCTTCCCCGGCGCCCGCTCACCCCGCCCGCCGCCCGCGGTTCAATCCAGTGCCCGCTCTGCCTGCCTGCCTTCGTTTCTGGTGGTTTGGGATCCTCCGGCGCCCGCTCACCCCGCCCCGCCCGCCGCCCTAATCCAGTGTTCTGCTGCCAGCCTGCCTGTTGGTTTTGGTAGCCTGGAGCAGCTTCGGCTGAGAAAAAGAGGCGAACAGTTATTATTCTCAGCCGAAGCTGCTCCAAACTACCAGAAACGAAGGC
Source organism: Notechis scutatus (assembly GCF_049901735.1). Lineage (NCBI taxonomy): Eukaryota > Metazoa > Chordata > Lepidosauria > Squamata > Elapidae > Notechis > Notechis scutatus. The sequence goes on from NC_142009.1 coordinate 301,335,794, forward strand.
AGGCAGGCAGGCAGAACGGAGCACTGGATTGAACCTGGATTGATTGGCGGCGGGGGGGGTGAAATGGGCGCTTCGGAGGAGCTGCGCCGACAGGAAAAGCCACCCCCGGCTTCTTTGAAGCAGTTTCTTCCTGGGCTGGTGGAGGAGCGAGAGAGCGACTGAGAGAGGAATGAGGCGGGAGGAAGCCGAAGCCACTGAGCCAGAGAGCAGGACAGGCTTCGGTTGCTTCCTCCTCCCCTTCTCTCATTTGTGTCCTTGATCCCGATCCCAGCAGCATTCACCGAAGGCGAAGAAAGCCGCCATTTTTTTAAATTTTTTTTCCTTTGCGGCCCGGCATAGAGTGCTCCACGGACGGCACCGGGTCCGCGGCCCAGTGGTTGGGGACCCTGCTCTAGCACACAAATATATTTATTCTACATCATACTTACTGCTGAACATCAAAAGTAACACAAATAAGTCAGAAACAACAGCTAGAGCCTAGTGAACAAAAATGAGAGCAGCAATGGCTTTTCAATACCTAAATTGTTTATTATTTCAATATTCAGGCTTTATTGGTCTTCAATTACACAACTGCTTTGAAAGCATTACTTTAATTCAGGCATATCTGTTTTTATGTATGTGTAATGCATACATAAAAATAGCCATCATCCACTATTCTTTTTCATATACCATCCTTTGATCGAGGATGGTATATGAAGAAAGAATAGCAGATGATGCCAAACCATAAACTAGATACATAATTTGTCTCAAAGCCTACTAAGCTTTGGTTATTTGCTGTAAACTGGTAGTAGAAGAAAAAGTGCATGTACAAAATTAGGGAGGGAAGCATTTTTGGCCTTGGGAGATAAATTGTTTGGGTGCTAATGATAATTGAATACAAATATAATTATCTGCAAATAAAATTCTTAACAACTTAAAAGAAGCATATAAAGTATGTAGTGGGAAAATACATGCATTATCAGTAGCTGCTTTTTGAATATCTTAAATAATGATTAAATTCATTTTTCATTTAATTTCTAAATGTTTGGGATACTAAAAAGAATTTGAATCCTTATAATGATATGAATCTACAATTTTAATCTGATACTGATTTCTAGTGAAAAAAAAGCAGGATTTTAATTAAATAACATATATAGTCTTCCCTTCCTTTTGAATACAATTTTCCCTCTGAGACAAGGATAGCATCCACTCTTCCAAAGACAGGTAAACATGGCTTTTTCTGGAAAGGATTAATTATAAACAATGGTGTCATTTCCAATCATGTTAACATTACTTTCAACATTAATTGAAATGAAGACTGAATGAGATTAAACTTTTAATGTGATTACTATTACTTGTTGAATTTTATATGTAGATGAAACCCATAAATAAAAATTTAGTCTTGTGTAATTGAAAGGTCATAAATTGATCATTTTTCAAATATTAATATTTATAGTCCACCCAAAGGAGCAATTAATTTTCATGCTATGAAAATAGGCGATTGCAATTTGACCAATAAGTATCAGACTTTTGTTTTTCTTTTTTAATTACATGCTATCAAGTTTGAATGAGACAGAAAGGATCAATAAGGGAAAAGAATAAGAGAAGACAGGTTGTCTGGTTATACTTATTCGTTGATATTTCACTTCATAATCCGCCCATTATTAATTCAAGAAATATCATATTGCTGATTCCAACTCCTATATAGAATGGACAATTTAGAGAGGCTGTGATATTACCACTAGAAGAGCTTCTTGAATTACAAAACAGAAATAGTTTTAAGGTTCTCCTCTATGGGTAAAAACTTGAAATATAATAGAAGGTGACATGATGATGTTATCCATTCAGTCATGTCCGACTCTTGGAGATTCTATGAGCCAGGTCTCTCCACATCTTCCATATTTGCACTACTTCTTTGAATTTTTCTGTGCTCTGACTGGTGTCAGCTTTGATGATGTCCAGCCACCGTGTTCTTTGGTGGCCTGGTTTCCTTTTACCAGTAACTCTTCAATACATAATTGCTTTCTCCAGTGAATTCTCCTGCATGACTTGGCCAAAATAAATGAGATGCAGTTTTGTGATTTTGCCTTCAAGTGACATGCCTTGTCTGTCCAACGTTCACAACCATAGATCGCTATGGAGGACACAATAGAGCAGACTAACCTACATTTGATTGCCAGGCTGGTATTCTTACTCTTTGATATTCTGTTCATATTCGTTATTGCTGTGAAACTCAGTGCAATCCAATGTTTTATTTCTCGGCTACATTCACCGCTTTGAGCGATCTCTGATCCTAGGAAAGTGATTTTTCCCCCCACACACCATCAATTTCTATTTTGATGTTCCCATTCCTTGTAGTGTGTCAACTCATGAAACATTTACATGCCTGTTTTATAGTTGCCAACAGAAAGTTGGGGTGGGGGGGAGTTTGAAAGAGCAGTGCAGCAGTTTGGAATTGAAAGTGCATTCCATTCATATTTTTTCAGAGATTGTAACTAGGCGACTGAAGTTTCTGCCGTGCAAAAATCTAATTGGAGAACATGATTGATGACTCTTGGTTAGGGACATGTTTTGTTGGAGAATATGAATTATGATGCACCCAGAGGGGTGGGGGAAAACCAAGGTCAAGGGTGACAGTGAATTACGTGTCTCAGAGTCGGCTACATCCAGGTCATGCTGACATGTTAACTCCCAATAAATCCTTTGTAGTTTTGGAAATTTGGCTTGAGACTCATGATTTAATTGGGGTAATGGCTGGAATCCTGACATAGTGGTCATGAGCTTGGTTTTTTTGATGTTCAGAAAGAGGCCAAAATTCTTACTTTTTTTTTCTTGATTAGATGTTCCAGGTGACAAGTTAATTCAAATTTTGGTTTAAAGAATGAAATAATGTTGAAATAAATGCTCCGTATACAAGTTAAATTAACTTAATGTGCTAAAAATATTTTTATCTGCATCCCTCAATAGAACTGGGAAGCATAAACAAGTTGTGGTGAGGAGTTGGAAAACTGGCACTTAAAGCTATAATTCATATACTATTGCTACTATTCTGGAATATAATAATCTCATGACACACAGTATTTTCAGGATTTCTTCCAAAGAAGGTACTAGTAACTGTGACAATCATCACTGTAATTATTTTGACCCACTGTCTGACCCAATGATTCATGTACATAAATCCTTGTTCTGCTGCACTATTTTGCACATGCTTGAATGTACAACACACACAGAACTCTGCCAATAAATACCAAGCCATGTTCAAAAAAAGAGTCAACAGTACAGCATAATGCAAATACATTACTTTACAAATCAAGCTACAGTCATAACTGACTGAGTACCTAGATATCTACAGGGCCATTTGTCTGACCAGAATCAATCTGGCCTATTATGTCACCACGAAGAATATTTTACTAAAGTTTACTTTCAGAAATCAACAGGAGTTGAGGACAGAGGTCTCTGCTTCTTGTTAGCAGAACCAGTATTCCGAAATAGTCTCCTTCCCCCTTTCCCAGCTCAAGCTAGGCCTTCCCTGTCTGAGTGAAAAAAAGATGCTGAAAACAGAACTCTTGTGAAGAGTGCGCACACTTCAGAGGTGATATTCAGCAGGTTCTGACCAGTTCTGGAGAACCGGTAGCGGAAATTTTGAGTAGTTCGGAGAACCGGTGGTAACCTTCCTCCAGGAGTGGGGTGGGAATGGAGATTTTATAGTATCCTTCCCCTGCCATGCCCACTAAGCTATGCCACGCCCACCAAGCCATGCCCACAGAACTGGTAGTAAAAAAAATTGAATCCCACCACTGGCGCACTTGCTTGTTAATGAGATGGGCAGCATACACATAAACAAACAATCAGATTGAACCGTGTCTTGCTTTTATAATAGTTAATAATTGAATTATTTTACTGTTATTTAGTTTTTATAGTTACCATTGAGATTTTCAATTATTTTTCTTTATATAATGTTAATTATTAAGAATCATTTGGTTGTGACAGGGTATTGGTGAAATATACTGAAAAATATTGAATTGTACATATTTTATTTATTTAAATTAATTTTCCACCCATCTTGTTTTGAAATTCTTATGCTATGTATACTGAAATGAACTTCTCAAGGGAATACTTAAGGATACAGTGCTAAATGCACTTGCACCTGGAACTGATTGAAATTAAAAGGACTTACTTTGTCTAAACATCGTTAAGTCTATGGAGATTCTTAGTCATCAGGTCATATTTGTCCCAAAAGTGCTTTTTTTCAAGAGGCAACTGGACTTTCTAGCTTTTCTTTGAAGACATTTCAATTCTCATCCAAGAAGCTTCTTCAGCTTCTTGGATGAGAAGCGAAACTTCTTCAAAGAAAAAGCAGAAAGTCTAGTTGCCTCTTGAAAAAAAGCACATTTGAGACAAACATCCTTAAGATCACACATTTTAGATCTATTTCTCATCCAACTTCTTTCATTACTGAGCCTCAGTCTGCAGAAAAACTTCACTGAAAATGGAAGAAAGGTTGTGTTAGGAATGATAGTCACCTAACAATTGGGTTGGCAATATATAAACCAGGATAGTCATTTAATACTGTTGTATCTTTAAGAGAATGTTGTAATTGTGATTGGCTGAGGTTCCTTCAACGGCCATAAGATGTTTGTTTGTTTTTTTGCATTTCCTTTGCTTGCCTTTTGCCTGATCGTCATTCTGCTTGAATTGCTGTGAGTCTTGCAACTATTCGCAAGAGGATTTGTTTTCAACTGCCTATACTGTTAGGAAATGTTTTTCTTGTAGGGCTAGGGGACATATAGCTAGATTCTGTAAGAAGGGCAAATGACAGAATAGTGGTAAGAAGAATGTTAATTTAGCTATGTCTAGCAATTCAACTGTAAACCATGATTTATGGGTAGTTGATAGTGGAGCATCGCAGTGCATTACTAGAAATAGAGAGAGGTTTGTAAAGATGTCCATGAGTAAGCAACATGTATCATTGGCAAATGGATGGAAGATGAAAGCATCTGGTGAAGGTACTGCATATTGTTCATGTGTAAATGAGCATTTACCTATGTTATATGTACCTAAACTGAAATTTAATTTGTTATCAGTAAGGGCTTTAGTTAATATTGGTTATGTAGTAACCTTTAGGGGAGATAACTGTATAATAGAGAAAGAGGGTAAAAGTATTACTGCTACTTTAGAGAATGATTTATATGTGATACATGATGACCAATTGCAGATGGCTAACTCGGTTTATAACATTGTTAAGCCACATGACAAATGTATACATTTACTGCATAGACGTCTGGGGCACATTAATTTCAAAATGCTGAAACAAACTGTAAAATTGTCAGAGGGAGTAAAATTAAAACTCTGTAGCAAGTACTTAAACTGTAATGCCTGTAATCAGGAGAAAAGCAAGGTTACTCCTGCAAACAGACTGAATGGGTTTAAGACCAAAGAATCTTTAAAGGTTGTTTTTGCTGCTATGTTTTGAGTATAATGGACCATTACTCATGGTACGGTTTCTGCTATCTAATGAAAAACAAAACAGAAATGTTCCAACATTTCTTTAACTGGCTAAGATTTGCTGAAAGGAAAATGAGACATAGGGTAATTACCTTAGTTACAGATAATGGGACTGAGTTTATTAACACTAGATTCCAAACGATGTTGAAATTGGCTGGTGTCAAGCATAAGCGTTCTGCACCTTATAGGCCTCAACATAACTCGTTTATAGAATGAAGGGGGCAAACGTTACAAGCCATGGCTCGCACTATGTTATCTGATTCAGATTTGCCTGAAACCCTGTGAGGTGAAGCCATAATGTGTACCAACCATGTTTTAAATAATGTGGTGAACACAACAACTGGTGAATTGCCATTCACTCATTGGCATGGCAGAAAACCAAATTTAAGTTATCTACACACATTTGGAGCTCCAGCATGGGTGCATATTCCCTCACAAGTAAGACTGAAAGGGCAACATAGAGCTAGGAAATTATTTTTCGTAGGTTACGAGGCCAACCATAGATCATTTAGATTCTGGGCTCCAGGCACAGCTAATGTTTACTGTAGCGCTAGTGCTAAATTTCTTGAGCACGTTGGGTGGCATAAACTAGAACAGGAATCCAACAATGATGTTGTTATCGATACCCAAGTAGTCCCCAACGATGAGACAGTTAAACCATCAATAGCCATTAAAAAGGAAGAACAGGCACAGGAGGAGGTAGAAGAACAGGAACAGGTGGAACATGAGAGTCCACCAGTAAGCCCTGAGTTGCCTAGACGTTCAACCCGTGTAACACGACTACCAGATAGATATCAGGCTAGTATAGCATGCCAAGTAAGTATAGCTCCTACTAACTATAATGAACAGAAACTGTATCCTACTAAGGTTCAGGCTGCTTGGCAGGAAGCAATGGATAAGGAACTAAAATCCTTACAAAGGTTGGAGGTATATGAAAATGTTAGGTTACCTCCAGGTAAGCATGCCATAGGGTGTAAGTGGATTTATAAAATTAAGACAGGTATGGATGGGACTATTACCCATAAAGCCAGGTTAGTAGCACAAGTGTTCGATCAGTTAGCCAACGACTACGATGAGGTGTTTGCACCTAGTCTGAAGGCTACCACATTATGAGCAGCATTAGTGTGGGCAGCTAAGAAGAAATACACAATAAACCATTTAGATGTTGAGACGGCGTATCTACATGCACCGTTGCAACATATTGCTGCAGTATTTAAAGAAGACTTTAGGGATAAAAACTGATAACAAAACTGATTGCTGGAGATTAAAAGTCTTTATGGCTTGAAGCAATCAGGCTATGAATGGAACCAGTGCATAGTGAAGGAATTAACAAAGATAGGTTTTGTAGCTGGCATGGCTGATTCATGTTTATTCAAAAAGGAAAGTGATGGTGTAGTTTCATTGTTGCTATTGTTCACTGATGACATAGCATTAATCACTAAAACTGAGCAAGAAGCTACTGGGATTATTTCACTGTTAGAGAAGAAATTTAAAATCAAACATTTAGGTGCGATTAAACAGTATCTTGGTTTGAAAATAGAAAAAACTAAGGGAGGCTTCAAAATCTCACAGGCAGATAAAATTAACCAGTTACTGAAGAACTTCAAAATGGAACTCTGTAAACCGGCTAAGACACCAATGAGCCAGGAGTTTAGCCACAGTGATGTGCAAAGTCCTGTTTTTGATAAAGACATTTATCAATCATTAATTGGTAGTTTATCCTATCTTAGTAATTGGTCTAGACCAGACATAGCATATAGTGTTAATTAGGCAGGTTTAATGCTGAGCCTACTGAAAGGCACTGGCAAGCTGCTAAGCATGTGTTGAGATATCTTAAACAAATGATGCATTATGCATTATATTTGGAGCCTAAGAATGAACTAAGTTTAACTGCATATGCCGATGCAAGTTTCGCTACAGACATACCTACACATAAATCAACGTCAGGTACTGTAGTGTTATTAGGAAAGGTGTTAATTGGATGGCAGTCAATTCAACAAAAACATCTAAGCCAGGGGTGGGCAAACTACGGCCCGGGGGCCACATCCGGCCCGTTGGTCTGTCCAATGCGGCCCGCCCCTGAAAAAAAATGACTGCCATTGGTCTGTCCAATCCGGCCCGCCCCTGAAAAAAAATCGCTGGGTGTGGCGTATTGCCCTGTGCCGCGTGGCCCCCAAAGCTGCAAAACAGTGCGGAGCGATCTAGGGGTAGGAAAGAAAAGAAATTTGCAAAGGCCTCGGCTGGGAGTTCGAAATCACCTTCGAGTGCGACCTCTCTGAAGGTGAGTCCCCGCCGATCCCCCCTTTTTTTCCGGGGCTTCTAGGCTTAAACTTTGCAAAGGCAAAGCTTGCAGGCTGGAGCGTCTTCCCGCCGAGGAGCGGGAAGGGTTCCACCCGGCGGGCGGGGCGGGCTGCTTGGAGCCACCTAAAGCTAGGCCGCTGCTGGTGGAGCCTTGCCCTGCCTTGGTGCCCCGCTTCCTGGCTCGGCGGTCCTGCTCGGGCGGCACTTTAAAAGCCTGCTCCCAGCACCCGAGCAACTTCCCAGCAACTTTCGGCTTCATTTTAACTCGCGGGCACCAGGCATGATATTCCGCTCTGAAAAAAAATCGGGCCGGCCAAAAGAGACCCCCTGCCGCGCGCCCGGGGAGTGCCCGCTGCTTTCCCTCGCCAGGGCCGGGCGGCGGCGAGTTGCATGGAGGCTGGTCTGTGGCTGGCCCAGCTCCCTTTTCCTGCCGCTCAGCGGCCTTCGCTCACACCGCCCGGGCTCCGCTCAGGTATCCGGCTGGGGCTGTCAGGAGTTGCTACCGCCGGTGCAGCTCCACGCGGCTCCAGTCCGCGTTGCCTCGGGAAGGGAAAGGCAAAACCAGGAGCCGCTGCTGCCGTTGCAAGCGCCGCCGCGGCTCTACCTTTTTGCCTTTCCCTTCCTGAGGCAACGCGGGACTGGAGCCGCAGGAGCCGCGCCGGCGGTAGCAACTCCTGACTCAGGGGGCCTCCGAGGGGAGGGGAAGGAGGAGAAGGGGGGAAGGGTGGGGCGGGCGATTCCCAAAAATCTTGTGCTGACCCGGCCCGTCTGTCAAATTTTAAAAGTCAATGCGGCCCCCGAGCCAAAAAGTTTGGCCACCCCTGATCTAAGCTTATCAACAATGGAGGCTAAATTCTCATGTTTGTTTTTATTATGTACGGACTTAATATATTATAAACAACTAATGAGAGACATGAGAAGTAATGTAAAGGAACCTACTGTTGTATATGAAGACAACCAATCAGCAATTCAGATGGCTTCCAATCTCGTTGTAAAGACAAGATCAAAACACACCGATCTATGACATCTGAATGTGAGACAATGTGTTCAAAGTAAAATGATTAAACTGGAGTACTGCATGTCAGAGAATAACATTGCAGATCATTTTACGGAAGCCCAAGGCACTGTGAGGAATATGAACTTAAACTATAAGGTTTTATATATAGTCCTACCCAAAGGGGAGAATGTTGGGAATGACAGTCACCTAACAATTGGGTTGGCAATATATAAACCAGGATAGTCATTTAATACTGCCGTATCTTTAAGAGAATGTTATAATTGTGATTGGCTGAGGTTCCTCCAAAGGCCATAAGATGGAGCCAGAAACCTGGGTTTGTTTGTTTTTTGCATTTCCTTTGGTTTCCTTTTGCCTTTTGCCTGATCATCATTCTGCTTGAATTGCTGTGAGTCTTGCAACTATTCGCAAACTCTGTTTACTGAACTTTGTTTATGATACTGGTAAAGAAAAGGACTTCGTTTTTGGATTATCCCTGGACTGATTATTTTGAATACTAACTGCTTTAACCGTGTATGATTTGGACTGTTTGTTGGACTTTGTTTACCTGTTTACAGGAAGTAAAACTTACATTTTACTTAAAACTTTACATTTCAGTGTATCTGTGTGCTGGTTGTGTATTATTCATCACCACTCTCACTATGTTTCCCTGAGTGCACTCATTCTCCTAACGGGGAATACCTTAACAGGCTGAGTTACGCTGTATCCTGCATTCATTCACATAGCTTGCACATGTAAATATAAATAAGGAAATGCCTCTGATTCAGAGACAAGTAGCAGAACCAAACAGATTCTTGAGCCATAATACCAAGCAATGACAACGGAAAAACAAAATGCATAGACATAAACTGAGAACTATCATTTCAGATAGATAGAAAGCAAAGTTACAGATGTTTTGCTTTTAAAGACAAACAGCCTTAAATTGTGAAAATAAAACAGTATTTCTACACAGCAAGCCATAAAAATACCATATGGATATTAAACAATTACATAGAAACATATTATGAAGAAAATTGGATATTATGATAGATTTTGATTAGAAAGATAACGACAGCGTTTCCAAAAATAATTTGCCAGTCCGGAAGTTAAATTCATTAAAAAATAATCTGAGAAAATTTTACCTTGTATTCTCAAGCATTGCCAGTATCTCTGCAGGCAGTTACCTTATGAGAAAATTTACTTTCAGTTCACTGAACTTCTAGTTCAAAAAGGGAAGACAAGCTTCCAATGCGAGTTCAGAAGAATATGCTGCCTATATATAATTTACCTCCTATCTTTTGTATCGAGAAATACATTGATAAAAATTCTGATGCAGGAAGAAAGCAAGACCTTCCAAAGTATGTAGTGTGAATTAAAACTCCTTCTTAAACACTTGAATCTATCCTTTTCAAAAATGTACAGGTAGTCCTCATTTACCAATGATAATTGGGACCAGGAACTACATCACCAAGTGAGGCAGTTGTAAGGTATGTGTTACATGACTGTGCCGACCTACAGTGGTAATCCCAGTTGCCATTGTTAGGCATATCCTGCATGTTTGCAGCATCCAAAGATCATGTGATTACTACTTTCTGCCATCTCCCCCAGTGACTGTTGGCAGCAAAGCTTGAAAATGGTGATCGTGTGATCACAGAATTTATGCAGAATGAGATTGCACAGAAGGAATGTGATCCAGGGCCTTTGTCAAAGCCCATTCCAGACAGCACCAAGTGACTCAGCTGAATCCCTATCAGATCCTCAGGAAAAAATAAATCTCACATGTGATCCCTGATATGTACCGGGTTCTTAATAAGTCAAGTCCAGAGTTTCACACTATATTTTCCCCCAATTGTCATTACTTTTATGGAATAATCTTCCTCTGCTCCTAAAAGCAGTACCCTGGAATTAGCTTTGTGTGAAATTAATTGTTTATTCTCATAAGCAGTTTAATATTGATTGACTATTCCAGTTAAAACATCATTTCTCTTTAGCAAATCAGAAAACTTTGTATTTTGTTTATTTTATAGAACTAAAACCAAAATCCTGCCACTCCCATCATCTTGGTGTGTATTTTTAAACAAATATCTAGCAAAGGAATAAAATAAAAATGGAAAAAATGTGTGTTTACAATAATCTCAATTGTTACTATTTGTAGACTAATTTTAAACTTCCAAGAAGCATTTCTTCAAATGACTAATATACACTGATTTAGAAACTGTTTTTTTTATATAAAAACAGCCATTCTAAGCTAAATTTTAAGCTAAATTATTTTCAATATTGCTGTTTCCCTTAGCATTATTTGAACATGCTTCACAAGTTCTCTTGACTTTAAGTCATCTGGGAAACTATGATTGGCAGCTTCTTGAAATGCCAGAAGTATACCATCTGAATAAAACATTATACACAGCAAAATATGTGATCCTTTATTGTTATTAGAGAAACAACAGACAACACTAAACAAATGCTTGAACTAAAAGAACTAAATTGATAAAAGATCATTTTTATTTGCTGTATTGTATTAATCTAAGGTTACTTTGAAAATTCTCATTCAGAATTCATTGCCTCCAGATGCGGTTCTATCCATTAATTTAAACAATTTTAAGGCCAAACAAATTAATAAAAAGGTTTGGCAAGGCATACTAGTCCTAACATCCATCCAATATCTCCAGAATTAAATGTAATGTGCCGTAAGCACCAACTGGTAGTTATAGAAAGCTATATGAAGTAGAATACAATAGTTCCAGTTTTAGATGATGTGCTATTTTTGGCTCAATATGAAATAAAAAGGATCTTGTAAGCAGAAACCCGTGTTCTCATCACCTCTTCATTGGACTACGGGTGTATCTCCACACAGAGCTTCCTCGGAAGACCATTAAGAAACTCCAATTGGTGCAAAATGTGGTGGCCTACTTGGTGATGCATATCATCATATTACTTTGATATGGTGCTGTTTTGGCTATCAATATGTTTCTGGTTGTAATTCAAAATGATAGTTATAACTATAGACTTTCAAATGACTTTACTTTCAAATGGCATCAATCTGCCCAATACGTGTTTCTAGTGCCTCGCTTTCATGAAATGAGGTGAACTGAAATTCAGACATATTGTTTCTTAGTAATGGGACCTACTCTTCAGAAATACTCTTCAGGATGTTGCATTAGCCTCCTCTCTTTTCCCTTTATTTCTGGAGTGTTTAAGGATAACTTAGGTAACGCTGCCTAAAGTTTTTAATACTTCATGTTGTTATTTTATTATTACATCCTGATCCTGATCTTCAAGGACTATACTTCTTTGGATATTTTAATGTTCTTGTTAGGGTTCCCTGTGCAGGGAGCATCTTCAAGGGCTGCCAATTTTGTTAAAACGCTGAGAGAATTTGGAGATTGCAATATACAAATATAACAGGTAACTATTCAAAACCTTACCTTAAGAAAAAAAGTCAACCCTTGCAATAATATTACCTTTTTAGTTGGCATTGGGAACATACATAGTACTGAACTACAAAATCAATTGCCCAAAATGGCACCACCTTTAACAGATTCTTAGGCAAGAATCTAACTGGTAAAGAGAATAGTCTAGGAGAAGACATCCTTTTTTCCTAATAGATGGCAGACATGTTCAATGCCAAAAATACAGCCTTCCAAAAACGGTTCTGATGTCCGGTTGATGGAATGGAAAAGGAAGAGGCAAGGAGAGTCTAAGGATACATCTAGGATAAGTAAAGATGATGAGGAACACAGCTAAAGAAACACAACAAGCTTACAGCAGTATTTATTTGAACACCAAAGACTAAGGTCAAATTTCAAGTCTTTCAGGTTTGTTTGCTACCATAGTTTCCATAGCAATTCCAATTTTATCCCACTAGAGAAGAAGTCAACAAAATATTTAAACCACAAATCTTTTCTTTTTTTTTAATTTGTTGAATTTTCTTTTAGGGGATTTCCAGTCTTAAATGAAAAACGGAAGTTAATGCTTGCAAACTTATGCAGTTTTCTTCCTAAGATTAGAAGGACTCAGTGTTCATTGTTCCATCCCACGGAAACATTTAAAAAGGCTACTTGTAGGTTATAAAATAAGGTATTTCCCAAAGAGAATCTCTAGACAGGAGAGGTTTAAAGTTATTTTTTCTACCGAAAAAATACCGTTATTTTTTCTGTCCCGAATTATGTTTAAACTGAATAGCAAAATACATGTAAAAGTATGCCAATCTGAACAGATTTTGTTAAAACTTCAGTTACTACATAATGGTATAACGGTGATATAAACTGAAATTTAAAGTCTTTATTTATAAAACCCATCATCTGAAAAATACTAAAACCACACATTTTCTTCTCCTTTTTTGGGAACTGGATTTGTATAACACATTAAACCAAAGCCAAAGTAAACTTATGTATGATGTGTCTAGACCGGACTCAGTCTACATTCAATACATATGATCAGATAATTCCTCCTTCAGTGGGATTTGTCTCCCCTACACCAAGAAACACAAATAAACCAGATGCAGAAAAGTTCAGAAGGCTATCATATTTTTAATTATAGCCTAATAATCAGAAAGGGACAGGTGGCTATCTCGTTAGCTATTTTTAAATTGCCAAGAAAATAATTCTTCAGCCACATCTACATTAGGACTTGTGATTTTCCACTAAAATCCAATTTTGCTTTCAAAACATTCATAACTTTTAATTAATTCTCACTTTTTCAGTAGCTCGATTCCAATTGCTAGGAAGAGGCAAATGAATGAAAGCACTCTTTTTTCATTATGAAGTAATCATATTCATGATTATTTTAGTATTTTTAGATCTATAATTGCATTTTTTTAAAAATATTTCATTTTTTATACCTTTTCATAAATCAGTTTGGTTACAGTTTGCTTTTTTATTATGTATTAACCTTGGGTATCCCGCTAAATTTTAAAAAAATTACTCAGTACAATGGCATATGAAATAAATACCTAAAGCAGAACAATGATTCAGGTTGAATCTTTAAGAACTCCACTAACAAGGCAGGATAATAGCCTGCAAGACCTAACAATACAAACATTAATGTGATACTTAATTCAGCATAATCTCTCTCCCTTCTCTACCCCAGAAAATGTGATCACCACATAATACTTGATATCTGTTTTCTTGATGTAACCAAATACTGTTAAGGACTACATTAAACAAAGTTTCTCCCTGGTTTATATTTTACAAATATATATACACACTGTTCATTCCCAAAAATTTAATAATCACTAAAACCGAATGCATTGATAAAAATTAAATATTTTGAATCTCTTCTCAACTATAAAAAACAAGGGGGGAAACCTCATTTCCAAGAGCAGTTTATTCCTTTGTAGTAGCTCTGTGAAAGATAAAGCAGAATTGTCATTGTCCCTTTGAAGTTCTAATAATACAGGGCAGGCGAGTTGGAGTACGTCTTCATAAATCAAGGTAAATACCATATATATGCTTGGAAAGCACCCAATTATCAATATTTCAAACCCTGAGGGCTATGTGCCACCTTTCAGAGGCACCATCTGTACCTCTACATTCTTGCCAACTACTCAGTCTCTGGGAAATCTTTAAACAGTTAGCAGTAAGGTTTACGTCACAAATTAAAACAAGAAAACACTGGACAGGTAAAGATACACAGTGGACAACTAAAACAGAACCACCAGAAGTAAAACTTAAAGGGAGTATAAATAAAAGCACTACAGTATTGTCATGATTTCAAAGGACTATGGAATGAATGCAGAAGCCTTCAGTCACAAAATATAACTCTGAAAAATCAGATTCTTCAGGTAAGTAATGGGTCATTTTGGATCAAGGGACACCAAATCGTTCCATAGTCACTTACCTGAATGGAATTGAGAAAGAATAAGGCTAGCAGGCAGACTGAATAGACTAAAATTGTAAACATACGTATCTGGTTATATGTTGTACTCACTGAAGGATTGATTATAGTACTTTTACATAAAGCTTCCTTATATCTGTAACTCAGGATAAAGTTTCATTTTTATATTCTAGAAAAGACTATTTTCATTTTGCAAACAAAATGAAAATCTCCTTAGGCTCTTTTCTCCTATTTCTCCTATCATGCAACGTGCCTCCCCGCCCTCTCCCTTTTTTTTTCTTTTTTTTTTTTTTTTTTTTTTTTTTCTTTCCCCCTATTTAAACCCCAATTTCCCTTTTCCCCGAGTACTGTAAACAATTGGCAAATCAAGGGATAAACAGAGCTATTTCCAGCATTACAGCAGTCTTAAGAGCATGGCTACCTAGGAATAATAGCCATTGAATCAACAGGATTTACTACATAGTAAATCATATCTATTTATATTTGCAAATCCAAATGTCCAGTCTCCTTTTCTCTCTGTATGTGAGACAGCTAGATGTTCTGGTTTATGTGGAAAATATGTGCCCCCACTCTATGGAATACAGGTGAAACTTGAAAAATTAGAATATCGTGCAAAAGTTCATTTATTTCAGTAATGCAACTTAAAAGGTGAACCTAATATATGAGATAGACTCATTACATGCAAAGCAAGATAGTTCAAGCCGTGATTTGTCATAATTGAGATGATTATGGCTTATAGCTCATGAAAACCCCAAATCCACAATCTCAGAATATGAGAATATTGTGAAAAGGTGCAATATTCTAGGCTCAAAGTGTCCCACTCTAATCAGCTAATTAAGCCATAACACTTGCAAAGGGTTCCTGAGCCTTTAAATGGTCTCTCAGTCTGGTTCAGCAGGAATCACAATCATGGGAAAGACTGCTGATCTAACAGTTGTGCAGAAAACCATCATTGACACCCTCCATAAGGAGGGAAAGCCTCAAAAGGTAATTGCAAAAGAAGTTGGATATTCCCAAAGTGCTGTATCAAAGCACATTAATAGAAAGTTATGTGGAAGGGAAAAGTGTGGAAGAAAAAGGTGCACAAGCAGCAGGGATGACCGCAGCCTGGAGAGGATTGTCAGGAAAAGGCCATTCAAAAGTGTTGGGGACTTTTACAAGGAGTGGACTGAGGCTGGAGTCAGTGCATCAAGAGCCACCACACACAGACGGATCCTGGACATGGGCTTCAAATGCCATATTCCTCTTGTCAAGCCACTCCTGAACAACAAACAATGTCAGAAGCGTCTTACCTGGGCTAAAGAAAAACAGAACTGCTCTGTTGCTCAGTGGTCCAAAGTCCTCTTTTCTGATGAGAGCAACTTTTGCATCTCATTTGGAAACCAAGGACCCAGAGTCTGGAGGAAGAATGGAGAGGCACACACTGCAAGATGCTTGAAGTCCAGTGTGATGTTTCCACAGTCTGTGTTAATTTGGGGAGCCATGTCATCTGCTGGTGTTGGTCCACTGTGCTTCATTAAGTCCAGGGTCAACGTCTACCAGGAGATTTTGGAGCACTTCATGGTTCCTTCCGCAGACGAGCTTTATGGGGATGTGTGGCTATTCTGCCTTAGCTATTTTGCCATAGAACAAATCTTGCCCAGCACGTACACCACTCAGGGCAAATTCCACTGAAACTGACAGGATTAACTACAAAAGTCTGTGTCAGCTAGAAACTGTGTATTTGGTATTAGGACATGTCTACCTGAAAACTATCAGTCATGTAGTTTGCTCCTTGTGTCACGTATCTTGGTTTTAATGATTAACTCTGTAACTTCTTTGTTTCCTGCAATCACCCCGCACCCCGTCTTTGGAATCAGCACAATAAAAGGGGACAGCGCAAAGCAATCGGGCCGCTGGGACCATTCCATCTGCCCCAGGCGCGATGTGTTTCCTCACCTAAAGAAACTATTTGTTTTGTGTCTTTTTCTTTGTGCCTTGGCACTCACCTCGCGAGGGTCCCGCTAAATTATTTCTTGAAAGGAATTCAGCAACAGACTGGAGAATTGAATCAATGGACCGGTCGCCGACGCGACAACTGGGGGCTCGTCCGGGATCCTTCGATTCGTCCGGGATCCTTCAATTTTCTAGTTTCACGGTGTGACTTCTATCTAGGGGTGCATCGCCTTCACTCCCATTTCTACGCACCTGGCAAAGGCTCCGCACGAACGTAAGTAATGGGCTCCTCACTTTCCAAGGTTTCGTCAGGACATAGGGACGAACTTTACGATTTGGTGAAGAAGGCTAATTCCTTTCAAAAATCAATGGTACCACTGTGTACCCTATTTCTAAGAAATCTTTAAATAAATTTATAATTTACATAGAGGCACATTGTCCAGCCTATCCCTCTGCGGGAACGCTCCGCCATTCTCTATGGGAAAGATTAGGGAAATATCTACACGAAATTCCTAGAGCTCCCATGGATATACTCATTTCTTGGAGAGCGATAATGGCTGCTATAACCACTGTTTATCCACCTTCTAGTCTTCCTGAAACCTTTTTTTCCCTGTTTCCTCTGATTCCCCTTCTCCTTTAAAAACTACTAAGCCTCTTGCGGCTCATCTTGACACAATTTCTTCCTTACCACCTCCGTATCCTGACATTTCTTTCCCTTCTCCTTCCGCTCCTTCTTCTCTTCCTGACCCTTCTCCGATGAAACCTGTGGGAGGTATTATAACTAATCTTCTGTCATCACCTCTGCCTTTAGAAACAGAAGATCCTTCTGCTTATCCTATGACTATTATCCCTGGTGCAGCGGGAGGCAATGTTCACAGCAACATTGAGTTTAAAGTTTTAAAAAATATAAAAGATGCAGTTACAACTTATGGATTACACTCTCCTTATACTGGGAATACTTGATTCTTTGGTCACCGCTAATACTGTTATGTTACTTTATGACTGGAAAATGCTTTTCTCTATGCTCATGACTCCGGCGCAATATGTTGTGTGGCAATCTGAATATGAAAAAGGTGTTGAGGCTGAAATTGTAGGGGTTTGCCTGCTGGAGTAACTAGATCATTTAATGGGAAAAGGTCAATCCTCTACTCTAGCACAACAACAAAATTCCCCGTCGCAGTTTTGCCATTATTCATATGTGTGCTATGAATGCCTTAAAGCGAGTGGATGATTCAGATTCGCAGTCCACCCAAGCATTTTTGAAAATTATGCAAAATCCTGATGAGCCATATGCTTCATTCATCAGTCGCCTTCAGACAGCCCTAGATCGACAGATAGATAATTCTACTGCCAAACAAAAGTTACTTATAAAATTGGCTTTTTCCAACGCAAATTATGACTGTCAAAAATTCTACAGCCAGTCGCTAATAAGCCAGGCGTGACATTGGCTGAGTTTTTACAACTCTGTAGAATTGTAGGAACAACCACTCATAAAATGAATACGCTTGCTACTGCTATCACTGCTTCATTACCGGATCCTAATTCCGCCTCCACTTCTCCTCCCGATGCTTTCGCTGTAACACGCAACGGCAATTGTTTTAACTGTGGCAAGCCCGGACATTTTAAAAATCAATGTCGTATGCCAGGGGTGGGGCCGCTCTTCGTGGCCAAACCAGAGGTCCACCTCCCTCATCTAAGCCACAAACCATCTGTCCTCGCTGCCGGAAAGGCTATCATTGGGCTTCACAATGTCGCTCTAATCCTCCTCTCTCTCAGCCTTCGGAAACTAATTGAGGGGTCTTCAGCTAACCCCGCCACAAAGGCTGAATTACCTGCCACAACATTTCCTGTTGTGCTGTTAGAGGATCTTGTGTATGATGATCCTGGCGCTGTTTTCACTCTTCCTTTAACTACAACGCTTTTCAAACCTCTGCCTCCTTCCACACCTGTCTTACTTATTCCCAATTCTTCCCTTACCATAGAGGGTGTGGTTGCTGCTCCTTACTTATATGATTCTTCTGCTCTTAATAATCTTGCTTTGGCTGCAATAGGGGATCATTGCTTTTCTTTAAAAAAGGGGACAGTAGTGGCTACGCTTATAATTTTGCCTCTTTTTGAACCCTCTCCTTGTTTGCATTACAGCAGCCTGTCCAAGCTTCAAAACCCACTCTTTCTGTCACACTCAATGGTCGCATTTTTGATGGTCTGATTGACACCGGTGCAGACGTTTCTGTTATTCGTTCCTCTGAATGGCCCTCTTCTTGGTCTCTCACAGAAGCTTCTTCAGTGCAGGGCGTAGGTGGGGCCCAAGCTGCTAAGGTCAGCTCTCATTGGCTCTCTGCTTCTACTAGGCATTCTACCTTAACTGCTTATCTTAAACCCTATATCCTTCCTCTACATTGTAACCTCTGGGGACGTGATTTACTCTCTCAATTTCAGGCTTATATTCAGCTACCATAGTTTTTCTATCTAAATGTCCATTTCTCCTTTATCCCTTACTCTTAAAACCTCTTTTCCTGTTTGGGTGGATCAATGGCCTCTCACCAAAGAAAAATTGGAGGCTTTACATCTTCTTGTCCATCAACAGTTAACAGAGGGACATATTGAACCATCCACCAGTCCTTACAACACCCCTGTCTTTGTCATTAAAAAGAAATCTGGCAAATGGCGCTCCTTAATGATCTCAGAGTCATTAATTCCATTCTTCAGCCCATGGGACCACTGCAGTGTGGCCTGCCTAATCCTAATTTGATCCCAGCTGGATTTGATCTCATAATAATAGATTTAAAGGACTGTTTCTTTTCCATACCTCTGGCACAAAAAGATAGGATCATCTTTGCCTTTACAGTACCAGAGCTTAACAACTCTAAACCCACCTCTCGGTATCAATGGAAAGTTCTTCCACAAGGTATGCTAAATTCACCAACTATGTGTCAATTTTTGTCAATGAGGCTCTCTGCGCCTTATCGATCTCAATTTCCTAGTTTTCTTGTATATCATTACATGGATGATATCTTAATTGCTGCCGATGGGCCAAAGGGGACGGTCCAAAAACCTTCCCGATCCTCTTGACCACATTAGCAAAAGCAGGGTTACATATAGCACCTGAAAAATCCAGTCTCACTACCCAATGCAATATTTAGGCCACAAGGTTTTAGCTTCCACAGCATCTCCACATATCCCTTCACTCACACTTCCCCAGCCAACCACGCTGGTCCAATTACAGCAGTGCTTGGGGGTTATTAACTGGGCTCGACCATATCTTGCTCTAACCACACATATGCTATCACCACTCTTTCAAGCACTAGTAGGATTGAAAAATCCAGCAGATAAGGTCTATCTTTCAGATCAGCACCTAGAGGCTTTACAACAAGTAAACACAGCCCTAGCCACCCGATGGGTAAACCGTGCACTCACAGACACACCACCTTCTCTTGCTATCCTTTCCACTCATCAACTACTGACTGCAATAATTGTCCAAATATCAGATGCAAGAAATCTTCATATCTTGGAATGGCTACACCTACCACACACTCCAAAAACATCTATTTTTACTAGAGCAGCGCAAATGGCCTCTCTTATAGAAAAAGGGCGTAAGAGAACCAAAGCCCTGATGGGAATGGATATTTTTACATTGTATATTCCTTTTAAGATCACTCAATGGGAACCTCTTTTTCAGACTTCCACAACCCTGCAGGACGCGTTGGAAGATTGGTGTGGCCAAGTGTCGTGCCACCTTCCCTCTGATTTACGACTGCAGGTGTTGCGGACAGTTCCTTTTGTTTTACAATCACCTTTTGTCCAACAGCCATTGAAGGAAGGCTTCACTGTATTTACTGATGGTTCAAAAATATTGGAGCATGTACATGGTACGAAAATGCTCAATGGCATAAACGTTTAACTACTTCACAAACATCAGCACAACAAGCTGAATTAGCTGCCTTCCTATTGGCGTTGTCTCTTTTTTCACAACAACCTTTAAATGTAATATCTGATAGCATGTATGTTACCCAGATGGTTGCTCATATTTTCGATGCATATATCTCCCCTGTTACCCCTCCTCTCTCATGACACTTTTTTGCAGCTTCAGACCCTGTTGAAAAAACGAGGGAAACCCTTATTTGTAGCCCATATCAGAAGTCATCAGCAATTGCCTGGATTCCTAGCAGAAGGCAATCATATGGCAGACGAGGCTTGTAAAATTATGGCCTCCTCTCCCCTTCTCCAACAGCCTTCACCTGGGAGAGTCATGATTATTTTCATCAAAACAGGAAAGCCCTAGTGCGACAATTTGGAATTACATATCAAGAAGCCACGGCAATAATTCAACAATGTCCAACATGTAGCTTGCAGGCCAAAGGTATCCCTGAAGGCGTTAATCCCAGGGGTACTCAAGCCTGTGATACGTGGCAAATGGATATCACTCATTATCCTCCCTTTGCTCTCTGGAAATACATTCATGTATCAGTAGATACTTATTCAGGGTTTATTATAGCAACATTGCAAAGAGGAGAGGCTACCAAAAATGTTATTAATCACTGTATTCGAACATTCGTAACGTTGGGATGTCCAAAAATTCTCAAAACAGATAATGGTCCTGCTTATGTCAGCTCTCCCTTTGCTGAGTTTTGTCATAAATGGGCCATCACCCATAAGTTTGGTTTACCCTTCAACAGCCAAGGTCAAGCGATTGTGGAGAGATCGAATCAAACTTTGAAACAGGCCCTTGATCGGCACTTGGGGAAAAAAAGGCTCAGGCCCCCGAACCTCCCAACATTGCAAAATATCTTAAATGTTTGTCTTTATACTCTTAACTTTCTCAATCTTACTGGCTCTCCTCCTGCCACGGCGGCTTCCCGCCACTTCACCAAGCCAGTAGTTCCCTCTTCCCGTCCTCTTGTCTATTTCAAACAGCTTCCAGATCCTGCGTGGAAAGGTCCTGCACAGCTCATCACCTGGGGAAAGGGTTACGCTGCTGTCCAACTTCCTGATCGAGTGCTTTGGGTTCCTGCTCGCTGTGTCAGACCTTACCATGGCAAACCTGACTCTGATCCTAATCTTTCTTCTGATATCAATACTTCCTGTCTTTTCTCAATTTAGGGCATCTCCTGATGCTATTTTTGCTTTCCTTGCTGACACTGTTACCTTTGTTTTTAAAGATAATCTCCTTCCTGCATGTAATTATGTTTTCCAACACAACGGTCGTTTCCTTCCTCCTACTTCTGACATAACTGTTCACTATTACTATTCTCCTTGTTTAATCTTTTAACTATACATGTCACTCCGCTTACTATAGGTTCCTATTCTTGCTTGGGGTTTTTCCACAATCACACCTATTTCAATCACACTGTTCTATTGCTTTCCACTCCTTCAGTGGCATCTCCTCCACTATCCTCCGTTTTCCTTACATTGCCCTCTCTAGCTAATTCTGAGCCACCTTTTCCTGGGGACAAACTACGATGGCATCTTCGTTGCTGCTTTCCACCTTGTGATGTCACCACCTGCATATGGCATCATCCATCTTCCTGGGTTCCTGATCGCTACAAACCACCTGTCGCGCAAGACGCCACCTCATCTATGACGACACTCATCGCAAGACTACGGCTCTCATTCGAGCTCGCCATCTTCGGTATCCTGCAGTCATCGGTGACAGCTCCATCTCTAACGCCATGGAATGTTTGCAACGCTCTCCAATAAAGAAGAAGGGCACCTTTTGGCGCTGGTTCCGTAATGACACACTGCTTGCAGAGGACACTCACTATTCTATTACTTCTTTTTCATGCCACCACATTAGTCCTATGGAAAGTTCAACCCAGTGACTTTGGACAATACCAATGTGAAATTACAAAAATGGTCAAGGGGTTCGCCACTTCCTCTCGATTGACTCTTACCTTGTTCCAGCAGCCTGCGTTTCATGCTATTCCACGATTTGGCTATCGTCGCACTCCTCGAAGCATACAATCATCTTCTACAAATGAACATCAACCTCAAACTTATACCTGGACTATCCTTGACTTTCAAGAAAAAAATTTAAATACCACCACTAACTATCGATGGCCATGGTTTCCTCCGCTTTTCATGGATTTTGCTGAAATGGGAACAGGAATCGAAAAATTCGCAGACAAAAAATTGCAAGCTGATACATGGGACAAGCAAGGCTCCTGCTCTCCAGCACCTGCTGACAACTATAGACTATATTTTTGCCCTGCCCACAGTACTGGCACTTCTCGTTCCGCCTGCGGTGGGGTAGTTGACAGATATTGTAAAAATGGAGTTGTGTATCCACAGGTCATATCTGGTGGGAAGCACCTACCAAAAATGACTATATCCATATTACCCGTGCCCAAGCACAGCCTCCCTGCTCTCCATGGCCTTGTTGTGGACAGAGAATGAATCCACTCATAATCACTTTTACTGCACAAGGAAAGACACTTGCAAAAACAATGGATGGTTGGGTTTACTTGGGAGGGCGTCAGTGGGATGGTCAAGGAGATGAAGGGAATGTTTTTACAATTTGCCTCTCGATATCCATGTCCACTTATGATGTTGGTCCCAATCCCAATTTGAAATCAATCTTTCTACAAAAACCCAATATCCAGGTGAATCCATTAGTACAGTTGGTCAATTCTTCTTTCACATTGCTAGCAACTACACTTAATGATTCATCCAAAACTGATCAATGTTGGCTTTGCTTATCTGAATTGCCACCATTCTACGATGCAGTAGCTTCCAATGAACCCATTAGTAATTCCACCAGTGACACACAATGCCGATGGAACACTTCCTCCATCACTATCACTGACATAGTCGGTCGAGGATGTTGCCTAGGACACATCCCTGCCAATTACTCCCAATATTGTCAGAATGTTTCATCTGGGTATCACTGTAATGTATATCTACCAAAAGAAAGATCAAACCTTAACATTGGAGGCTACGGTCCTCTGTACACCACCTCCAATGGCAATATCACGGCTCGCCTCAAGGGCCAATTCTTTATCCCAGGTAATAATTCTGTATGGGCCTGTTCCACTGGAGCCACCGCTTGTGCACATGGTGATGTTCTTATTGCTCAGGGATCCTTTTGCATTCAGGTAAAATTGCTCCCAAAGATCACTTTTTATCCAGGGCCGGAACTTGTTAACGAACTTGAACCTCCACAATTCCCCCTTCGTCAGAAACAAGAAGTCATAACAGCTGTAACACTATCTGTATTGCTGGGTCTTGGAGCCGCAGGTGCAGCCACTGGAGTAGCGGCTCTAGCTGTTGGTCATCAACAGTTAGCAACCCTCAGTTTACAAATAGATGAAGATCTCAAACGCATAGAGACTTCAATTTCTGCTCTCCAAACTTCTCTCTCATCTCTAGCTGAAGTGACCCTTCAGAACAGAAGAGGTCTAGATTTGTTATTTCTAAACAAAGGGGGATTATGTGTAGCAATAAAGGAAGAATGTTGTTTTTATGCTGATCATTCAGGAATTGTCAAAGATTCCATGGCTGAATTACGTAAACGATTGAAGGATAGAGAGAATGAACGACAACAAGGTCAGCCATGGTATCAAGGCATGTTTAATTTTTCTCCCTGGTTAACCACCCTATTGTCTGCCCTAATAGGTCCTCTTGTGCTATTGCTTCTTGCCTGTACTATTGGCCCATGTGTACTAGGACGCTTACTTACCTTTTTGAAAAATATTTTGAATACCCTTGATAATGAAGTTAACAATACTCAAAAATCGGTTAGCTTTCTCACATCTATCATTGCATCAAAAGATCTTGCCAAAAAACCCTTGCTGGAATGGTCCTCTGACCTGGAGTCAGAGGAGGAAATAGACACTACTAACTCCTTTTCTCCCAAAGAAATTTTGTTAACTCTGCCCAGCCACGATTCGGGGATGAGGACTTTTCCTCGTATGAGTTGGTTCTGCAAGGCATCAACAAACCGAAGGGTTTGTTGCCACCTTATGGGACTACTCGGGAGGAGAAAGGACTCTACCTAGAATCATGAGCACAAAAATAAAGAAAAGGAGGAATTGTGGCTATTCTGCCTTAGCTATTTTGCCATAGAACAAATCTTGCCCAGCACGTACGCCACTCAGGGCAAATTCCATTGAAACTGACAGGATTAACTACAAAAGTCTGTGTCAGCTAGAAACTGTGTATTTGGTATTAGGACATGTCTACCTGAAAACTATCAGTCATGTAGTTTGCTCCTTGTGTCACGTATCTTGGTTTTAATGATTAACTCTGTAACTTCTTTGTTTCCTGCAATCACCCTGCACCCCGTCTTTGGAATCAGCACAATAAAGGGGACAGCGCAAAGCAATCGGGGCCGCCGGGACCATTCCATCTGCCCCAGGCGCGATGTGTTTCCTCACCTAAAGAAACTATTTGTTTTGTGTCTTTTTCTTTGTGCCTTGGCACTCACCCTCGCGAGGGTCCCGCTAAATTATTTCTTGAAAGGAATTCAGCAACAGACTGGAGAATTGAATCAACGGACCGGTCGCTCGACGCGACAGGGATGCTGACTTCATTTTCCAGCAGGACTCGGCACCTGCCCACACTGCCAAAAGCACCCAAACCTGGTTCAATGACCATGGGATTACTGTGCTTGATTGGCCAGCAAACTTGCCTGACCTGAACCCCATAGAGAATCTATGGGGCATTGCCAAGAGAAAGATGAGAGACATGAGACCGAACAATGCAGAAGAGCTGAAGGCCGCTATTGAAGCATCCTGGTCTTCCATAACACCTCAGCAGTGCCACAGGCTTCCACGCCGCATTGAGGCAGTAATTGCTGCAAAAGGGGCCCAAACCAAGTACTGAGTACATATGCATGCTTATACTTTTCAGAGGTCCGATATTGTTCTATGTACAATCCTTGTTTTATTGATTGCATGTGATATTCTAATTTTCTGAGATTGTGGATTTGGGTTTTCATGAGCTATAAGCCATAATCATCGCAATTATGACAAATCACGGCTCGAACTATCTTGCTTTGCATGCAATGAGTCTATCTCATATGTGAACTTTTGCACGATATTCTAATTTTTTGAGTTTCACCTGTATTCTTCCACTGGAGATTAGATAGGCCCCCACTCTTCTGGTCATTTAAAACATGGTTCTGTGCCCTTGTGTAGAGAGCTCTAAGGAGGAACAGTCATGGGGTTGGTTTAATGCCATGAGAGCCGTCCCTTTGTCTTTGTCAACCAATTTTTAACAGGGTGAATTATAATGTTTTGAAAATTTTTAACTCAAATTTAATACTTTAACATTTTAAGTTTTTATATATTGTTTTATATTTCGATGTTTTATTGTACACTATCCAGAGTCCCTCTTTGAGGGAGATAGACAGTTTAGAAATGTGAAGTATAAATAAATAAAATTGTGTGTGTGTGTGTGTATTTCAACAGAGGGGGAAAATCAATCTAGTTTACAAATGGGATACCTTTTTGAGGGAATTAATTTTAATACATTCAATTAAAATTAAATTTTAATGCTCTTTTTTCCATGTGGCCTCTGGCCAGTGCATATATAATTTAATCAAACGCATACATACCTTTGGAGGAAAATTAGGCAGGATTAGTTTCAGTGAGAAGCAGGGAATAATTCAGAAAGTCGAGAAGCTGAGAGCATAAGCTCACAAAGCAGGGAAGGTAAGTAGCATACAGAATTTTTGTGCCCAATTGAATCCTCTGAAAATGGCGTGCTGAGTGGCCAGGTGGGTTTTTTCCTCCTGACAAACAGCTGATTTTTCCACTAAAGCTGGTTCTTTGGCAGCATGCTCCCCAGATTCAAATGGTAACAACTAGGAATGATCCAGAATGACCCTTAAATGACCATCTCCTTTTACCTGGGAAGAGGAATCTCAATAGTTGCAACTCTTGGTAGGAGCAGCCAGAGGATTGCGTCTCCATCTTTTCCCTTTTGGCTGTTTTTTTTTTTTTTAAGTGCGCTTCTATTTTGGCTCCATGCTTTAAAAGTTTTCTTTTTCTTTTTGACTTTTATCTTTAATTGTTAATTGACTGGCTAAATGTTGATTAATTCTAACCCTTAGCTGGATTTTAATATGAATTTTTACTGCTTTATTTTGGAGTTGTGAATCACTTTCACTATATGAAAGTCGATGGTGAACAGATTCTTCCCTGGATAGTGAAAGTGGTCTGATTTGATTTGCATTTACACTGCATTTTTATTAGAAGGGTTTTGTATTCTATTAATGTTTAAAAACTCTCTTATTTCTTTTAACCTCTGATGGGAACTTTCCTTTTTTTTCTATTCACTTGTTATTGTCTCAATTATTTTTGCAGTCATTCTGTTATGGTACATCTACTTCTCCAGTCTATGAGAGGAACTGTTTATGTTTTGTTTTGAAAGCTCAGCTACAAGAGAATTTTGGGCTATATTTGAAATGTAAACAATAATAAATTAAGGGTTTTGAATATTATAGGGCAGTGTGGTGGCTCAACGATTAAGATGCTGGACTTGTTGGGCTGAAAAGCCAGTTTACAAATATGCATGCATGGTTTTTCCTGCATTTTTCCTGCCTGTTTTATAAGCTTCTCACTGATCTTACATTTTTTAAATATGTCCTCAATATGTCAAAGAAATTATGTCAAATTATATTTTTGTATAATCTGCACTTTTTTTTTAAAACAAAAATACATTGTCCTTTAGGAAACAGAAAGCCTCCTTATGGAAATGAAGAGGATCCGGTTGTTTAAAGCAGGGGTTGCCAACCTTTTGGACCTCAGGGACCACCAAATTCATAATTTTAAATCCCGTGGACCAGAGACTCCAAAAAAAATCTGCAGGAAAATTCCCCACCCTGTTTTCCTACCGATCGATCATTCTTTATTTGGGAGCGCAGGATACTGTCTCCAGCTCCATTTTGGGGGGGGGGAGAGAGAGAGAGAGAGAGGGAGGGAGGGAGGGAGAGAGAGAGAGAGACAGACAGACAGACAGACAGACAGACACTATTGGCTTCATACAAGAAAAGCAGCAGAAGCAGCGGAAGTCTTTCTTCCTCTGCCCCAAACTCTGCCAGAAATGAGTCTTTATGAAACAGGATGCCTTGCAGGGTACCAAAGTCTCATTTCTGGTAGAGTTTGGCGGAGAGAAAGACTTTTGCTGCTTTTCTTGCATGCAGCCAAAAGCAGAAAAAAGAAAGAAGTGGAAAGAAGCAGCCCAGTGACCAGGCCAGGCGTGTGGGGCGAGTGGGACAAGGTCCCTCCCTCCGCCCTTTCCCCCCTCCCTCACTACCTCATGTTCTTCACAATGCAAGCGATGCAAGCCTTGTGTTCCCGTGGGCCATGTGGGTGGCACAGCCTTGTGTTCCCGCGCAGCCTGGATTAATCGTTTTGGGGGTTGCTCTGGGGGTGACATTTCTCTGCGGACCACCAAAATTTTCTGGTGGACCACCAGTGGTCCATGGACCACCAGTTGGCGACCACTGGTTTAAAGGATCCAATGCTTCTTAGGCTATCAAAAGTCATAAGAAAAACATGACTGCACCCCCCCTGCCCCAAGGGAAAACTGTCATAAATAGAGAAAGGTCAAGTGTGGACTGTCTACTGATTTCAAAAGCAATTGTATTTTTCAACTGGTGCTGAAATATTCTTTAATTTTATTCAGACTGCAATGGGTGACAGCTTTACTGGCCTCCTAGCACAAATCACTTCTATCCTGTTGCCTTAATTAGGTCTTCCCATTAGTCCCATAGTTACCATGTCACATGCTCAAACTATAACAGATCAACCAAATTACACAGAAGTAAATACATAAAGTAGTCTTTGACTAGCTTTTCTTTTAATGAGACCCCTCATAAATCCTGAGGTGGTATATCAATGGGTTTTTAAATTGTACATATGTTATTACAAGTGCAGAAAAAAATAAATCATTGAGCATATTACTCTGTTCATTTTCCTTCATTACACTTTCCTGCATGCGTGATACAGAATAGTTTCAAAAAACACTATGAAACTTAATACTCAAATCTGAGCAGATGATAAGCATTAATTATTCATATATTGGACATTTACAGAGAATTATCTGAGTGAAACTCAAATAGCTGAACAGGAGAATGACCAGAAGTCTATGGAGAAACATAACTGATACTGCGTGTCACATATTTCCACTTCTGTAAAGTGCAGGTAGCCCTTGCCTTATGCCGATTCACTTAATGGCGGTTTAACATTGTAACAGACTCAGAAAATTGTCTTAACAACTACAGTCATGTGATCCCAATTTGGGTTGGTTGGCATCCTGCTCACGTTTATGATAACTGCAACATTTTGCGGTAACATTATTGTGACTTGTGACTTTCCAGCAGGTTTTCAACAAGCGAAGTCAGGATTCCCTTAACGGCTATGTAATTCACTTAATCTCTCTGGTAAAAATGGTTGTAAAATCAGCACATGATGACTCGCTTTATGGCTGCACTGAGTTAAAGCACAATTGGGACTGGAATTTCCATAAGTCAAGAACTCCTTGTACATTAATACTGCAATTTTTCCACAACTTTATTCAAAAGACCTATTATGTTCAAACAGGCTTCTCACGGATACTGCACTAGAAATGCAAATTTACTTGTGGCATTTCTTTTGCAATGCTCTAGCTTGTATAAATCTCCTTCCTGTGCACCTGGAAGGGACTTCTGTATCCAATCCATGCAGAGACATCTAAATACTTTTGATTTACATAATCTATTTTGAAATATAGGTTCATGTGTGAAGCAATAACAGGTTTTCAAACTTGAAGTTATTCTCTGAAACCCTAGAAAGCTGCTATCGATTAGTTTGCAAGACCAAACAATAATCTGAATGTAATGAGCAGCTTCATATAGATATTGCTACATAAAGTAACCACTCCTAATACAGTTATCTTCTACTTGGTTGAAGAGATCAATCAAGTTAGGAGCCAGTTCTTTGTAAAATAGTACATCACTGATAATGTCAATCATAACTTACAAAAGGAGGAATATCTCTAACATGGTGACTAGTGTTATCACACATGCATCAAAAACAAGTTTTTTTCCTGAAATAATTCATAGCCATCTGCAACTTAAAAGATACACAAACACACAAATGTGCGCGCGCGAGCGCACACACACACACAGAAAACACGGAATTAAACCTCATTAAATATAGCTCTGTTCAGTAATTTATTCTGAAAAACATATAGTTAATTGACTAAAATTACATGAAGCTAATAATAATTCCAAAGCAAGATAATTTTAGAAACCTTGCTTGGAAAAGAAGGGCAGGAATGATCAAGAAATATATTTTTCAAGAATTTTTTTTAAAAAATCCATCCAGATTTAAACATTACGGCGTGCTTTTAAAGGAATAAAATAATTATTTACCTTGTGCAAGCATACTGAACTCCAGGAAAAGTGCTATGTGGTACAGTTCCATAGCTTCTTCAGCCTTTGTCATGCTTGTTTTTCCTGCTACAAGAGCCTGGACTTCACTTAGACTCCCTACTGATGGACTGCTGTGCAAAATAGAGAGGTCTACCAAATCTGTATACATACAGTTTAAAATTACCCTCACATATTTTTTTGGTATGATAGATTCATCTAGTATAATCCTTGTTGGAGTCCTTAGAGTTCGATCTGTAATTTCTTCTCCGGTTCGTATCCTCCTCTGTAGCAGATGCCGGAAGAAAGGTGAGCGCGATGAAATAATAGCTTTGTGCGCTCTGAGCTCCTCATCTAAGCAGCTCTGACTTCCGCCATAAGCTTCAACAAGTTCAGAGTCGGATGAAAAACCGAGAACCACGTCATAATAGCACATGTAATCCAACAGCCCTCGCATGTCAACATCTAGAGAATTTGGTGTTCCAAATTCCTCACTAAGCTGCATGAGAATGTCAACGTTCTGAAACCTCGAATCTTCCATCCCCAATTCACCTGTGTATAGATAGTGCAGCAAAGCAGAAAACATGGGCAGGTCGATGCCAGCTGTGTTGATATCCATTATAATCTCTGCACCATATTCTGGTGAGGAAGAAAGGAGGGTCTTAAAAAAGGGGCACCTTGCAGCCAAAATTGCACGATGCACAGGGAAGCAAGTCTCTTGGAAGATTAGATCGACATCTGTGCAGTATTTAAACTCGTACAGTTCAGCCATGTCTTTCTGCAGCGTCTTGGCTTCTGGCCTTGCAAGACTAGCTTGCAGAGAAAGCTCTTTTAAGGCTGATGTTCCTTCATACTCTTCCACTAAAGCATTGACATCCCGGACATCCCAGCCGGAGAGGAGCTCGCGCATCTGCTTGGCGTGGTCAGCAGACCGGTGAGATTTTCGGCGCTTAATAAACTTCTTTTTGAGGGTAGCAAGGCCAGAACTTTTCTTTTTCTTATCTTGAGGTTTCTCGTGGCCATGCTCAAGGCTATAAAGTTTAGATTCACAGCCATAACCTTGATGGGAATAGGACGATGTTCCTGAAAGAAGAAGAAGAAAAAAAGCTGCCTAAAGCCCAGAATTAGGGTGTAAAAAGTGAAATGCATTGATAGGAGTTTTAAACTATTATAAAAAAAAATCTGAAAATGTTCAGAATAGTTTACAATAAACTAGCAAAATGTAGTTATAAAAAAAATTAGTGGAAAAACTATCATTTGACTACCCAGTTCTATCCAAACCAACAAACACATAAGAATCAATATTGGCAGTTTTCAACTGTCAAGACCCCAAACTTTTATTTAGCTTTAATTTGCAGTGCATGGAGATTTTGAGAAATAAAATATTTATTTACCCTACTTCTTTTTCTTTCCACCTCTCTTAAACAAAATAGTGATGGCAGTATTCTAAGAGCTGATTTTAAGTCAAAATGGTTATGTGAAAAGAAAAAAAATATTTTTTTTCCAAAAAAAATAAACAATGTTTCTCTTTTTACAGATATAAAAAAATGGCCTGGATCATTTATCTTTCATCTGGAATATGTAACTGACTGGAAAAATCTCAGTTGCATTCCTGTGGTTTTACTATTTTTGTCTATCCCATGTCTTTCATTCTTCCATTTTTGTGGATTAATCTTGTTTGCTAGTTGGGGGAAGCTAATACACTGACACATCTTGTAAGATTTGCAAGGGAAAACATATTAAAGGACATCTTACACCATTACTAAATTCTGCCCACGTCTGTCATTCTTTTCCAAATCTCGATTATTCTTTCTTTTTATTTGATCTTCTTGAAAGTTTGATATATAATATCTATGGCTGTGCATCTAACATCTTGAAATATTTCTAGCCCTGTGGCAAAACTAAATATTGTTAGTCTTATTTTTATCTAGTCTGATGCATATTTAATTGTATTTATTCTAACTACAGCAATGTCTGATGTAAATTAACACCATACAGTTTGAAGATTTTCCCTCGACTTTTCCTTGTTGACTCCTTTGTAATTTGGCAAATGCATTACAGACCTGGCCAAACATGCACAGAATTTTAATATACTAGCAAAGGCTATAAGCTCTTTTAAAGATTTCTTGCACACTTCCCCTCTCCTAAACCTATAAACTTAACCCATAGAGATTAAGTGTTATACGAGTTTGGGAACACTTTCTCAACATAAATGTTGAATCTTTTTGCTAATCTTGTCATGGAGTTGAGTTAGCTTATACAATTCAAGAGAAAAATGTAAATGAAATTCAACAGCTGGATAGAAAAAATAATAATTAATATATTAAAATAAGGTTTTACTATAAATAAGTACCATATGTTTCGGAGTATAAGATGCTACAAAGTATAAACAACTTTTGGGGAGGAAAACAAGAAAAAAAGTCTGCCTCCCAGCAATTTGCCTCCTTGTAAGCAAACAGCAAACAACCTATTTCAGTTTCAGCACAGCCTAATTAGCACAAGCAGCTAATTGTTGATTGGATCGGCCTCCCAACGATCAGCTGTTTCAGGCTGCAGAGATTGCCATCGCCTATTGCTGCCTCCGCACGCTCCGTTTTCAGCCAGCACATCCCGTTTTCAGCTTCTGCACATCCCATTTTCGGCTCGTTCCGGGCAGCAGGGATCAAAATGGGTGGAAAATGGGGTGCGGAGGCCAAAAACGGGGTGTGCGGAGGCCAAAAATAGGATGTAGAGGCCAAAAGTGGTGTGCGCAGAGGCGGCAATGGCAATCCTACAGCCTGAAACCGCTGATCAGCCAGAGGCCGATCCAACTGCCAATCAGCTGCTTGTTCTAATCAGGCTGTGCTGAAACTGAAACTAAAACAGGCTGTTTGCTGCAAGGAGGCAAATTGCTGGGAGGCAGAGGCCGAAGGGTGGGAGCAGGCGGGTGGGCGGGGCTTCAGCAACATTCACTGTATAAGACGCACAGACATTTCCACCCACTTTTGGGGGTGGAAAAAGTGTGCCTTGTACTCAGAAAAATATGGTATATAAATACACCGCATAAAAACAAATATATTTTACTTTGTAAAATCCTTTTTGGTGTTTAGCTTAGCAAGGCCCATAAGCCTATATATTCCAAACTATCCATTTTGTTAAACGTTTTAAACCCCGATCACAAGTGGTCAGTCTTTAACATGATTAAGACAGATGGTTTTAAAATATTCCAAAGAAAGTGAACAAAGGGATCATAGAACATAACTTATTGCAAGATGCAAGTATTAAAATAATTGAGGTTTCAATGGAACCCGTTAGGGCTTAGAATTAACAAATGCTTAAGATTATTTCCAGCAATCTTGCCATTAGATCTGTTAACTTCACAATGTTACATTATGTTAAAATGTACTTATATCAAGCTTTTTCTGCTAACATAGCGTGAGGAAATAGAATTCTATCTCATTTGGTAAATGTGAAGGTACCCAAATGCATGCTGGGAAAACCTTAGTTTTTTTCTATATCAAGAAGCAATGGGGGAAGGATGCATAAGTTAGAAATAGCTAAATCTTGAACTTACCTAATGGGCAGCTTTTAAAATATTGTTGGCTCAGAAAAACGTAACATTAAAAGTGTTCAGAATTTCAGAGTTAATTTTCGCAAGGCTTTTTAAAATTTCTGTTTGTTGCCACAAAAAGACAAACTGGAGCAGACAGGGTAATATTTAACCATTGGAATTTGTTCATAAGTATCCTTTGCAAGGGATCAGAACTTGCAATACTATGATAGATTTATCACATGAACCGCCTTTGAGTTAGACATAGTACCCAATGATGGCAGACAACATATGGCCTGGACATGCAATGTAAAAATCTTAAATGGAGAAACAGAAACACCTACCTATGAATGTCTGTTGTGCCTGAGAATTTCCCCCTACCCTTGGGGAACACGAATGAGGATAGTTTGAAGCATTAGCACCCATCTTCTTTAGTCACTTGAGCACTCCACTTTCTGGCTCATCAGCGCACAATTCCATAACCCATGATAGAACTTAAGACATAGTTCAAGTAGTAGCTTGTTCCCCATTTCTGAAAAATTGTAAACATAATATTACTATCTTTCCAACTGGTTACATAAATACTGTAAAGATTTAGGTAATCATATACCATTTGTAATGAGTTTTCTTATTGATACAGCTATAAGTGAACACATTTTATCCTAACAATGAAGTTAATGCATAATCTAATCATTTCTGAAAACTAATTTTGCATCAAGACCTATTTGGTCAAATAAAGTACAAGTTTACCTATAAAAAAGTTCATGAGATAGGAAATCCTTATATCTAGAATTTATGAATACATAAAAGATGTTGGTTTAAACGTGCATACTCTACAAACAGTTTAGACAGAAGTGACAGCAATGTAACATACAATAGCTACAGTATGTGACCTTCAAAATGTATGAGCACATTAATAAAGGCAAGCAGAAACAAAACACAAAAAATTAAGAGACAAAACAAAAAGCTTTCAGCAAAGACTGAATGGGTAATACAGCTAAAAGATCATTATATAATGTGCAAATTTGAGTATGGGGCACTTAAATATAATTTACATATATATGGGCAAGCTAACATTCTCTTGCCAGCAATAAAACATCAATTTGTGCGGGGTGCCAAATGTTTCCTGACTATAGAAAAACTTAATTTAAACTCATTAAATTGGACAGATTCTATTAAAACAATTTTTTTAGCACTGATGCTGTTACACGTCATAGTTAATTGGCTATTATTATAAAGAAATTCTAATTAAAGTTTGTGTTAAGCTCCTTTTTGAACCGAAGAAGATATATGTGTATATGTATGTGTATATGTGTGTATATGGATAGATAGCTAGATAGCTAGCGATAGAATATTTAGCTATAGGTTCCCAACCATAGACTGACAATATGCTATGTTTTTTTTTTTAAATCTAAAAGTCCTCAAATCAAGGAAGATACCATGCATTTGTGTAGTTAAGTCACAATGAGGACTACAATATTCCCTACAATATGGGGAAATTCCACTGCAAGACGTTCAGCCCTCTCCATTGTTTCTGAAGATTGTGGTTTTGCTTTCATCATTATATAGTATTGTTCGGGAATTGAAAAATGAAATAAACGCTATCTTTAGGATAAATGCACATAATTGCACTATACAATGCATGATTGGATATTCCCAAAATAAAATCAAAATTGAAACATGATTTTTCTTAAAAGAAGATAAGGTCAGTTCCTCAAGTATCTCAATTTGAAAGAGTTCCTACCACTTCTAACTTTCAATTTTA
Source organism: Notechis scutatus (assembly GCF_049901735.1). NCBI lineage: Eukaryota > Metazoa > Chordata > Lepidosauria > Squamata > Elapidae > Notechis > Notechis scutatus. The sequence continues at coordinate 301,370,991 of NC_142009.1, forward strand.
GGAAGTTCCAAAAAACTGACAATAATGTGATGCATTTGGGCTTACATTCAACAAAAGCTACCTGTGCAAACAGTCACTTTTGAAAATAAAAGTTTCCTCTCAACACCAAAATTTTCATATAATTTTCCACTGCCATTTCAAAAAGATTAAACAATAAGGTACACTGCAAAAATGCTTACTATATAGCCAAGTATTTTATACTTTCTTTTTTCAACCATAGGCATTCTCTCAAAGTACTAAACTACAGAGGAATTTTTAATATGTGCTATAGTAATATGAGTCAAAAGGGGAAAAAAATTCTACTCCCTAAATTAAGAGCACAGCAGAGAAGCTTCCAGTGATATTAAACTGATATCCCGATTAATAGGAGAGATTACAGCCCAAAAGGCAGCTGGATGCTGGATGTGGACCACCAAAAATCTCTCTGGAGAATGGGCGTTGGTATATTTACCTGAGAATGCCCTTTCTATACATGCTGCGAGAGAGTTCAGGAATGGGTAAGACTCCTCCCTCTGATGTCATCAAGCTGAGTCTGCCAAAATATAAAAAGCCAGCCCCTGCTGCTGGCCCCAGCTTTTTCGGCAAAAAAACTTGACAGATGTAGCATGTTTCTGGAAAATAAAACAGTGAGAACCCTCCCCAATCAAGACCAGTCGAATACAAAGGTGGGGCTGGACTCTCTCGCAGCATGTTTAGAAAGTGCGTTCTAGGGTAAATATACCAATGCCCATTCTCCTCCATACTGCTACAAGAGTCCAGGAATGAGACATATCAAAGCCTGCATGTCCAAGGGAGGGTCATCATCTGGTCCGCTCAGTCCAACACTGGAAGAACCTTCTGAAGCATCCTTCTGCCAAATGCCGCTTCTGCAGAGGCAAAGGAGTCCAGTAGATAGTGCCAGATAAATGGAGAAGGTGATGCCCAGGTAGCTGCCCTGCAGATTTCCTCAATGGACGCCTGGGTAGCCCAGGCTGCCGAGGTTGCTACACTCCTAGTAGAGTGGGCTGTGAGCTTCTTGGGAACTGGGAGAGACAAAGTCTCGTATGCAGTGGAAATACAAACCCTGATCCATCTGCCCATCTTGGATGGGGAAGCCTTGCTCCCTAAGGTAGCCAGTTGGAAGAACGCGAACATCGATTCTGTCTTGTGAAAGGTAGCAGTACGTTTAACATAGATAAAGAGAGCTCTCCGCACATCCAACATATGCCACTTGTGTTCCAACTCATGTTGAGGCCTAGGGCAGAAATCCGGTAGGAGTATGTCTTGTGCCCTATGGAACCAAGAATTAATCTTTGGAACAAAGGTGGGGTCCAAATGTAATACTACTCTGTTCTCATGAAAGATGCACAAATCTTGTCTCACCAAGAAATCAGCCAACTCTGACACCCTTCTGGCCAACATGATAGCCACCAAGAAGGCCACCTTGAGTGTCAAAAAATAGAGGTCCACTGACCTTAAAGACTGAAATGGGGGTCCCATCAGGGCCTGGAGTACCTTTGGGAGATCCCAAGTGGGATATCTATGAACTACTGGGGCTCCCCTCAAAAATCTGCGTACTGATGGGTGGTGGGAGAGAGAAGTATAATTATCCCATGACAACACTGAGGACAAAGCCGCAACCTGACGGTGGAGAGTGTTTGGTGAGAGCCCTTTATCTAGACCTTCCTGTAGTAGCATCAGCACATCTGGGATTGAAGCAGATGTAGGGTCCTGGGCCACCGCAGAACACCAACTGCAAAAGGCTCTACAGGTAACATCATAGATGCGATTGGTTGATGGCTTATGAGATACCTGGATGGTTTGAATCACCCTATCTGATAAATTAGTCTCTTTCAGAGATTTCCACTCAAGCGCCATACAGCCAACTGGAACCACTGAGGTTCCAGGTAGAGTAAGACCCCTTGGCTGAGGGAAATCCTGCTGTCTGGGATTCTCCACGGTCAAGTTCACCAGGTCAGCGAACCAGGGCCGTCTGGGCCAATGAGGCACCAGAAGTACCAGTTCCGCCTTCTCCTCCAACGTCTTCCGAAGTACGGTTGGAATGATAGGAAGAGGGGGAAAGGCATAGAGGAGACCTGCTCCAAAGTACATTGGTCCAAAGTACCATCTGCTCCAAAGTACATTGGTCCCCTCCACTCCTTGGGTAGGAAACCTGATGAAGAATCTGCCTATCTGTGCATTCTGGGAAGTGGCGAAAAGGTCTACTACAGGGGATCCGAATCTGTTGGGACAGTTCCTGGAAAAGGGATGAGGGCTCCACCCCGAGTGGTCGACCTTGGTCCAACTCAGCTAGTCAGCCTGGGTGTTGTTGACCCCCAAGATGTGGTCTGCTCTGAGGGACAAAAGTTGTCTCTCCACTCACCGCCCCAGACGTTCAGCCTCCTGCATTAAGGATTTGGACTGGGTCCCCCCCTTGTCAGTTGACATGGGCCTTGGCAGCCATGTTATCTGTCATAATCAACACATGGGACCCTGTCACCTTGTCCTGGAAGTGTCTCAAAGCCAGGAAGATGGCCTTGAGTTCTAGCCAATTGATGGGGCAAGACCTGTCTGCCTGGGACCAATGACCCTGAGCTATCTCACTTTGCAGATGAGCTCCCCATAAAGACTGGGATCTGTTGTGATCATGATCCTTTCTGGTTCCTTGGTTCCTGGTCCCTGACGGCCTGGGACTGCCACCACTGGAAAGAATGAAGGATATGTGGAGGAACTCGGACCCTGATGGAAGAGTGGCTGGTTCCCGCCCGTTGAAATGACAGCAGGAACATTGCAGAGTTTGGGCATGGAGATGGGCCCACAGCACAATGCCTATATAGGAAATCATCTTTCCTAGGAGTTGGGACAGGAGAGACAGAGGAACTGTGTACTGCTGTCGAATCCAGTTTATCAAGTCGTTCAGACTCTCTTGGTGATCCAGGGAAAGAAAGATCTCACAGAGGGTCGTGCAGGACATGGGTTGTTAGTAGCAGGTGACTCTTGTTGAAGTTGATGGAAAACCCATGTTCCTGCAGGAGCCACTTTGTGGTCTGAAGGTCGTGTTCGGCTGAGTGGGTTGAAGATGACTGGATCAGGATATCGTTGAGGTAGCATTGGACCCTCACAGGTAGAGTGCAAACGGACACTGCCAATGCTGCCAAGACCTTGGTAAAGCCATTGGGGGCTGACGAGAGGCCAAATGGAAGGGCCTGGTACTGGTACTACCTGTTTTTGTAGCAGAAGCACAGGAACTGGCGATGAAGGGGCCAGATCGGGATATGGAGGTATGCCTCCATGAGGTCTCTGGATGAGAGGTCGCCCTCCTGAACGTTCTCCAGAATAGAGTGGAGGGACTGCATCTTGAAGCGCCTGAAGGAAATGAACTTGTTCAAAGACTTGAGGTCGAGAATTGCTCTCCACCCCCCCCCCCCGAGGCCTTTGGGATCACGAAGAGCCGAGAGTAGAACCCTAGTCTCTGTTGATCCACCGGAACTGCCTGTATGGCCTTTATGTCCACCAGATGTTGAATGGTCGATTCCGTGAGGGCCTCTCTGGACCTGTCTCAAGATATTGGACAGCAAACAAAAAACCTCAGGGGAGAGGAGAGGAATTCGAGTTGAAGACCCGACCTCACAGTCCTCAGAACCCAGGTGTCCAATGTTGACTCCTCCCATCTTGAGGCGAAGAAGGCCAGACAACCTCCAATGGGAGGGGAAGGAAGGCAGTCATTTGGAGCATTGGAACGAATAGCCGCCTCCTCCTCAAAAGGGCTGTTTATTGGAAAACTGCTCTTGTCTGCCCGATCGTTCAGGTTGCTGCTCCTGGCGAGAAGGGAACGCCCTCTGGCCACGAGGAAAATGAGTGTTGGACTCAGGCCAAAAGGAGGAGGGTCGGAAGTATGCAGCCTGACGAAATTCCAACCTCTTTCCTGTTAATAAAAGGATCTTTCTTTTGTCCTTGGTCTCTACCAGGTAAGGTTCCAGGGCTTCCTCAAAAAGACTCTCGCCTGAGCATGGGGCGGAAGCTAGCTTCCATTTGCGATGGGAGTCTGTCTGCCAATTGCACAGCCACAGGAGGCATCTCGCCACCACTGAGAATGCCTTCGCCCTTGAGGCAAATTTTGCCGAGTTTAATGTGCCACCAGCTGTAAACTCTGCTGCAGTGATGATCTTATTCAAGTCTTGGTGAGACCTGGAATCACTGGTTGGCAAACGATCCTGCAGCTGATGCAGCCAATGTAGCAATGACCTTGTAAAGAAGGAAGCTGCGATAGAGGCCCGGACCACCCAAGCTGCAGCCTGATGAGTACGTTTGAGGGTCTGTTCAGACCTCGTCCTCAACTTTGAGCACATCTTCCGGCTCTGTTGGAGTGCCAGATGTGGAAAAAGAGGCAATCACTGGGGCATCTATTGGAGGCACTAGGAGGACATTGGTCAAGGAAGGGACCATATTATAAAAATGCCTGACCTGAGATGAGGGGTGTGGCCCTGAACCTGGAGAGGCGCACTAGTCGTGCACCAGATCTAGGAATAATAGAGGAGATGGAAGCACCTCAGCTTGGGCAATTGGTTTTCAAAATAAGGAATCACTCTGGACAGAAGATTCCACCTGAGGTTCTGATGCCACCCCATCAGGTCCTAATTGAGCAGTGACTAAGGCCTTATGCAGGAGAGGTTTGAACAAGGATGGCCTGGAAACAGCAGCAGAGGTGGACTGCTCAGGCCTCAATCCTTCATCCTCTGACAAATTTGAACCCCTGATCTCGCCTTCCTCCTCCTCTGACATGGAGGAGTGACTATGTTCTGAAAGATTCATAGAGCCCCTGTCTTCATACCCCACCCCCATTCAGAATGAGTGGAAGGAAAACTATGCTCATGGGCCTAGAAAACCCTCTCTGGACAGGAGGGACTACTTGAGAGAAGGCCGGGAACAAACCTTGGCTCCCTCCAGGGGGACAAAAGAGTTGTTGAAAACCCTGAGCAACACCCTGCCTAATGGACACTGAAAGCATGTCCTTAATATTGTCAGGCCTGCTGCCTATGGGAGGATCCACTGGGCGAAGGCCAGCAGCAGCAGGCATAAAACTGGCCTCTGCCCTAGGCGTATGGCCACCTTGGATCAAATAACCCTGAGGACTGGAAGCTCCTGGAACCCAGGCTTCCTGCCAAAAGTTGGGCCCAAGTCTTGAGGGAAAAAAACCCTAATCTGTTCTTTCTGGGGACCACACCTGTGACCTTCTTAGGAGCAAGGCCCTGGCCCTAATCTTGGCTGCAGCCTCCCTTTTTGCAGAATGGCCTCGCTGCCTTCTTTTCTTTAATGGCCTAACCTCGGAGCAATGGGCTTCTTCAAGGACAGGTTGATCAGACTGGGCCAGATCGTTCTCCATGCTGCAAAAGGCTTGACACAAGAGGTGCTGCAAGCTTCCCCTGTAACATGTTGCCCTAATGCATGGGCCAGGTGAGCTGCTTTCCCACCGTGATGCCTGAACCAGCTACACTACTGTGAGGCCTGTTCAAAATGGTCGACTGCCACATGCTCTGGGCCTGGTTTAAAATGGCTGTCCGCCACATGCTCTGGGGCCTGGGTTAGAATGGCCCCTTGTTGAAAAATGCTCTAGAGGCCCAGCAAAGGCACTGTGCGATCGCGGTGGCTTAGAAGACCACAGCTGAGAGGAGCTGGAACTAGCGCTCCGAATATCAGCTGTGGAGAGCCAACTGCTGATCTGGGAGTGCGCTAAGAGGAAATTGCATGGGCGGCTTGGCCAAACGCTCCCAGCAAGTACTCACAAGAGCCCCAGCGCCGAAGCCTCAACCCTGATGAAGAGAGGATCCCCATTCTCCTCAATAGCACAACTCCACCGGAGCATCACTGTGCTGATGTTGTCTTCTGTTTGCTTTCTCTTTCGAATTAATTAGCTGCTGCGTAAGGTAGCAAAACTCCAGAGACACTTGCTCTTGACGCTCAAGGAACTGAGTCAAAAAGCTGGGGGCCAGCAGCAGGGGCTGGCTTTTTATACTTTGGCAGACTCTGCTCGATGACATCAGAGGGAGGAGTCTTACCCATTCCTGGACTCTCATAGCAGCATAGAGGAGAAAGGAGAGATCTTGAGATTACCATATATACTCTGGACAGCTATTTTTTGCTGTGGATAGAGGGCAGCAACATATGTTTTTGCAATTTCTTGGAAAGATAGGAATCACGGGATTTTACTGAGCTCAAAGACGTTAATCTATTCTAGCCTATTATGGACTTAAGATTTAACCAAACTTCACTATTAATTACTTTGGAGTTTACTTTATTTAAAACTATTTGTTAAATATTGAAAATCTTCAAAACTACAAGTTGCTCATATTCACTGGGTGAGTCTTTAATCAAGTAACTAAGAAAATTATGAGTTTAAAATTTTGCAAGAAAAAAATGGGGAGGGGGGATAAATGGCAAAAAGGTGATTATAGTGTTGATTTTAGGAAATGTTAAATGGATTAAGAATTCCAAATTTGGATTTGAGTTAAAGAAGAACTTTGAAGTTAATTAAAAGAATCTTTCCCATGGAAAATGTCATGTTTATATTTAGAAACAACTGATAAGACAACTTTGAAAGCTGAACACTAGAGGGCACTAAAAGGAAATTAATGTATATATGGCTACTTTAAGGGAGTTCTATGATGAATGGACCAAAAAAATGCAATCATAAAGTTACATGTTATTAAAGAATTAAAAAATATTATTAAAGAGGAACAAGTTCCATTGAATCAAACTGAAACTGATTTTAATTGGAATTTAAAATGGTAGCCTATAAGAAATAAATAGAAATAGCAGATTTAGAAATGAAACTGATTTAATACAAATGACGTACAAACATTAAACCAAAAGAGTGATGTGGACACCTTATCTATGTTGGATTTACAAAAAGAACTTGTTGAAGCTTTGTGAGAAGAGACAATCAGAATATGAACAGTGATGTGGATAATTTTCTTCTACTAGAATTACAAATGATCCTTCATAAATGATGCCAATGGTTCTGAGAAAAGAAACAAAGAGTGCATGAGAAAGCAGATGTTGGGGCTTTGTTTGAGGGAACTAAAGATTGTTGGGAGAAAGAAGGAAGAATACAAAATTGGTTTGATCAAGATTAACACAAATGAGTGGCTATTTTGGGAAATGTTTAATGGATTCTTGCTAATTAGAAATGTATGATGATTCACGGATTTTGTTTATTTGAAGAGAGGAAATGGGGGTATGTTTAAATAGGAAGGGAGATATAAACGTAAAGGATTCAAATTGGATTTAGTAAATCATAATTTGCAAATAGTTATGTTCTTATTTCTGACAACATTTAATACAATTTTGTTAATTAAAATGGACAAATCAGTTTTAAAGATTGATTTTACAGAGAATGGAGTGAGCATAAGTAATGAAGAGACGGTTGGTTTTAAGAAACAGTGATAAATTGTTAATATTAATCATGCTTGATGGGGATGAAGCAAGGAAGGTTTCTTTTTTCTACCAAAAAAGAACTATCAAGGGGGAAAAAAACCATAGTCCTCCCAAGATGGGCAGGGCAAGTATATAAACAGGGTGCAAACCCCACACTCACCAGCATTAATATTACCCAGTTGGTTAATGAAATGTCTGAAAGCAAACAACCTGCAAACAAACAACAGACTAATTTGCATCCCATAAAAAGGTATTTAAAGACCTGTGTTCTCACAGAGGAGCACAACTCAAAGCACACTGACAATGTCTCCTCGAATGGTGATGAAACCAAATTGTCAAGCTCAGAACTCAAACCAACAGCCTAGCAAACAACCTAGCTCAGGGAGTGTCAAGGACTCCACAGATGAAACTAGATTAAAAAATTAGGGGGAAAGAAGGAAAACTCTCAAGAATAAATCAGGTACATGGATATTCCTCTGGGAGCCAGATAACTTCTCAATAACCAGTTCCTTTCCTTCCTTCCTTCTATCACTCCCTCATCTCACTCTGTGTAACATTTGCACAGATTAAACAATGAACCCCCGAATAAATCTACCTGTATCTATCCATTTATAGTTGGAATATTATTGAGTTCTAGTATCCACTTTTTAATTCTGAACAATAAGGACAAAAGAAGTATGCAAATTACTTATAAGAGTGATGTGGAGACAAAGGTAAAATATGTTAGTTTTTGTATTCTGAAAGATTGCGCTACAAATTCGTGTTAACACAACCAATATTGCTGCAACTTGTTGGCAAGATCAGCTAAGTAATTTTTATAACTTTGTTCTAATTACATGCATGACTGCATTATTTTATCAAGTTTCCATGTCTAATAACATTATCTGCCTCAAGTATAAAATATCATTAAATTCTGGTATAGAGTACTAAATCCATGGAAATGGACATTTTACCATCTACCTGTGGTTTCCTTATATTGAATAATTTGATGTCATTTGCAAACTTGCCTAAATAATTGTTCACCCAAATTCTAAATCATTTTTAGATGTTAAAAATCATAAATGCCAATATAGATGCCCAGGGACAGTTGCCTAAGTTCCTTTAAACGAATTTCTCATGGATTATCTTGAGGTACATACACTGCTGCTGGAGGAAAGAGATTAAAATATTATTATTTTTACTGCTGTTCTCATTAAAACTGCTCTAAAGTAGAAAATGTTATCTTCTAACCAGAGCAGTGAGTGATGTAACTATCAAAAGCTCATGTTTTTCTTGTCTTATTCCTTTCTCCATACAAAAAAGACAATCCAGTTCATATCTTACTTAGTGAAATTTAAAGCATCTTAATATAGTTAAATGCATTTACACATTTGCCCCTCTTTCTTTCTCTCCTTCTCCCAAAATGAGGATTAAGGATATGGGAATTAGGGACGTGCATATGCTTTTGTTTTTTATTTTAAATTATATATCATACAACAACTATAACAAGAAAATAAGAAGGGACAGGCTACTCTCGTCTTAATATGGCACCTTATTGAAATTCAGACAGCAATCTATTTTTTTCAAAGTTATGATGACAAAGACCTAATAAATACAGTGCTTTTGCTAACATATTGTCCCGCTCCTATCAATATGAGTACAGCTTATTAATTTAGTTCCTGCATTTTGAGAAATAGTTCTTAGTACAAATTAACAGCTTTTGTACACAAATAAAAGGCAGACAAAGGAAGAAACCTAACAGATGAGATCTCCAGAGACATCAAAGACTTCCAGTTTATTAACTAAGCAAATCATGATCAAGCAACATACAGTTCTGCAAAGATCTGACAGAACTGCTTTAGAAGCACACAGCTAAGAGACTAGATTGTTTTGACAAACACATCTCATTCTGTCTGCATTTTCTTTAGGGAATTTAAAGTAAGAAAACCAACTCTTTCCTTTTTAGCAGGGTCAATTCTTAAAAACTAGAAACTGATGAAGATACCAATACAGTTAGAAAGATTAGTACTTACGTATGTTCTGTGCACTATTTGTTTATTCATATTGAAATTATACGACTGCCCATTTTAAGTACATAATCATTAAAACAGAGTAAAAACAACATAACAATATCAACTACTGTAACTAAATCCCACCGTATCAAGACTGAGAGGCTGTGCCTGTTGCCCCCCAAGATCTGGGGTTATTCTAATATTGGATTGCCCTTGTCACTCAAGGGCGATGTGCAATCTAGGAGGAATCTTCTTAGACTGAGACCTCTTGCTTGATGAGCAGGTGACAGCCATGGCCAGAAGGCCTTTGTACAACTTTATCTGGGCCACCCTGTTCTGGGTTACAGATAGTCCTCAACTTACAACTACAATTGTGCCTCAAAATTCTGAGGTTAAGCAAGACAGTTGTTCAGTGAATTGCACCCCATTTTACAATCTTTTTGCCACGTTGTTAAGCAAATACTGCAGTTGTTAAGTGAATCATGCATAGTAAGCAAAGTTGGCCTCTCCCATTGACTCTGCTTATATTAATTTATTTGATTCTTCTTACTAGTTTTACTGTTTTAAATGTGGTTTTATACCTTGTAAGCCGCCTTGAGTCGCCATGGGTGAATAGGCGGCAATATAAATTCAATAAATAACAATAAATAAATAAATAAATAAAAATAATAATAAATAAATAAATAAATGGCATGCTGCAATGTGTGAAAACCATTCATAAGTAACTTTTTCCAGTGCTGTTGTAACTTCAAATGGTCACTAAATGAATGGTTGTAACTCAAAGACTCCCTGTAATTGTGTTGCATTTTATTCCTGTTATATTGTGAGCTACCTGGAGTCAGGCAGCCCTCAAATCCAATGAATTAAATTAAATTAGAACAACCTCAAAAATGGCTTTCTAAAAACTGTGGCAAGAGATTACCTACTTTCACGCATAAAATTTAACAGACATAACATACATGGGAATTGAATGATGAGGGAAGAGGAAAATAGCAAACTCTTATCCTATCGGAGATTGCCTTATTTTATATTATACTGGTCACTGATGCATGCATGCACACGTTGCTATTGTCACTGGCACTTTTAGAAAGCATGGACGTATTTCATATTTTCCTCTTGAGATGTATTTCCTCTCCTAACACCAAAGGGCCATCCAATATCACTTCTCTTGGACATGAAGAATATATTCTAATATCCATTCAGAAGGTAGAAAGTGACCTTGCAAAATAGCTACCGGTAGTGTGGACTTTTAGAACTGGGTAGAAATACCACTGCTGCTTCAATATTTCTGAAACTCTGCTCGACTACAAATACTTCTTGCCAGCTATGACAGCTTGGAGCTCACGCAACTGGCATGGCAGTTCACCTTCTATCAACATGCAGCAAAAACTCTCCAAGAAAGCTCAGGTGCTACTGAAGAAAAACTCCAATGCATTTGCCTCGGCTTCCTGCAGCTTTGGCGCTGACTGCTGCAGTGACTTGGCCATAATTGTGCATTGCCCTTGGCTTATTCAGGCTTCAGATGAAATGCCCTCAGATATTTTAAAGATGGAGGTCAGAAAAAAGTATATTAAAATATTCTTACCGAGCAAAGGCCCTTTGCGCTGCAGCCAGCACCAATTACTATTGACAGAAGGAAAACAGAACCCTCTTGGAGGCAGAGCGCTCATTCCAAAAATCAGCAAAGACACCAGAATTCAGTTCAAACACACTTGCAGCCATATTATATTATGCTGACGGGGATTTTTCGGAAGATGATCATTTCCTATCACAGGGATAATTTTGCTTGTTTGTTAGAAAGAAACATATGACATTTGACATCAATGTGCAATGTGAAAAAATGGTTGGCAATGTAATCTTTAATTGGATACTAATTTTCATGGTTCTATTGTACTTCCTAAATCTTAAGTAATACACTCTAAAACAGTGTTTTTCAATTTTGGCAATTTTCCCCAGCATTATTGGTTGGGGAATTTTTGGAGTTGAAGTCCACACATCTTACAGCTGCCAAGGTTGAAAAACACTGCTCTAAAGACCAGGTGCTAGGAGCCAGAAGTAGAAGAAAGCTATTAACTTCTTGTTCTGAGCACATCAGATTGGCCGCTATTTGACACAAAATACAGGGCTAGAATACGGGCTTTGGCCTCATTTAGTAGGGCTCTTCTTACACTTTACATTCCAACACATAAAAGACATAAGACTTCATGCTTACAATAGGGAGTTTTCCAGCTGCTTTAAAATGAAATCTTGATAGATGAAGCAATCAAATCATTGACACCAAATGCCTTTCTATTCCTCTCCCCATTCTTTCTCTTTTCCTCTCCCCATTCTTTCTCTTTTCAAAATAGAACATAAATAATTGTTGAATTAATGGAAAGTTTGCTACAATAATCCACAGAACTAGAAGGTAATCAGAAATTGGATCCAAAGAACACACCAGAACACTTGTCATAAGCAAGGAGTAGAAACTGACATGCCCAAGATGGCTGCCTGAAGGTCAAATTCACTGTAAATAATTAAAAATGACTGGTGTAATTTATTACCAGAAACAGAGAAGCAGGTTGTTATAATATATTTGAAAGAAGAAAACTAAATGTACAAGTTGCACCTAAGCATACTATTTGTAGCATAACATATGACAGCAAAATCTCTGATTTGGAACACTGGTATATAGAATTCACTATCTGCATTAAATTCTCTGTGATTAAGAAAGAACAGACTTATGAAGAACGAGGACCCGATGCGATTGCAAGTTCTTATATGAACATTTTTATTAAATCTAAATGCTGACTTTTGAACAGTGTGGTTTATTTCCAGGAAGCTAACAGGAAGTAAAGGTACACCAGATCATTCTTGGTAAAAAGCTATACAATAGTTACAACTGTTAATGTCAAGTATACAGTTTTACGACTTTTTCTGCCATGGCTGTTAAGTGAGTCGTATGTTCGTTAAACAAATCCAGCTTCTCCCATTACTTGTCAGAAGCCAGCTGGGAAGTTGCTGGGAAGGAGTCCCCAGGACACTGCAACTGGCATAAATACATGCCAGTTGCCAAGCATCTAAATTCTGATCACATGACTGTGGGGATGCTACAACGGTTGTAAAGCGTGAGGACTGGTTGTGAGTCACCATTTTCCAGTGCTGTTGTAACTTTAAATGATTGCTAAATGAATGGTTGTAAGTCAAATACGACACGTACAACAGATAAAATTGCAAAATTTTAACTCAAATGTTTTTAAATTATATTGGCATTGGGTTTTGCATTAGCTCATGTTGCAGACAATTGTTACCAAACAAAATCACTAGAAAAGCATGAAAAGTGATGTGAACTTGGATCCCTAAATCTTTTTAGTTAGTTGTTAATCATCCTGGAGATTCAAATTAACTTGAATTTGCTTTCTATCTAGGAAAGCAAATTGACAATGAGGCAGAAGGCAACAACAAAAATAATTATAAAACTCTGTCTTATGAAAGTACTTTAAAACTGGCATTGAGTTTTTCACTTGCCATAAAAAGCGTAGCAATTTTCAGCCACTCCTTCCCACTTCTGGACAAAAAACAAAAGTCAGAGATCACCCTGCAGATTTGTAACAATCCAGAATTTCTGACTAACTCAGGATTACTAAGAGGTTCCTTGATCAAATAATGCTTCATTAGCCTGTCTTTTCCAATACTATTGTTTTAAAACAATATTGGAAAAATATCTTCCTTGCTTTTTCAAGCCCCGCTTGTTACCCATGCCAGAAGCAAAGATTTTGAGATGCTTAATATTTCTGGAGGAATTTACTTTATTGTTTTGTTGGCAGCAAACATTCAGAAGGGGTTTATTTGACATAATCACTACAGAAGAGGCTATACATGATCTTAAAAGCACCTTACAGTTAGGCTCAACTTACAACCACAATTAGGACCCCAATTTTAATTATAAGTCATTCTGGTTGCAAGTTGAGGTGCCCAGATTTTTCAACCATTTTTACTGCAGTCGTTTGTCTGAATCACATGATTGTTAAAGGAATTCCATGGCTGTTAAGTGAATCTATTCTCCCGAATGGGTGACTTTTGCCCGAAACCAAGAAAAAAACCCAACCAAAATAGCAAAAAAAAAAAAAAAAAATGTTGCAAATTTTGGACATGTGACTGGTGGATGCTGCAACCCATCATTAATGTGCGAGTCAGTTGCCAGAAGCCTGAAATGTGGTCATCTGATTGCATGGAATGGGGGATGCATGGCATTTTATGGGCCTTAATTACCCTTTCTGAAGCTGTTATAACTTCCTGTTTTCTCAGGCATCCAGGTGACGATTGTCATAACTTCAAACAGCATTTAACCACTCTACTGGGCAGCATAATTATAAACAAAGTTAATTTGGGCTATTAATCAATGTTTGACTAAATACTATGTTCACTTCTACACACTGATTTTCAAGCAAACTGGACAGGCTCCAGATCTGACAACACAACACTGCAGCATGCTTGTACATGTGTTCTGAGATCACTTGTGAAAACAAGTCTTATATTCCATGTGTCACTATCAACCTTTAAAATCAACTAGCAACAAATGGTATGCCTATATTTGAAACACTAGAATGGTATCCATATATATGGGGTAATTAATTGAAATTAATTCCCCCCATCAAAGCCCAGATTGTTCCAATTAGAAAAGAATGGTAGAAAAAATAAAATAAATTTTTTAAAAGGTATTGACCTAAAGCATAATTTAAACCAATGTAATAACTTACATAAAGGACAGCTCTGTTCACATTTTCTCATTAACAATGAAACTTCAGATTCAATTCTCACATTATATTTTTGGATATTTATCTATTTAATTATTTGTGTCCTGGTGTTTTTTTTTACAAATAACTCAAAGGTGGTAAATATCCATCTTCCTCCTCCTATTTTCCCCACAACAACCATTCTGAGAGAGACTGACTGGCCTAAGCTTGCCATCTTGCCTTTCATTGTACTGCACACTTATAAAGCCAAGAGTCTGGTAAATAGGCAACATGCAAATTTTTATATAAATAATGAAAGGAATTACTACAAATTTCCTATACCTTTTGCAGGGAACCAATACTACAGAATGCATCAACATGCCTATTGCAAAATTGTCCCATTGAGAGGCATGCTTTCTTCAGAATTAACTTATGTCACACTACGAAAATTCCCTTGAACAGTTCTGGAAGGATGCTGGGTGTGAATCACTAGAAAGTACTTTTCGCTGATACGCTGACAGAAAATTCGATTGGATCAAAGAATATCACATCAGCAGGGTGATCAGCAGGGTGATACACCTGTTTTCTGAACTTTATTTTAACGTGAAAACTATCACCTATTAGTTGTACTGTTAGGAACTGCACTCTGTATAGACAAATGAAGAACCACCTCTTCCACTCAGCTCAGCGACATCAGCATTTCATTCAGATATCAGAATTGTTATTCAAAGCAGGTGTGCAGCTTATTATTATTCCTTGACCTTGCTGGGCCAAGAAGAGAGTAGCCTTACCTACTCTGAGATTAAAATCCTATGAGGAAAAAAGTATTTAAAATAAATTTCTAATCTACAGAATTGCAACAAAAAATTGGATGGCATGTATTATTCACTCAAAATCTAATGCAATCTACTAACTGAACAGGTTGCTTAGCCTTCCTGCAGGGTGCATTATGCAATATTGCAATGGAGTAACCAAGTTATATGGCATCATTTTTCTATGCTATCATAATGCATTTCATCTCCAATTGATGCAGGTAAACTGTTAACAATCTCATTCTATCATAACTAGTTTCATATTTTAAGCTTCAGAAAATCCAGACTTTGCAGTAGGAATGCCAATTGATATGCATTAATTCCCAAAGTTGTGTAATTTTTTTACTCTTCTATCCTTCTTCCCTTTCCTAGTTTCCTAGCTTTCCTAGTTCCTAGTTTATTATGAATAGAAACAGCCTATAGCAGGGGTGTCAAACTCACGTCGTCACAGCTGTGTCACATGACATATCGGGACTTTTTCCCCCTTCGCTAAACTGGGCGTGGGTGTGGCCAGCACGTAATGCATTACGCCCATGGGCCAGGAATTTGACAGCCCTGGCCTACAGTATCCCATGTAGGATTTTTTATGACCTCTAAATATTAATATGTTACTCTACTCTGAGCCATGGTTACAACCATTGGTACCCAAATGGGGCTGTTAAGTTATGAAATATATTGTAACATCACAACACAAAACCATGACATATGCTGAACTTGTGCCTGACATCAGGATTCAAGTATAAAAGTACAGGTTTTGCATCAAAGGTTTTGTCTCTTTTAAAATCATGGGTTTTAAGCAAATGCCTCTTAATTATTTTTACTCTTGGTTGTGTCTTTTTAACTGCTGTGAGACACCCAGGGTCATGATGATGAGATGGGTTGCCACATAAACTGAATTGAATACATTAGTGTAGCCTAGAGAATTTTAACTATAACATACAGAGAAAAAACACCGAGACCAAAACCACAGCAGAATTAAGAAGTGGAGAAAGAAGCCCTTAATCACAAACCATTGGTTGGTATTCACTTCTGAACTGAGTGAAGGTTTTAAATGCTTTTAAGACATATAAAATGTCTTCTGACTTTATTTCTATTCAATATATAGTCCACTATTATAAACTTCATGGTACCAAATCCCACTCTGGGAAATATTAACGGTATTTTAATAAACAAGAATTAGAATGTGAAAACAATTATATACATACATACACACACACACATATACTTTCCTTGTGTTGAATAGATTGTTACTCTTTTCATATAAGCAATAAGATTAATATTTGCAGAAAATATCTTCAGATAATAACTTCTATGTTATTTCAATATAAAAACCTCTCAAAGTACATATGTAATACAAAGGAAATTGTTATCAGTAAAAATGCTTCAAAATTGGTACAAATTACTCACACACAACAGTTTTTGATACAGGACAACATTTGTTAATTGGCTGCAGTACATTATGTCCACTATTATTGGACAAAATTAATACAGAAAAAAATAGATTGCATCAAAAATCTAGTTCAAGAAATGAGCTCTTTCATTACTATTCTATTCCAAATGTCTATTATCCCCAGCATGCATGTGTGCAAACTAAGAGAATAATATTCTACTATCCACATTATTTTTCAAGGACAATCTGAGTGTTTGTGCAAAATAAGAAACTTTGGCCCTTAACGCTACTTTAAGAAAAAAATGTAACCAAATAGCAAAAGGAAAAACTCTCCTTAAAACAAATATGAAACTAATTCACAGATATCCATATTTGTCAATAGAAAAGTACCTGCAGAATACTGGAGACAGATATTATATTGCACTCTATACCCAAAATTAGCTGATCCATGGCAAAACCAAAATCAAAACCTGGAACTGTTGATGCCAAAACCAGAAATGCAAGAATCTTCAGTTGGAGACTTCAGAAAAGCAATATGTGACAAAAGCAAGAAACAATCTCCCTTTGCAAACAATACTATAAGTGGCTAGATATAAATTTTCAGATATGGAATTCATTTCAAGCAAGTAGTTTATTGATTCAGCTTCTGTCTTGACTTTTAATTAGTGATGCTAACGACTGCTAGTGATCCTAAACCTGTCAATGTATACATTAAAGACAGCACAGTACACACATTCTTCAGTAGTTTTCAAAGATGCTGAAGCTACTTTGCCAATTCTGCTCTATTATTTACATTTTGCTAATACATCTGTAAATCTTGCAAGGAAAACCTCAGGACTATTCCTGATAGTCCCTAGGAGTTAACACTGAAGGGGGGCCCTCGCTCTCACACACAAACCCCCAACACCAGTGGGCCTCCAAAGGAAAAGAATAGCCAGGCCATATCGGAGATATGATAGAAAATCTTTTATTGTACTACAGGCAGAAAAAAGCTATACAGATTGACCAGGAAAACCACCCTTAACTTTGCCAGATTCATCCCAAGGTAAAAAGTACAGCATGCAATTCATTCTGACATCTCTGCAGGGATCCTCAGAAAGTATAATTTACAAATAGAAAACTGGGCATCTGAGTCAAGTCCACTAGAATGCAAAAAACCAGCACAGGGGCTGGAGTGAGCTTGGATGCACTTGCTCAATACACAAATCATATTATACACCCTTTATGGGACACAATGTTACTCTTTGCTTATTTAGCCAGCAGAGGCAGCACAGACAGACTTAAAACACAATTTTCCGGGCAATTACTTGGAAGCAAGTCCCATATAAGAGTACACAGGATTTAGGTTCTGGTCAAACAGGCCAAGGAATGCTGATCACCGGATCCTCATTGCTGGGTGGGTTTTCAAGACTCTTTATAAATCATAACCTATCCGAGAGGATTTCTTCTGCTTCGGTTCAGCAGCACTTCGCTGTCAATCGGAAGGATGTGTAAAGTTCTTGCGCAAGCACCAATTGCAAAGCCCTGAAACCAAGGCTCGCAATTCAGATGTTCTAAATAGCAAGGTACCATAAAAGGTACCGAGGGAGAGGAGCAGGGAGGGGAGGAGAGAGAGAGAGAGAGAGAAAGACGGTGCGGTGCACACAGCAAATCAGCTCGCCATAGCAAAGAGTCGAGTATCTTTGCTGCAAAGTAGAGAACGGGAACTAGACAGGGGAGCGAAAGCGAAGAATGCGAAAAAGGGAGGGAGGGAGCGGGGAGACAAGGACGAGCTTCGGGACACACGCGTGTTTGTCACCCACCCAGAAGGGGCAGAGGAGGGAAAGGCTGGACGTCTCTTGGCAAGTGTACAGAGACAAGAGGCTGCCAGAAGTGAAGCCTCGGGGGTTTTAAAAGAAGGGCTAAAAGTAGGGAAGTCCTCCAAACAAGACAGCCCGGGGGTTTAAGGGAGCCCTAGAGTGGGGTTCCTCGCCTGCCTTGTGGCCCCCCCAGAGCTTTTGTTTGGGTTTTCAGCCGGGAAGGAGAAAGCGAACAACTCCAAGCAACCCAAACGCCACGGCGACTGAGGAGCGCTCGGCCAGGAAGCCACAGCGACGGGTCGGAGGCGAAGGTGGCGGGTGAACGGAGTTCGATCGCGCGAACTCCCAAGGGCCGGGGACGGTGTGGGGCGGCGGGCGGGGAGGGGGAGATGCCATCGCCCCCAGATGTCCCCCCTTCAGCCCTTCTTGTGCTTCCGAGCCTCCCACTCACCGCGCGAGTCGTTCACGGCCGCTCGGAGCCTCCGCCGCTCCCGACTGGGCTCTCGACCCCGGCCCGGCTCAGCAGCTCCCGCTGCCTCCTCCGCCGTCTGCCCCAGCCGCCTTCGCGGCCGCCATTTTCCTCCACCGCTCCGGCCAGACTTCTCGGGAGGGCGGGGGGAGAGGAGGAGCAATCGCGGGGCCTGCGCGGCAGCGCCTGGGACACGTGGTCCGACCGGGAGGGGCGGTCGTCGGGCTGCGGAGGAGAAGCAAAACTTGCCTGAGGGACGTTGAGCCGGGTGGCCGGTCGTCTCTTACCCGGTTGCAGTTTCTCCGGGAGGAAAGGGTCGCGGCGCCTTTCTTAGTTGTTGTTGTGCTTAGATGGGGGTTCGTGTCCTGATCCTGGGCACGGAAGGCGACCTTGCGGACGTTCCTCCTGTTGCAATTGTGTTGTAATCCTTTACTCGGGGCCAGAACTTTTGAGTAACGCATCGGGACGCGTTTCCGAATCAACGCCGGATTGCGCCTTACTCGTAGCTGCAGCGCTCGCTCGCTTGCGCGGGACTCGCCCGCCCTCTGTATTCCGCTTACCTTGTGTCCCAAAGGGGCTTTTTCAAGAGGCAACTGGACTTTCTGGTTTTTTCTTTGAAGACGTTTCTCTTCTCATCCAAGATGATTCTGCTTCTTCAGAAGCTTCTTGCATGAGAAGCGAAACGTCTTCAAAGAAAAAAACCAGAAAGTCCAGTTGCCTTTTGGGAAGAAAGCAGCTTTGGGACAACCATGACCTGGAAGACTGAGAATCTCCTTAGACATAGACTATCCACTATTGACCTCACCCCATTCCTAAGAGGTCTGTAAGGGGCGTGCATTAGTGCACCATCGTGCACTGTCCTATTGTCCCCATTTATTCGTACCTATTTTCTGTATTCTTACTTATGTTTATACTTATACCTATTATCTTGTAAGCGATTGACAAATCAAATAAATAAATATTAAATAAAAACATTCCGCTTATCTTGTTTCTCACAATTGTGCTTTGTGCCAACTCGCGAAGGTATAAAAGAAACCGGAACGACCGGTCTGTCTTGCAAATATATTGGAAACGTCCTCCTGCCGCTGCTGCCCCTCCACCCGCCTTGTCTCCCCTTGGTTTTCGGTGCCCACGGCCGTATTTGCTGCGAAGCAAAACGTTTTTGCTCCGTTCCTCCTGCTGTTCTCCACTGGGGCGCTGCTTCAGCCTTGGGGCAGATAAATCAGGTGCCAAGTCTGGTGGCAATGCATTGATGAAGAATCGAACTTCAGCCTGGTTTAGGTAGTGGAACAGGTTTACTTTCGCATGTGCTATTGGTAACATTAAAACATGACCTATGACTTGCTTAGTCCAGGTTTGTTAAGTTAAATGCCTTTAGTTGGGTTTGTCCTAACAAACAACCTTAGGGCATGAAGCCAATTTACAAGGTATTTGCTGGCTCTTATCAAAATCTTAGGGTGGTATTCTGTTGCTTTCATGATTTATGTGCATGTCAACAGCAAGCCTAAACTATCTGATTATGATCTCGTGTCATCAAGTCAAGTTTGACTACTAGAGACCAGATATATTTCCTCCATAATGCTCTTTCCTTAACCTGTTCCTTCAAGTCTCTTAATAGTGTGCTCATTGTCACTGTAATTGAGTCCATCTACCTTGCTGCTGGTCATCCATTTTTTCCAACTTTCCCAGCATTAAAGTCTTCTCCAGAGAGCTAGGTCTTCATAGAATATGTCCTAAGTAGGATAATGTGATGTCTTGAATGAGAATTCTGGGTTGATTTGTTCAAGGATCCACTGGTTTGTTTCATTGGCTGTTCCACTGTCCACTCAGGAATCTTCTCCAACAGCAAAGTTCAGAAGTGTCAATACTCTTCCTATTCTGCCTCTTTAAAGTCTCGACTTTCACTTTGATAGAGTATCATAGGGACATTTTCTGAATATTGGGTGCATGATTCACAAATCATTCAGAAACTCAGTGGCACTAATATATAGTTTTAGACGCTGGCCATTATAATCTTGGGCTTCTGACTTGCATATCATTTCAATCACATCACAATGATGTATGTTGTCTTGGTGTATTTGGGGATCTTTTCCTTCTGCTGAACTGGACTAAAGAGATCATTTTCCTTGAAGCAGTACTGAAAAGCTGTGCAACAGTCTATCCACACTACTAATCCAAAGTACAGTACAGAATGAACGTTGGAATTCATTCTAACACATTCGAACAATTCTAACAGAATTGTTAGAAATCAAGAGTGCAGTATAATATTTGTCCTTATTTAATATCATGTTCTTAAAACTTTGCATGGAGTGGCAATGTTCACACAACACACCAAATAGAAAGTCATGGATTACAAACAGTAATGGCTGGATTCACATATCAGCTAATCTCTGGAGTTCATTTTAAGTTTTAGTGTGCTGTGTGAACTAAGTCACATTAAGAAACATCATACTGTGAACTCATTCTTGCTCAGTTCTCAAATCAGCCTGTTTCCTGTCTAAACCATTGATTTTGAGCACAACTTAAAGATACTAGAATACATTAATTTACCTACAGCCACACTAGTTAATGAAATATGAATCAGTATATTAAAATCTATATTTTTTATTAATGTCAGTTTTATATTAATATATAATGTTGACTATTGTAATGCATTCTACTTGAGGCTGTCCTTGAAAAGTATCTGGAAGCTTCAGTTGGTTCAAAATGCAGTTGTCCTCATGGTTCTGTGCAAGTCTAGATTTGTACATGTGCCACTTTTCTTGCAGGAGCTGCATCTGGTTCCAATTCAAGATGGTGGTTGTTACCTTTAAAGCCATAATGGCCTGGGGCTAGGTAATTTGAAGAACAGTCTCAACCAGAGTGGGAAGGCAGGGAATGTTACTGGCCATCTCTCTTAAGGAGGTCCATCTAGTGAGACCAAGTGGAAGGTAGGTCCCTCCCTGTAGAATATCATCCCTGTGGAAGTAAGATTGACCTCCACTTTGACACTCTTTCATAAGGCCCTGAAAACATGATTCTGCCGGAGACCCCAGGGTGATGATGGAGTCCACCAAGTGGTTAGTTTGATTTTTATTACAAGGGGGGGGGGTTGATTGGGTTTGTATTGGGGTTTTATTTTTGAAAGTCATCTAGAATCACTGTGACTGAGTTGGATAGCCATATAAATAAATGCCCTAATATGTGCAAAGGGGCGAAGCATATGGTGCAACATTGAGATGCTGCTTTCATTATTCTAAAGAAAGCAGCCATCTCTTTTGGACACCCATGTGATGTAGCATTGTGTGCGTTTTGTGAATGAAAGTGTATGAAAGATCAAGTATACAGAACAAGGCAAAATGTTGTGGAAAATGTGAAAACAAATGTTACAATGAAAAATTCAAAGAATACAAAGCAAGACACTGTTCTCAGAACAAAGATAGCCCTTGTGTGATGATGCAGTAGCATTTGTGTAAGGTACCAAAGAGAGACTGGTCAAGCTTTGATGGACTACTTGAAATTTGTTGTAAGTACAGTATAGAAATAGAGATGGTTGCTAGATAGACAGCAGATTCCATCTCCCCTCCACCACTCTCTGCTCTCCTCTTATTTTTTTTTTACTAGTGGTAAAAATATTTAATATTGGTGTATTTTCTTTTTCATTGTTTATTTTAGTCTTCTGTTTCGTTTTCATTTTGTTTAAACTTCTTTTTTATTTCTTTGGGTTTTTTTATTGTTGTGAACCACCTAGAGTAGCACCATGGTGACATATACAGCAAATCAATGTAGTAATAATAGATTGAAGCCTTTTGTAGAGTAAGGCACCAGGTAGTGAATGTCCCACTCCAATTCTTCTGGAATGCGGACTTAATCTTGACAGCTAACCCTACGTTTGATATGCACGGGTGCATGAATGTATAAACAAATGAAATTTATTTCAGAAAGTGAACAATTAAAATTGTAAACCTGAATTTGTTTCCAAATATTTGAAACACTGAATAAAGATGAAAAAACAGCATCATTGGAAACCTAGATGTGAGTAAAAAAAGAACCTCGTTGTCTATGTTTTTTAGACAGTCTTCTAATATGCATAAATTGAATCCATTTCCAGATCTTCATGCAACACAATTAGACTGTGTTAATATTTTTTCTGTGGTTTGGGTAATGTTTAGCTTCAGGGTTAAGTGAGTGTGGTCTAGACAACAGATTTCCTGAAGTTTCATTGGCAGTTGTGGTTACAGAAATCTGTTGTCTAGACCATGATTGCTAAATCCCAGAAGCTCAATACTACTCAATAAGTATTGGTGTAAAAACATGCACCTGTATATTTTTCTGTAGTCAGTAGCAAAGGATAGGGTTTGCATATATCACCAGATGAACAGATTCCTGAATCAGAAATTTAAGGAAAAAAAATCCAAAGATTACTAAAAACTACTACCTACTAAAACTCTGAAATTCAACAGTAGTTTTTACTTTGTTGAAAGCCTTATTCAGGAGTGTATAGGAGGTTCTTCTGAATAAATATATGCTGAATCATGTTGCATAGCTCCTGAAATACATTTTAATCATTGCCTGGTAAACACATACCTCTTGAAAGCCTCACTGGGACCACTAGCAATTTATTAGCTGGAAAGACTATCTTCTAAATGCATCATTGGTTTTATATGCCAGTGTCTCAAAGTGCATCTGCAATATAAGGCTAGAAAATTTCTAGCTAAGCAATGCCTGTGGCTTGTAACAAACACGAAAACTCCTTCATGTTGAATGCTGCTAGTAAATAACTAAAGAAAGGGCCTCGTACTCTTAAAAGCATACAAACTGCCATTTTGATACAGTACACAACGTCTGCATAGAATTCAAAATTAAGGAGTATGAATTTGTTCTGAAAAGTAAAACGATAGCTGGAATCTCTCTTGATGGTGTAAACCTAAACAGAACTTTACCAGTTTAATATTTTATTTCAGTCACCTGAACTGTGTTGGATGAAGTTCAATACTTTTTTTACTGGATAGCTAAAATTTCACATTTTAAGGGAACATGCTAGAGTAAGGAAAACTGTTCCAGCACTTCAGTATATAGTGTAACATAGTGGGTGATGGTGACTTTAATAAAATAATACTTCAAGGTGCAATTGCTCACTATTTCCTTCCCTCCATGATTCTGCTACCTTTATTATTATAGTGGAATAGGTTTTCAATAGATGGCTACTTCTACTTCTGTATACCAATGACTCAGCCTTTGATTGGATTTATACAGTTCTGAATAAACCCACAATTCATAGTTGGCACTATACATTAAATAATAAATTGGCTTACAAACTACCAATAGCACATTAAACCAAAACTATCCATTATTACTGTAGGAATGCTTTACATTTGTGGGCTGGTAGACACATTTGGAATTTCGAGAGCATATTGGACTTGCTAAGTGACACAATGGCTTCTAAATAGTCATCTACAAGCACTGCTATATCCATATTTCTCCACAAACTCACAAACCCACCAGCTACTCGTACTTTTTCTTTCTTTCTTTTTTTTAAAACAAGTTTTATTAATTTTAAAACACACAAATTATCATTATTCATTACATGTTTAAACCTTTTTCCCTTGTAAATTTAACAAGTCAGATAAATTATGATTCTGTTTTAAACCATTTCCATATAATATACCAAAACCTCTTATTCAATTTCTCTTTACTTCTCTTTACTCTTATTCAATATCATTATTATTATTTCATCTGTTTCTTTCTGACTTAGTTACCATTATTCTCATTCTATATTTCTACAAGTTTTTACCAATTCTCCCCCAAAAAGACATATACACACAACACACAAAACATAAAAAAATATCTTTTTGGAAAGTAACTTGGACCCAGGTGTCTCTCTCTTCATGGACTTCAATTATATTCATGCTCATCTTACATATCATTACTTATTTTATTTACCATTCTAAGCCTTCTATATTAACTTCTCCACATATTTCAACTTCTTAATTCTACCTTAATTAATCATCTTAGTTTAAATCATTATATTTGTATCTTTTGTCCATTTTTATCATCCCTTTGTCTCATCCCTTATGAAAAAAAAGAAAATCAGTTTCTCCTGAAATCATTAATCAGAGTATGATGCCTTTCTATCTCCCCCTAAGTTAATCAAATTAATCTTTAAAATAATATCTAACAGCCTATGAAGCCATAATTTTATGAAACTCTTTAATTAAAACAATATTCTAAACCCCTCCTATTATTAAGTTTTAAAACCAATCATTAAATAAAGATAATACTTGAACCCCCCCCCCTCTTCTTCTTCGCTCATCTTTTGTTTTACCTTGCAAAACTTTTTACTTTTCCAGCATCCATAAAAAATTTTTTTTCATTTAATTTTAAAAAATTTTTAGCTTTTCTCCACTTTCCTTTTTTTTTCCAACAACCTTTCTCCCCCTTTCTATCTGCTTACTTCCCTTTCTGTCTTTTCCCCTTTGTATACCTCTATTGGTTTGCACTATTTTCCCTTTCTTAAATTTTTAAAAAAAAATTTTTTTTTTTTTTTTTTTTTTTTTTTTTTTTTTTTTTTTTTTTTTTTTTTTTTAAAAATGAAATTTTTTTTGATGGCCTTCCCCGCCCCCCCCCTGTCTTCATCTGTTGTTTTTTTAATTAGTGCTCCATTTTAAAAAAAAAATCCCCCCCCCCCCTCTCAGAAAGGTTCCACTCTCTTCTTTTTTCCTCCCTTACAACAAGCAGGGTAAACATCAAGAGAAAGTCCAAATTGTTTAAGTTTTTTTAAAATATTTTTTTTTCCTCTCTTAAGCCTGCTAACAAACTGGCAAAATATTTCTTTTTCCCCCCCTCCCCCCTGAGCAGAAGACCTTCCACCTAAAAAAAGGTTTCCTCCCTTTTTCCGTAGGAAAAGGGACATCCAGCCAGAGGTGGTATTCAGCAGGTTCTGACTAGTTCTGGAGAACCAGAAAATACCACCTTTGACTGGAGATTTTAGAGTATCTCTTTTTTGATAATTTTTTTTTTTTTTTTCTATTTTTTTTTTTTATAATTTCCTCTTTAATCCCTATTTTTCACCCAACCCTAAAAAAAAAAATATTAATATTTTTTTTTTTTTTTTTTTTTTTACTTTCCCCCCCCCCACACCAAAATAAAAAATTTATATTAAAAAAAAAAAAAACAAAAAAAAAACCAAATTTTCACCAACCCCCCCCAAAACCTCTTCCCCCACTCTCTCTCCTTCCCCAAACCTAATCTTCCCCCCCCCCCTCCCCCCCCCCCCTTCTCCTGCCATGCCCACCAAGCCACGCCCACAGAACCAGTAGTAAAAAAAATGAATCCCACCACTGATCCAGGCACCACACTAGGGACTCCATTTTTAGCAGGATGTATTGTAAGAGACTGGAAAACAGGTTTAGCTGGCTTGAAAAGAGGCAGCCCAGCCCAGATTTGGGGGGCAAGGGAAGAAAAAGTTGTGAAGAGAGGCTTGACTTTAATAGGCTTGCTATAAGTCAGCCTGAGAATATGCAATATGCTTTCAAGGTTATGTTTTTACCCCAACTACCATTAAAGATACTTTTCTGAAATCCATGTAATTCTCAATTCTTAAATGTCAGTGGGATGTAATATGTTTGGACCTAACTGTTAGTCTTTGTATTTTTTAAAATACAAAATTTCAAAAATAGAATTTTTGCATTACACCAAGTTTTAGGCCCTGTGGCAGAGGTGGTATTCAGCAAGTTCTGACCAGTTCTGGAGAACCAATAGTGGAAATTTTGAGTAGTTCGGAGAACCAGCAAGTACTACCTCTGACTGGAGATTTTACAGTATCCTTCCCCTGCCATGCCCACCAAACCACGCCCACAGAATCGGTAGTAAAAAAATGTGAATCCCACCACTGCGTGGTTGAGGTGAGGTAAACTAGTGCCCACATTTTCTCATTTCCATGCAATTGCAGGGGCATTTCGACTGAAAAGGTAGTTGGGTGTGAGACTGTCTAAATTATCTCTGGAAGAAAGAGAGATCTGGAGATTGTCCACAAGTATTTCAGACAGCAGATTTTTGTGAGCAGGCAAAAGAAACATATTTTTGCAGCCTCTTGCAGTCAGCTGGGAGTCATGGGTTCCATTGTGCTCTGAGTCATAAATGCAGTCTTCACAGACTAAAGACTTGACTAACCTCATCTTTTTAATCAATTTGGAGTTTAGTTTTTGTATTGCCTTTCTTTAGATTGAAAAACTCTCGGAACTACTTTCAAATTGCTGGATGAACTTCCCTTCAGTCAACTAAAAAAAAAGGAAATTCTGTCTTTTCAGCTTTGTAAAAAAAATTTTTTTTGTAACTCTTTATAAAGTATAGTAAAAGAGTGGTTTTAGACACCAGAGTTGTTTCTAAATAGTGTAGTTGCTAATGCTTTGTGAAACTGATTTAAAGAAAGATTTTGAAACTAATTAGATAGATCCTTTCATGTGGAAAAAGGTTGTTTACATTTCAATGCAAAACAAGACTTTGAATGTCAATTACTAAAGCATATGATGGTTTCTTTAAAGGAAATTTCATCCGTGGGCATGTGAATTGCTTGAACTTTTTAATTCTACTAGAACTAAAAGTTATGGAAGATGAACAAACTCCTCTGAAAACAACTGTAATAGACTCTAGGGTGGCCTTAAAATTACAACTTACAAGAGAAAATTAGAAATACTGGATTTACAAGTGCCTAAATAATTATTAAAGACCAAAAAAAGAAAAACCACAAATAATGTACCAAAAAGCATCGTGAACTGTCCTTTTAAATTGAAATATAAGATGTATATATGTAAAGTAATGTAGATAAATAAATATTGCACTTAATAATAATTATATAATAAGTAAGGAATTAGTAAATTAGCAAAAGATATATGAAATGAAATGCACTCAATTGTTATTAAAGGACATATACACTGCTATGATATCACTGTAAAATGTGAAAACTTGTTTCTCTTTTTTTTAATTTTTGAAACTTTGAATAAATAAATTTCAAATAAATAAATAAATTGAAATATAAGAGCTTGAGTAGAGTAACATTGCCAAAATGGCATTGAGTTGTTAACCTAATCGTGCGAAGCTTTTTCTCCAGTAATACTAACTACTATTAGTTGTACTACTAATTAGAGCATACAAAACATTTGCTAGACCAATTCTTGAATACAGCTCATCTGTCTGGATTCCACACTGCATATCGGACATGAATACAATTGAGAGAGTCCAAAAATATTTCACGAGAAGAGTCCTTCACTCCTCTACTCGCAACAGAATACCCTATGCCTCCAGACTTGAAATTTTAGGCTTAGATAACTTAGAACTATGCCTCCTTCAGTCTGACCTAAGCGTAGTACATAAAATTATCCATTACAATGTCCCACCTGTCAGTAACTACTTCAACTTCAACCTCAACAATACACAAGCACACAATAGATACAAACTCAGGGTAAACAGCACAAAACTCAATTGCAGGAAATATGACTTCAGCAACAGAGTGGTCTGGAATACTCTACCTGACTGTGGTTTCCTCCACTAACCCCAGATTTGATAATGTAGTTTCTCTTTTGGAAATGTTCAGTGGTTTAATGGATTAGTGTGTAATATTTATATTATCGTTTTTGGTATGACATATTGATATGATATAATAAAATTATATGATATAATATAATAAAATTATTACTGGTAACATTTGATAGCTTTCAGTTTTATTATGATTATGTAATGTTTAATTATTAAGAGAAGAACAAAGGGGATTTAGACTAAATGGAACAGGATTATATATTGATGTCATTAGGTATTTTTGTTAATTTTTGCAGAACCTTTGTTCATCAATAACGAGCTGAAGATTTAGAGATGAGTTTACAGAAAATGCAGTGAAATAGAAAATGGATTGTTTTTCTTTTCTCTCTCTCTCTATATATATAACCCCCCCCCACACACACACACACGTGTGTGTGTGTTCTTCTATTAAGTTTGTTAGTTTTATCCATTTAATACAAATTTTTAATAAAATTATTGAAAGAAGTTTTAGGCCTTTGAATTGTTCATTCAGAAAAGCAGGAAACTGCAAAAGGAAGGGAGGCTGCCATTGACCAAAAGACTGTCCATCAATTGCTTACTGACCTGAATTTTTAGCAAAGGATGAGACCAGTGCTGAGTCATACATCAGCAAAGCTAAAGCTTTCAACGCAATCAAAGTAACCCTTAGAAATCTTGCTGGACTATTCTGGTTGATAGAAGATTGCATTGTGATTGCATCTCAGATGAGGCACATTTCTACCTCTTTCATTGATTTTACTACAGGAATTTCCAAAGCTTTATATTGTTTTCTTTTGGCACAAATTGTCAGATTAAGCAAGTCATGGTGAACATGTCTGGATTACAGCCACGGTCAAGAATACAAATTGTTACAAAAGTATTTCCCAACCTGTTACCCTCGAAATAGTTGGAATATAACTTTCAGAATCAGTTTGTTGAGATTACACAATTCAGTTTTCTATTAGTTAGCAGCCTAAAAATTACATTGCCAAAGCTGTCGGGTTTTACATTTCTACTATTTAAGCTGTAGATTGAAAGAAAAGCAGGACATCAAAGAAGACAGAGCAAGCAGGGTGGGGTTCAGGCACTTGCATGTGATTGGGGAGTGAATTGGCATCTTCCATCTGGGTGTGACTTCAATTCCCATAAATCAGTCTTGTATAATGCTGACCACAGCAAAGGAAAGCCTTTGTGTGCAATATGAGTTTTGCACTGTCTATGAAACCACACCCCAGTCAAAGACAATGTAGTTTAATGTTTTCATAATTGGACTTGAAGATGTTTGGATGCAAAGTCAAATCTGAGCCAAAGAAGCAGAGGTAAATAGTGATGATCCTTGCAAGCACTGTCACTGAATCTTAAAAGACTAATACATAGAAATGACTAAGGCTGTTTGGATAATATGCCCATGATTAATGCAAATCTGAGTTCACACCATGCTTCGTTCCATAATTTAAAAATGGGGAGCAAGTGTACAGAATGTGGTGTGCTAAAACATAGCTGGCACTTTTTTAAAAAAATCAGCATATTGTACATATTTAATCAGAGACCAAAAGAAATCCAGAGCATTTTCCTAATTTAGTGTCCTCTACAATCAGCCAATGGCCATGCTGATTGTGAACTGTGGCAGTTGTAGTCCCCGCCCCTCCACCTTTAGAATAAACACACTAAAATGGAGCCTTTACCATGGCTTAAATTGTTCAAATGTGTCATTGTGGCTTGATTTGCATATAACAATAAATTATTGTAATAGGTGCATTTACACATTGGACTAAAACAAAAACATATAAACCATCTAATGGTTTCCATTAGTTGTGAATCTAGCCCTTAGTTTGTTTAACATAGAGCACACAATATTTTCCCCTTACACAGACACAGACTCACACAGGTGCACACACACATTTGACACCAGTCAGAAACTTCTGTAAATATTTTTATTTATTTTATGTTAATTTTATTTATTTATTTGATTTGTCAAATGCATACAATATAACACAAGTTTTTTATATATATTATATATTAAATTTAAATTTAATATAATATTAAATAAAAAGCAAAACTAACTATTATTCTGAAATGGGAACTTAGAAGTTTGATTTTGAAGTATGATGTTAGATACTTAGTAGTCATTTATTCAAAGTTATTTATTGATGCCATACTTTGACATGGATCTTCTCCTCCTTTTAGGCTTGAGAGCTGTGGCCTCAAAAATGAACCGGGTGCTAGAACCCTACCTTGTTGCTTTTAGAAAATTTAAAGTTTCATTCTTTTCAAAGTCTTTGTTTTAACCTGGTTTCTTACTATATAAAGCAGTACCTTTCAGTTATGAAGAGGACATTCTGAAGCCGGCATAAAAAAAATATTTCTCTTGAAAACAAGATGATGCAAGTATATCATTCACGCTCTTGAAA
The DNA here is from genome assembly GCF_049901735.1 of Notechis scutatus. Classification (NCBI taxonomy): domain Eukaryota; kingdom Metazoa; phylum Chordata; class Lepidosauria; order Squamata; family Elapidae; genus Notechis; species Notechis scutatus. Next base: position 301,401,522 of record NC_142009.1, read on the forward strand.
ACAAGCTTCAAAGTTATCAGCATACCCAATATTAAGACCTTTCTTAAAATTTACTGCAGTTATTTTTGCTTTTTTCCCCAAACTATTTTGGTTTGGAAAATTCATTGAATATGGTTTATTAAAGGTTTGTTTACAGAATATCTTTTTCCAGAAATTATCACAAAGGACACCTGCTTATTAAAAATCATCCAATCTCAATAAGCCTTCATATGGTTATTCGACAACAAACCTTACCCTTACATACAACCAAAAGTATTGCTCCAGTATATACTTTCATCATAATAAGAAAGAAAAAACTAGAGTAGACAAGTGAAACAATCAACACCACCTTTGAAGGAGTAAAACTCATAAGGGAAGGAGAAAATAGCAACACACTTCCTGAATATCTTCATCAGCAGAGCAAACAACAACAATCTAGAAATAATTAGAAAGCAACCCACACTAGGTGTTCCACTACAAAGTAATAGCCCAGCCTCCCACAAGAGGAATATGTAAGAACCATATTCAGGCAAAAACAAACACACTGCAAACACAAAACCACAATACCAGAAGGAAGAAACAGACCATCTACTGTATATAATATTTCTAACAAAATGGATACCCATGCAACTTTATCCAGAAGTGCCTAGCCACATAAACCACTATGGCACAACTAGAACAATTGAGGAAAAGAACAAGGCTTCCATACATCAAAAACCTCTCAGAAACAATCAATTGCTGCAACCACACAACAGTACTGTAGCACTGCAACACAAAAACGAGCCTCCAAAATATATTTAAAAAATCCAAAGACTCAATAGCTCAAGAAAACCAAAAGGGGGGCATTTACAACATTCAGTGCAGGAACTGCAGTGTAAGACAGAGAAGTAGAAGCAGCACACATCCACAAGCACTTACTAGCTCTCATGACACACAAATAGATAGACCATGGTTTCAATTGGGAAACTGTAAGTATCCTATACCAAGCTAAATCTAAAAATGCTGGGGAATTCCTGGAAGCCTGGCACTCAGATAAATCAGCCATCAATAGGCACAGAGAGATAAAAACACACCTATCATTCATATACATCATTCAAAAGAGACATTAAAAACCTAGCAAGGGAACCAAAAAAAGACTAGAACCCATCCCCTCCAGATCAGCAGAATCAGCATCAGACAAACTATAAGGCAGAAAACAATAATCAAGAAACCTCCAAGGAGGAAATTATACCCCCACGAAACTGAAAGGCAGCAACCTCACATGAACAGATGGCAAACCCCACACTCACTCGCATTGATGATACTTGGGTAATGAAACACGGCAGTATTTTTGAATATAGTGGTGTCTATTGTTTCAATTAATTTGGACAGCTTTTCACCATATGACTGTCCAATGTTTAGATAGGTAACTCAGCAGCTAGGAAATTAGTAGTCAGTACTAATTTGAGGTTATTCTGTTCTGTAAAAACAGGCTGAGATAGGAGAAACCATATTTTCCAGCTTTCTGTCTTTCTTATTTAGCACTAGCACTTAGACTTATATACCGCTTCATAGTACTTTACAGCCCTCTCTTAAGCGGTTTACAGAAGAGTCAGCATATTATCCCCAACAATCTCTGTCCTCATTTTACTGACCTCGGAAGGATGGAAGGCTGAGTCAACCTTGAGCCGATCAGAATGGAATTCCTGGAAGTGAGCAGTTAGTTTGCAATACTTGCATTCTACTGCACCACCATTATCAGATTAATGAAATTTAAGCCATTCTAAATTACCTAGTTTATTTTGTCTGACTTACCTAGGTAATCTGAATTCTACTGCTTAATAGCCATATTCAGGTTTGAATAGGATAAAAGTAAAAACTGCCTCCATTCTAAATTTCTCTGATTCTTCCCTTTTTCCAATTTCACCAATCCAGTTCAAGGTAATTGGTTCTTCCACATTAGTACATGATAGATGAGTGCCTTCTACAGTCAGGATATGAAATGTGGTTGTGATAGCCAGGCAGCTAATCATATAATAAACAATTCTAAAGCAGAAAAAAAATGTTATGTTAAAGATAAAAGAGATGGATAAATAAATGGAGCAGGTTTTTAATTAGTAGAATATATCTTGTTGTATAAGTGCTCTTTTCCAATCTGTATTTCAAAATGGCTAAATAAATTCATATTTCTAATTTGTGCCTTTGTTTTGGGGAGCTTTTATCAAGTTGGAATAATATTGATCTAAGAAATAAGGAAGACTTCTGGAATATTGTTAGTACATTTCATCTGAACTGTCAAAATGTTTTTCAGATTTACTATGTTTTTATGTATTCTTTGCATTGACTTGTGGTTCCTTGTTAATTATCTAGATCTTCTAAGAAAAAAAAGCAGTTGAAACAAATTATAAATTAGTCATATTGTAACTCAAAAAACGACGACACTATATGTTATAAATCTAGCACAGGTTTGCAAGTAATAAATTTAAATCCACTGAATAAAGTCCCATGGAAAGCCATATTTAGTAATTACTTGCTTAAAAAAATAATCTGAACCAAATCAAAGGCTTTTTCTTCACTTAAAATTACTAATACCATGAAGTTCATTCTATTCTTGAATGATCAATTACAGTTATCAATTATAACTAAATTGCCTGATGCCGGACAATTTTTTGTAAACCCCAAGTAGCAGGGGTGAATTATATGTAGTAAGATCTTCTACAACTATTTAGCCAGTATGGTAATTAAATTCTTAGTATCCAAATTAATTAATGAAATCAACCTCATATAGTCATGTGAGAAAATAAAGTGCACTCTCTTTGTGTTTTATGGTTTTAAGTATCAGGACATAACAAAAATCATCTGGTTCTTAGCAGTTCTTAAAAGTAGAATAGAATAACAGAGTTGGAAGGGACCTTGGAGGTCTTCTAGTCCAACCCCATGCTTAGGCAGGAAACCCTATACCACTTGAAACAAACGGTTGTCCAATCTCTTCTTAAAAACTTCCAATGTTGGAACATTCATAACTTCTGGAGGCAAGTTGTTCCATTGATTACTGTGTTTTTCAGAGTATAAGACGCTCTGAAGTATAAGACGCACCTAGTTTTGGAGAGGAAAACAAGAAAAAAAAATCTGCCTCTGCCTCCCAGCAATTTTGTCTCCTTGCAGCAAACAGCCCGGTCAGCTTCAGCACAGCCTGATTAGCACAAGCAGCTGATTGCAGGTTGGTTTAGCCTCCTGATGATCAGCTGTTTCAGGCTGCAGGGAATTGCCATTCGCCTATTGCCGCCTCTGCGCGTCCCATTTTTGGCCTCCGCGTCCCATTTTTAGCTTGTTTCAGGCAGCAGGGATTGGAATGGGTGGAAAATGGGGTGTGCAGAGGCCAAAAATGGGACACATGGAGGGGGCAATAGATGATGGCAATCACAGCAGCCTGAAACAGCTGAGTCTGAGGTGATCCAACTGACAATCAGCTGCTTGTGCAAATCAGGCTGCGCTGAAACTGAAACTGAAACTGAAACAGGCTGTTTGCTGTTTGCTGCAAGGAGGCAAATTGCTGGGAGGCAGAGGCCAAAGAGTGGGGGCCAGTGGATGGGCAGGACTTCAGCAATATTCTCTGTATAAGATGCACAGACATTTCCACTCACTTTTGGGGGTGGAAAAAGTGCGTCCTATACTCTGAAAAATATGGTAATTATTCTAACATTCAGTGAATTTCTCCTTAGTTCTAAGTTGCTTCTTTCCTTGATTAGTTTCCACCCCTTGCTTCTTGTCTTGTCTTCAGGTGCTTTGGAGAATAGCTTGACTCCCTCTTCTTTGTGGTAGCCCCTGTGATATTGGAACACTGTTACCATGTTACCCCTAGTTCTTTTTTAATTAAACTAGACATACCCAGTTCCTGCAATTGTTCTTCATATGTTTTAGCCTCCAGTCCCCTAATCATCTTTATTGCTCTTCTATGCACTCTTCTAGCATCTCAACATCTTTTTTATATCATGGCAACCAAAACTGGATGCAGTATTCAAAGTGTGGCCTTACGAAGGCATTATAAAGTGGTATTAACACTTCATATGATCTTGATTCTATCCCTCGGTTTATGCAGCCTAGAACTGTGTTGGCTTTTTTGGCAGCTGCAGCACACTGCTGGCTCATATTTAAATGATTGTCCACTAGGACTCCAAGATCCCTCTCACAGACTACTATTGAGCAAGGAACCACATATACTGTACCCGTGCCCTTTGTTTTTCTTGATTAAATGTAGAAACTTACTTTTTTCACCGTTGAATTTTATTTTGTTGGATAGTGCCCAATGTTCAAGTCTGTCAAGATCTTTCTGTATCTTAAGCCTATCTTCTGGAGTGTTGGCTATTCCTGCTAGGTTGGTGTCATTTGCAAATTTGATGAGTTCCCCATCATAAGTAAATATAACCTCAGATGAATAACATCACATATTACACCATGTCATCATTTATCTAAAATTATTAATACAATGGAGTTATTTCTATTCTTGGCTTTATCCAGTTTATTAATTATAACTGTAAATTGTCTGATGCCTGACAATTATGGCAGTTTACAATTCTTAAAATATTTATTATACGCATCCAAAATACAGCACTCTGGAAATCTGCCAGTGCCTTATGCCATTGTTTCTTAACCTTGGTCACTTTAAGATGCATGGACTTGAACTCCCAGAATCCCCCAGCCAGCTTTCTGGGGATTCTGGGAATTGAAGTGAATGCACCTTAAAGGTTGAGAAAGGTTGAGAAACAGTGCCTTGTGCCATTCTAGTGAAAAGCTGTGTCTGAATATGTTTTGTTTTTCACCAGTGCCTTTTTCTCTACTGCAGTGTCTTCTCACAGTGAATCACTTAAAAAAGACTTGGTTATGGGAAACTAATGTGGAGGATTCAAACTAACCTATTTGTAGTCATGTATCTGGTATTCTCTGTGTATTTTAGTGGATATGACCACATAAAGTAAATGTCTGCTTACTGTATTCATTTTGGGTCAGTATAGCAAGTGGGATTAATGATAAATTGTCTTCTAATTAGTCAGTTTCTGTTCTTCATTAGAGGACTGATTTAATTACTGGTTTGCACATTTAATTACTTCCATCTGCTTTAGGGAAGCAATATTATTTGATAGCACAATGACTAATTAATAAAAGAACAATTCATCACTAATCCCTTAGGTACATTATAAAAGAAACAATAAAAGGAGTCAAAAGTACAAGCAGGGAACTATTAAATAATATTGGAAAGGGCTTTAATTAAACACTCTTCTCTCAAACTTAGAATGAAATGTAGCCATGGAAAGCATTGACAGTAGAGGACATCTGAAAGGGAAATGCAAGCTATCAACTATAATCCATTTGAAAAGATGTCAGTAATGGCAGAGGGATTAGCAGGTTTAGGAAGTGGACACTTTCCAAAAGAAAAGAGTCCTGATGTTCTTGATGTTTGATGTTGGAGAAAATTCCTGAGAATATCATAGTTAAGTAAGAAACAAGTAGCTCATAGAACAAGTCAATCCACAGTTTTCCCTTAAAGCATACAATGAAAAAAATAATCAAAAGATCATATTTCAGACACATTATATGAAGACTCAGCTCCCTTAAGAAGTCCATAATGTAGGAAAGGTGAGAGGAAAGAGAAAAAAAAAAGAGATGACCAGATGGATGGACTTGGTTATAATGTCAGTGGATGCACTCAGTTTTTAAAATAAATAATGCTTCTTAGTAAGACTCTGTCATCACTGAAGAGGTGATGAAAACTATATTTGGAGAAACAAACTTTTTCACATCTTGTTTGGTTTGGCTTTCCTTTCAACAGGAGTGTTGAAATGGATGATGGGGAAAAGATGAAAATTACAGTTTTTTCATATTCAAAAATTTGTATTAAATAGATATATGCAGAAAAATAAAGAATCAAGCATTCTTGATTTTAAAAACCAGGGATGTATCAAATGTTGGGCTTGCATAGCTAGATGCAGAATTGTTAAAGAGATGGGTTAGGTGAGTAAGATTGGCATCTGGGAAAGGAAATCAGGGACCGGTGTGATTTGAGGACTGAGCAGGCAAGCAGAAATCTCTGCAGGAAGTTCTTATGCTGTGGATTCTCCTGAAACAAGTTTATCTGGGCAGAAGGCTGCAGTATATTTTAATAGTGTCCCACACTTCTCAAAATACAGATAGGGTTAGGACAAACCACTAAATTCAATTTCATTTAAATTAAAATGTAATTAAAAAACAACACTAGTCATACTGTTTACAATCCTAATTTAATAACCACTATCTCATTTAAAATTACAATTTGAGAATTCCTTTCATAGATCTCAGGATCTATGAAACCCAAAGGTTTTAAAGTCTGAGCATTACACCAGAATCTCAAGACAATTGAACAGAAGTTGGAGGATAATGCTATAACCCAGAAGTTTTATGATAGCTTTATGTATGTTTGGGTGTGGGTGTGTGTGGGTGTGGGTGTGAACAGAACAACAGAGTTGGATGGAATCTTGGACATCTTCTAAATCCAACTTCCTGCTTAAGCAGGAGACCCTATACCATTTCAGACAAATGGCTGTCCAGTCTCTCCTTAAAAGCCTGCCTCCACAACTTCTGAAGGCAAGCAGTTCCGCTGGTTTATTGCTCTCACTGTTAGGAAATTTCTTCTTAGTTCTAAGTTGCTTCTCTCCTTTTTTTTTAGTTTCCATCCATTGCTTCTTATCTGGCTTTCTGGTGCTTTGGAAAATAGGCTGACTCCCCTCTTCTTTGTGGCAGCCCCTCAGATATCAGAATGTTAACTAGACCTTCTTTTCACTAGACTAGACTTACCCAATTGCTGCAATTGTTCTTCAGCCTCCAGTCCCCCTAACCATCTTCTCTGCACTCTTTCCAGAATCTCAACATCTTTTTTATACTATCACATTTCCAAGGGACTCTGGGCAGTGTGCAAGATTAAATAAAAATAAAGAAGCATAATAATTAAATCCAGACTGGCATCAAAAATAAAAAATAACCATAGAAAACTGTTAAAATCCCAAACCAAACCCCAAGATAGCACCCACAGCTGGGATTGACTGTGCGTTGAAATAAAACAGCTTCAGTTTCTGTTTTTGCAAAGGCAGCAAGTTGCAGGCTTTTACAGAGAAAACTAGCCAAGGCCTGACACAAGGGGAGGGACGACCAGATTATAGAAGTTGATTCAGTTCTGCCAAGTTCATCCTAAAGGCTTTAAGCATAATGACTGGCACTCTGAATTGGATTGAGAAGTCTACTGCCAACCGATACAGTGATTTTAGTAGAGGCATCATTTGTATTGGCAGAGGTCCTAATAATATTGCTGTCATATTTTCTATCAATTTCTGAATTGTGTCCAAAGAGTAGAGCCCACAGTAGTTCAGTCAAAAGGTGATGAGGGCATCAGTTACCAAGAACAGAGCATTCTAGGCAAGGGTGGGATGCAAATATTTTACTACCGATTCTGTGGGTGTGGTTAAGTTGGCATGGCTAGGTGGGCATGACCATGTGACTGGGTGGGTGTGGCTTCTTCTTTTTTTTTCAGCACCCCCTCCTCCGCACTGTTTTTTTGCCTCCTGGGAGGCCGTTTTTGCTCCTAGGAGGCTTCCCTGAGGCCCAGGAGGCAAAAAATGGAGCGCAGGGGGGCTGCACAGCAAGCCCCTTTTTGCCTCCTGGGTCTCAGGGAAGTTTCCTGAGCGAAGCATTAAGACAGTGAGGGGGATCCCGGCACAGCTGATCATCGGAACAGCTGATCGTTGGGAGGGGGGGAAAGCTGGTTTTTTTCCCCTACTGGTTCAGCCGAATGGTAGCATTTTTTTACTACCAGTTTGCCTGAACCAGGCCAAACCAGTAGAATACCACCACTGATTCTAGGCCTGGTAAGATAATAACTAGTGCCTCAGCTGAAGTTGGGCAAATATTCCTCTTGTCACAGCTTTCACTTGACTTATGACTGCTAACTGGAATTAGAACTTCTTTCACTAAGTGAGGCAGTCACTAAGTGAATTGTGCCCAATTTTACAACGTTTTTGCCATTGTTGTTAGGTGAGTCATCACAGTTGTTAAGTGATACGTGTGGTCATTAAATGAATCCAGCTTCCCCCATTTATTTTGCTTGTCAGAAGACAACTAGGAAAATCATAAATGGTGACCACATGACCCTGGGTTGCTGCAAGCATTGTAAATACATACCAGTTGCCAAGTGCTCAAATATCAATCACATAATCACGAGAATGCTGGAAAAGTTGTAAGTGTGGACTGGTCATAAATCATTTTTTTTCAGTGCTGTTGTAACTTTGAATGGTTGTTCAATGAACTGAGGGTTATATGTAAGTTGAGGACTATATGCAATGGTAACTATGATAATGTTCCAAATGTTGAATTCTCAAATAAAATGTCAACATTAAAGATCTAATCATAAAAATGAAATGTTCTCTTCCTTGCGCTTACAGCTTTCTCATTCATATAGTGTTTATTTTTACCAGTTTTCATAAAGTTATGAATCAAGATTGCCTAAAGTAAAACTACAATAATTAGAGATCACCAGATGGCACTCTGCAACAGAAGGGTGTGATATTCACAACACATCCTCAGAACTTATTAGTCTGAGCTTGTGACTGCCAACTTTTAAGCCTTTGACAAAACATGCCTGAGCAGACTGTAGGACCTAGCCAAACATGATTGTTGTTGAAAAAGGTAAGCAGGGCTGGAACTGATTATACTAGATATGGAACCTGGACTGAAAACCTATAGACAGATAAATTATGACCATAGAAAGTTTAATTTTTTTTTAATTTCCAAGCTATGAAAAGTTGATTATGTTTTGTTTGCTGCGAAGTAATAAAGAGGAAATTAGCATCCAAGGCCACCTCTACATTTGCTTGGTAACTCACTGCCAACAATAACTGCAATATTGTACTAAGACCAGTCTTTGAAGCAGCCATTTGCATTTCTTGCAATGTACCAGATAATTTAAGTGTCTTCTTGGATGCACAGCTCAGTGTGGCATCACCACTGGAACTCTCAATTTTGAGAAAGGAGTCTCATTGTTCCACCTCTCATGTTGCTTTTTATTCTGTGATCTGGCTGTTTCTGTTGGTGAGTTTGTTGTGCCTTCCTGGTCACTAGTATCCCTCAACAGCAGCTTGGAACAGTTAATCATCTTTCTTGGATACTGCAGCTACAGGTAACCCTTGAGTTATGACAGTTCACTTAGCGATTGTTTGAAGTTAAGACATAACGCCACCCCCCCCCAAGTACTTACAACACACTCCCGAAGTTACAAATGTTGCAGCACTACGGCAGTCATTCACACTCCCCCTGCCCTCCGGGTCTCTACAAGTGTTGGGTCTGTGGAGACTCACCTTGCAACGATCTAGTGAGCCATCAGTCCCTTTGCCTGCTTAGGTGCATTCACAGAGAACAGAACCCTAAAGTAGTGCAAGATCAGTAGCACAAGATCTGCACTACTGATTTTGCATGATCTTACATTGTAGTACTTTAGGCCTCTGTTCTCAGTGAACCGAGGTCTGCACCAGATCCGGATGAAGAGCGTTTGCAAGCTGACGAGTCTTTGGGACAATGAAATCGCATTGCTTCAAGCCTCCCATCGGCCTGAGAATGCTTTTCGTGCCGAGATTGGAAGCTTCTGGGGGCTGTGATCTCATGTGAGATCATGGCCTCCAGAAGCTTCCAGTCTCAGCATGAAAAGCATTTGCAGGCCGATGGGAGGCTTGAAGCAAAGCCATTTCACGGCCCCAAAATCTTGTTGGCTTGCAAACGCTTTTCGTGTTGAGATTACAAGCAAGCAAAGAAACTGCAGCAGAGAGGCTGGAGAGGAGACAGCTCGCTAGATATTCACAAGGTAAGTAACCCAGCATGGCAGGATGGGGGGGTATCTCAGGGGAGGAGCATGAGGTATCTCAATGGGTGGGGGAAGCCTTTGGTAATTTGAAGCAGGTGACCTGTTCCATTGCTAGCCCCCCCCTCCATGGCCTTCCCCACCCTGAGATACCTCATATGCACTTAATGACCTGCACATTTGATTAGCAAACGCGTGGGTGAAAGCAGGGAGTGATGACATTCGTTTGATGTCATTCACTCCAACAAATCCTCGGATTATGAATCTAATGGAACCCACACTGTATATCGGACATTAACACAATTTCGTGGGTTCAGAGTTATTTCTCGAGAAAAGTTCTCCACTCCTCCACTCAAAATAGAATTCTCTATGCCTCCAGGCTTGAAATTTTGGGCCTGGACAATCTAGAACTGCGCCGCCTGCAGTCTGATCTAAGCATAGTTCACAAAATTGTCTGCTATAACATCTTGCCTGTCAACAACTTCTTCAGCCTCAATCACAATAATACACCGGCAAACAACCGATACAAACTCAAGGTAAACCACTCCAAACTCGAAAATACAACTTCAGCAACAGAGTGGTCAACTCCTGGAACGCCCTACCCGACTCCTTTGTTACAGCCTCAACCCCTCACATCTTCAATCTCAAGCTGTCTACCGTGGACCTCACCCCATTCCTAAGAGGTCCTTAAAAGGGACATGCATAAGTGCACCAGTGTGCCTACCGTCCCTGTCCTACTGTCCCCATTTATCTGTATTTACTCTCTTGTTCTTGTTTATGTTCATACCTATGCTTGTTATCTTGTACATGTTAGACAAACAAGCAAACAAATAAACAAATAAATAAATGGGTAGGCTCCATTACATTCTTAACTTGAAGATTACCTGTATTATACTTGTGAGAAACCATTTTTTCAGGGAACTTTTTTCTCTTAGAGAGGCCAGACACAATTTAAGAAAAAAAGAAAAAGACGCCACCCTAACTGGCAGTGGTGGAGGTGGATTCATGATTTTGCTGTTGACTACCTGCTAACATTCTGCATAAGACTTCCGACTGTGGTTTGCTGGCTGAACCCTTTTTTTTTAGATACCTGGAAAAAGGCTTTTACTGCATACCAAGGCTTCCAGCCACCTTCAGCTTCTCATCTTCTCCAGTCAAGCCAGTTAAAGTCAAAAGGAACAATAGTTACATTTTTATTTAGTCTTACTATCAGCATCCAGTTCAGCCTGGATGAACTGAGGCAACAATTTCATAGACAGCAGAAGATCAACAATGCCCCAACATATCTAAAAGGCATATAATTGGGAGAGGACATGGTTTTTAGTTTCTATACCTCCCAAAGTCCTTCTCACTTTAAAATTTAAATTTATGCCACCTGAAATGGCTCTGTTAAGCAAAGTTAATGCTACTGTTTTAGTCTTTACTGTTTAGCAGCTATCAACTGCTTTTTGAGAAAAAAATAGCAAGAATGTTCAAGAATAAATCTGAAAAATGTTGGAAATGTCATCAGGCAGCCAGGTTCAGAGTTCAGTCTTACAAACAATATTCTTGTTTTCCTTTGTTAGCAGAAATAAAATCAAGAGTACAGAAAATGATTTCTAATCTTATAACTTAGCTATGCACATTTATTAATTCAAGGTGTTAAAAAGCCATTGTTATGATACAATATTACGAAGGAAGGACAGCCATGTTTTTATCAAAACTTTTCTTGGTTTAGCTTTTTAAGAATTCAACTGTAAAAGGCTAACCCAAATAATTCACAGAAATTCCATCCACAGCAACATTTTCAGGGTGTTTATTCCTTTAAAAGAAATGGTAGCAAGCTAAGTGAGAAACTGTTACCTTCTCAGGTACAGAAACTTGTGAGTCAAGTGCTGGGAAAAGGTGACATTTCTCAGCAATTTTTGTAAGAATGCATCTGAATTCCTGATGACAAATGAGCTTCCTTTATTATGGAGAGAGAAAGTCTTTTAAAATTACAGTAGACAAGCCATGACATGTTGGTCAATGTTTCAGAGATATTTTCTTATCTAAACAGAGAAATAGAATGACTATGGGTGAATGAAAAAGCAGGAGTCAGCTTCTCCATTGATTTCCCTTGTAGGAAGCTGACATGGAGCACTGGAAATGATGGTTCCTACTGTTGTGGAATATTATTTGAACCCAAACATGTTCTGCTTATGTTTTGGCTAGTTATTTTAACATTCTTCATGCTCAGTTCAGCTTTTAAAATAGCATTTGTGATCATTAGGATTACAGTATACATAACTGAAAGATTTAGACACGAATATAATTGAGTAAATGCTGCAATTTTACATGCACACACTGATTTACCAAATGGTAAATACATTTCAATGGAGAGAATTTAGTAATACATTTCAATGGAGAAAACTATCTTACTTATGTTCAACATTTGAATACACACGCAAATGACTCTAGGCAGCTTATAATATACGGTCTAAAAACAATCTTGTAAAAATGTGTCATTAAAAAAAATAAAACTGCTGCTGTCTAATTAAGAATTTTTAAGCTGAATCTAATTTAAGCCAGAACTTTCTTCATCCATTTTCAAAAGTGTGTCTATCTGATCAGGAGTTTTGAAGATTACAAAGGCTTCCATATTTTGTTATTTCGGGTGGTCTGATTGCTGTAATACGGATTCAAGGGTTTTACATGCACTTTCTAGTCTGAACTCCTGCACCTGTGAAAAATTCATATTTTTTTCTTTGGATTCTGGGATTTTTTTATTTATTTTATTTTATTTTGTCAAGCGGTTATAACAGGTGTAAGTATAAACAGTTGTGAATACATAAAATGGATACATATAAGAAAAAAAAACAGGACAGGGACGGTAGGCACGTTGGTGCACTTATGCACGCCCCCTACAGGCCTCTTAGGAAAGGGGTGAGGTCAGTTATATGTTTGTGTCTATTCTTAAATTCCATTTAATACAACAAGGCCTAATCCCAAGTTTTATGGGTGCAAAATGGATACCAGGATGTGCAGTTTACCACTCTAAACACTTTTCCCAGGACTTATTGTGTAGTTGTAAGCCAGATGTAATTTGCTGTACTTGGCTGAAGTAGGCAAAAACTTGGCTTAGCACAATATGCGAACCTGGCCGTTACTTTATTCATGATGAAGCAAACCGTGTTTCGTTTCCCAGGGTAAACCTTGTGCTCCCCTTTCAGAAACAAGCCGCTTTCCTCCTGCCTCAGACGAAGTGAAAGACGCTTTTCTCTTTAAAAGGTTGGGCGCGCTTCGACACCCATCTTCATGAATGGAACTTCCCCTCCTCCCTTGTGTGGGCGAGCTCATTCCGCTCATCACCGGGGTCCTTTTCCTCATCGGTGGGGGAAAATGGTTTCTTCTCGTCGGCGCAGTGTTGTTTTTCCTGGAACTGCACCGGCCGTGTGAAAGGGCTGCGCAGAGGGGCCACGGCTGGCGCGCCTCCGGTTCCGCTTCAGATCTTCTCGAAGCAACACTCCCTTCGCGCCGCTTCTCCTCCTTTTTCTGGGGCGGGCGGGAGCGGAGAGAGAAAACGGGGGCCGCTGTGCAGTTTGCAGCAATGGCAGAGCTAGAGGAGGGGGAGGGACGCAGCTCGGGCCAGAGCGAGCTTTCTTCGCCTCGGCTCCAGCAGATGGTCGTCGTTCCTCGCTAGGCGGCCAGACGGCTCCGCCGCCGCCGCCGCCCCCCGTGCTGGGGACCCAGCAGCCTTTTCCCGCAGAAGAGCACCGCCATGTCGACCAAAGCAGAGCAATGTAAGTAAGCAACAGCGGCCAGACGGGGCCCGTCTTCTCCGCGGGGAATAAAAGACGCAGGACGCCGCCATAGCGGCCGCTGCCCGAGCTTTTCGGAGAGGGGGAAGAGGTGCAAGGAAGGGAGGCCGGGAAACCTTCGCAAGGTGCGGGCGCTGTCCGTGGTGCTGGATACGGGCTAGGTGTCGACGACCGGCCCTGCTTGCGAGCGGCGGAATGGGAGAGGGGCGGAGCGAAAGCCAAGGGTTTCCCCGGGCACTGCAGTTTTCGAGCGCTTGGTCTGGGGGAACTTTGCCTCTCCGACAATATAATGCGACCCCATTTGAGGACGCGTGTGTGGTTGCTTATCTCTGTCGTGGGGTTTCGAAAGACCGCGTTTTAGGAAGAGAAAAACCGTGACTGTGTAAAATGGCGAGAGAAACCCAGCCCAAGGCAGGCCTTAGACGTGATGTTGTTAGGATTTAGTCATTTTCTTTAGAAAGGGGCCTAGCTTCATTTGTTTATTTCAATTGTCAGTGCAGTCTTACCTCAGTACTCATCGTTAATCGGTTCCAGGAAGTGTGATGGGTACCAAAAATGATGAGTACCAGACAATTTTTCCCATAAGGAATAATGTAGTGAGTCACAAGGCAGCCAACACTGACAAGTTCTAACTGTGCATTGTGTAGCAAATAAACAAGTACCATAGTATTGAGACAAAATTTTCAATTAAAATGCGTAGAGTACCAAATCCAAGGGGTTTCAAAGCAATTAAATACCAAGATGCCTCTGTATATGAATATGCCTTCACACTGTATTAGCTTACTCAACCATGTCAACATAAAATTCAGAAGCTTTCAGTCACAGCTCCATTGTTACTTTCTCTCACATCTACTCCAGCCTTACTTGCAGTTTTACCCAAATAACACTGTCTTTCACCATGGCTTTATGAGTTACCAGTGAGTTAATATTTCAATATTCAGGTAAATTAATATATGATTAGAAATGGAAGTAAGAGACTGGTCACTTCACTATGTGCAAGACAAATGTTTATAAGGCATATTCTCAAGTTACCATAATATATGGTCAACTATTTATGTGGTTTGATTACCCACCATTGAATGAAATAATGTAATAGGATCACAGAAATATCAAATTGTATGGAACCTGTGGCTAGCTGCACTATTCTTCAGTGTAAAACAGAACTTCCTGATAAAATGTTCTGCAAAGCCTCTCAGGGAAAAATTAATTTATTTTGGGTGAACTTCTTAAACATCTTACTGATATGGTAAACAACTCTCTTACAAATTGGAATTTGATAGGGTACACACAATTTTCTCTTCTCTTAAACAAAACATTGCAGCTGCTGCTAGTAGTTGGCCAACATGCTGATCACAGAGCTACAGAAACAAAAATCTGAGGAGTCCACAGCTGCTATATTCAAATCAAATGGAGGATATTTCTCAACAGGTATCTTTCTGAAGTTTTCTTAGAAACCATCTGGGAAGAGAAACATTGTACCAGACCATTAATCAGAGAATTATTTTTATAGATGGTTTAGCAAATACCAGGAAATTATTCTTTCTTTCCATAGGAGGGATAAGTAGTTTTCTGCACTGGAATTCTCAGAATATGTTGTGGAAGCCTCCTTAAAATGGCTGCCATAAGGGGTTACTTTCTTTTCTTTCTTTTTTTAAAAAGAAAGAAACCCCTTATGGCACTTTGGCATTATATTTTATATAATCATAAATACAGCTATAGTTGCTCCCTCATACCCCCTCTAGCTCTTCCTCTGCTTATCGTTTTTCTTGGCAATGAGCACACTTCTAGTGAAAACAATGAACTGTAGCCATGCTCCAAATTTATTTTCTAATTTTGCCTACAAGATCTGTGTGGGCATTCTTGGAAATAAAAGATAATGGAGATCAGATTCTTGGATCTGTTTTTCATTTTAATTAAAAACAGTTCTCTCATAAACTCTCAGTTAAGCATAACATCAAAATAAATACCATACGAGCTAATACTTTGTTAATAATGACATATGTTTAAATGATTGTTTTACCTCTGCAGTATTTTTAGAGAGGATATTAGCACATGTAGAATTTAATTAAGTGTTAAGAGAAACAATCTCCTTTTTAAGTTCGAATCATGTGTTGATCATTAACAGACCAGTTGTGGTGTGTCTGGGAACTATAGTTCTATAAGCGAAATGAACTGTAATTCCCAGGAGCATTTGGAGAAAAACATGATAGATAAGCAATCCATGCATTGTGGTATTAGAGACTTGTTACAGGATAATCAAGAGCTCTGCAAATCTTTTACACAAGACTACACTAGAAGGCACTAAGCTAGAAAGCAAGTGATTGCGAGTTCAAGTCCTGCCTTAGTCATGAAAGCCAGTTGAGTGTGCTTGAGCCAGTCAATCTCTCTCCGCCCAACCCACCTTGTGGCCAAGGTGCTAGAAATGTTTACCACCTTGAGTTTTGTAAAAATAATAAAGGTAGGATATAAATAAGTCAATAAATAAATAATAAACATCTAAATGCTGTTGGCTCTTGCTGGGGAGCAGGAAAAGCCAGAAGATAGCTATGACCTTAATTGCTCTTTGTGATCAGAGTATTAAAAATATTAGCCCATGAATACCAATATTTGTTGGGATGGTTGGCATATTTAGGATTTGTAAAGCATATTGCGGGTTCTTTTACAAAGAGCTGCCATGATGGATAAAGCTAACCCTAAAGAGATATTGGTTGATTTTACTTTTTAAATTTACCATTCATTTTTTTCATGAGTAGATGGACACGCTCCTAACCTATACATCTGCAGTAAGCATCTATTTCTTTTCAGGCATGCATGTCTAATTTTAAAAAGAAGGTTTGAATTTCCTCCAGGGGATCCAGGGGCTGTGACTGGTGATGTGATATCATCAGAATGAACATGGTTAAATATTCAGGTCTTTTAAATATTTAAGAACACACAGAAATACGTGCATTAAACCTTAGAATATTGAAGCGTATTGTACCACTGAAAACTACAATATTGCCTTTAATATGGT
This sequence comes from Notechis scutatus, assembly GCF_049901735.1. Classification (NCBI taxonomy): domain Eukaryota; kingdom Metazoa; phylum Chordata; class Lepidosauria; order Squamata; family Elapidae; genus Notechis; species Notechis scutatus. The sequence continues at coordinate 301,418,146 of NC_142009.1, forward strand.
AACATGATTCTGGGACCAGAACACTATCTGAGCTGCAGACCACTGAATTTTCCTGCTACAGAAGATGGAATGCATACCACGTGGCTGAGTTTACACTCAGAATTAAACAAAGCCATGTTATGGCTGGAGTATGGTGTGACAATAGTACAGAATTCTTGTGCTGGATTAAGGCCATCCAACGTTTATCATATATTTGAATGCACTGCAGAGCAAATCTACCATATTTGTCCTGTCTGAGCAAAAACATAGAAATTTTGGTAAATTTCTCATTGACTGTGGGTTTTGAGTCAGTTCTCTTCATTTAGTCAGTCAGTTGGACATTAATGCATGGTGAGGCTAAATGTGGTGAAACCTAAACATGGGATTGTAGAAGAAAAGAGCTACCTTCTTTGGTTCCCATATGCCTCATCTCACTTTCACGTATATTTTATCTCCTCTTAGTTGATCTACAGGTTGTTTTTTCTGTACGTTTCATATTATATTAGACTGAATAAAACAATTCAGACTTGAACCTTATGGTTGTGCTTCACAATAATGCTGCTTGCTTGCATGCTGGTTAGATGATTGCGATTTCAATGGACAAGGCCCAAGAACCAGAGAATGTTAAATTACTGGTACACAATTGCTAATATTGGTTCCTTTAATTTGTTCTCTATATTTCCAGTGATTAGGAACTGTCCAATAAATGGGAGAGGAAGAAACTAATAAAGAAACCACAGAGTTAGGGGTGGCATTGAGGACATATTTTTCCATGATTCACTGTCCACAATCATGCAATCACTGAATGTTTAAAAGGATAAGTACCATAGTAACCAGAATTGAAGCTGCTAAACTTATTAAATAGAATATCTTAAAAACTGAAGCTACTAGAAGTAGGTTGTAAGGTGCAGAATTAAATAGTATGCTTATTATTGAGTGTGTCTACATATCACGTTAAGCAATAACGTAGCTAAGTGTGTTGTCTGTTAAACTTTGTGTACTCCAGCAGTAATAATCCTAATGGAAAAGGGTTTGAGTTACTATGCAAGAAGAGTTTTAAACAGAGATCAAACACTAAGCCAGACCTGCTATTTTTTTGATGGTTGATTTACAAAATATCTCTAGTGCATCTCATCTTCAGGTGCCCTCTTACTTCTGAATCAACGTATAATGAAGCAAACTCTCCTTTACTAGCTTTACAGCTATACTTGCTGGACATTAAAATAGTGAGCAAATGATTGTGGGCAGAATATAATAAAGTATATTCTTTTCTGAGAAGGAGAACTGAGCTAAGCATTTTCCCCCATTTTCTTCTTACATGCAATACAAAATCCAGTTGCTTCCAAGATCCGATACTTGCAAGAATACCATAATCGTGTCCTTCACAACATTTATCCTGTCCCCTCTGGAACTGACATTGCCAATACTCTGAAGTACTTTTCTCAGACATTACTAAGGTAAGTTTTAAATTATGATCTCAAAGAAAAATATAAGTACTGTATGTATACAAGTAGCCTATTGACAAAGGATATGGCGTTTTGCAGAAGGGTCAAAGCTCATTGAAACACAGCTTGAATTAAGTAACTATGGCAGAATCTGGTTAGACTGGGCCTTTAAATGCAGCAGAATGATGTGGAATGAGATGTTTGAATTCTTTCTTACTTTTCTTCAAAGGAGTCCTAAAATAAAAATAAGCAGAGAGAAACCCTATAGCCCAGACCAGACCTTTCCTGGCACACTATTTTTTAGGATGATACTAATGTGCTGGAATATTTGAACTGTGATCAATTACATCAGCCTTCCGAAACTGGTCCTCTGGTTGTGCTAGACTACAAAAGTCAGAAAAATTTAGTGTAGATTTATGTTACTTGGAAATTCTGGGAAATATATCCCAAAGGTGCTTTTTCAAGAGGCAACTGGACTTTTCTTTTCTTTGAAGACGTTTCACTGATGGGAGGCAAAACATCTTCAAAGAAAAACGAAGTCCAGTTGCCTCTTGAAAAAGCACCTGTGGGACAACTATGTTTGACCTCAGTGACTGAGAATGTCCTCAGTGACTGACTTCAATGACTGAGAATCTCCATAGACATCTGGGAAATATAGTGTAATCCATCTGAAAGGCAGCGAGTTAGAAAAGATCTTCTCATGCAGATGGAAGCGTTTTGTTCTATTTTACATGCCTTGGTGTTTTTTTAAAAAAATTAGATTATTCTGCTACATTCTGTAGACTGGGTGATGACTTGCCAAGGTTAACTGCATGCTATCCAAAAGCCAATTCTCAACTCACAAATAAAATTGGTTCTATTGATAACTCAGCTTTAGAAAATTCAGAGGCTTAGGAACCTAATGGCCCAGCCTTCTGTAAACTAGAGAATGTACATTACAGTAGTTGTATTGTTGCCTACTTAGGCCAAGTGAGTAAGTTATAATTAGAAATGTCCTCAAGGTTTGATTAGTCTTCATTCTGAAAATATTATGAAAAGCAGTAATCTTTATAAGATTGGTTTTGTAGTAGACTCAGTGATTCTAGATACCTTGGATAATGAAATTAAAATGTGGACTCTTTCTCAAGTTTGTCCTGCATTCAGGATTTGGTTTAATCCCATCTGCAGTCAATAAAATTAATAAGAAGCTTGTTTGCTGCATAGCTATAAAACAGGAATTTTCCTACAAATATTCTCTAGTGCAGATTATCCTTGAAATCAAATTATCTTCACCTCAGTAATGATGTTGTCTTTGAAGGTGTCAGATTTTTATCCACATATATTTACCCCAGAACTTTTAACAGCAACTTGATTTATTGAAATTATAGGCAACCATTTGTGAAAAGATTTGCTTGCTGATTGTTGCAGATCATACTGTTGTTAAAAGTAGAGGAAAATGTTAGATTTTTTCAAGCAGTTAGTAACCCAGTGGCCTCTCCATTTACTCAGTGCTCATGAATTTATGGCACAATCAAAGTGAATTCTGCTATTTTAAATAGTGCAATGTAGAAGATAATATTAACATGCACGTATCATATAGTGATCATTTTTCCAGAGCTTGATTAATTATTTTCACAAGCATGTTTTAGATGGTATATATACTTGAGCTGAAGTTTAGCAATAGAAATTTCTGAAATAACCCCTAACTGTTCTTTGAGCCAAGCTTGATCTTGGGATTTTTTGGCTACATCCAGGTAGGGAGTTTTAGAAATGGTTTGCCACTGGTCTCTTCCAATTTCCTAATCTTATCTTAGCTAAAAAAAATTACTTGGGAAATTAGAAACAAGATGGAATAATAGAACTGCATGGTTGATTAGTCCGTGACCTCGCTGAGCCTCTGGAAAAGGATCATTCCCCAAAATTGTTCCCAAGATTTTGTTAAACATTTTATGGAAGGAAGATCCACACTTATCTGAATACCACATTACCAAACACACATAGTATCCCTTAATATTTGATCAGAAACTCTAAACCTATTGCAATTCTTTTTCTGATCTTAGATATAATTTTCTTTTAAACCACAATTTTCCTTCAAGAGCTGACATATAGTAGTCACAATGAGTAGTGGAATGTGGTGGACCAACAAGAGTCTAGATCCAAGTTCTCACTAGATGTTGGAGTCTTTTGGGTGATATGGGTTATCAGAATCTCTCAGCCCCACTCACTTCAAAGAATAGTTAGGAGAATGAAATATTTGGATCTGATCCCTGAAATATGCAAACTTAGTATTTAAAAGTTTTAAAAGCATGTGTATCCTTTCCTTAGATTGCATGACTGCACAGCACAGTCCACCTAAAACTTCAAAAGGAGTGGTATGCAACATAATAAATGAGGTGTATATATACACACACATATACATATATACATATATATATATATATATATGACATATAGACATATATATATACACATATAGACATATATATATATGACATATAGACATATATATACACATATAGACATATATATATATATATATATATATATATATATATATATATATATATATATATATATATATATATATATACACATACACACACATATACATATATACATATATATACATACGTGGTCAATGTTAATATGAGCAGTAATGGGACAGATGAAAAGAACACACATTTCAGTTCTTAGCAATGTCAACGTCTCCATCAGAACTTATAGTCATGTAGGAAGACGTTTTCTGTAAAGAATTCAATGCCATCAGCATAACATGAAAAGAAGTAGATTCTGCTCTATTATCTTAATATGTCTTAGCTTCCCATGTGCTCAAATGAGTTTAAACCAAAATCCTGTTGCTGATTATGACTTCAGAACATTCATGGTCAATTTAGTGGCCTTCAGATGCAGTTGGCTAGAGCCACCTTGGAGTCTCAGAAAAAAGGCTTAAAAAAAGCTTAGAAGCAGGGAGCTGATGCAAGTACAGAGTGAGAGAATTTTCTATTCAGCAAAGTAAATTCTTTATATTGTAAGTTGCCCTTATTTGGCTTCTAGCTTTTACAAGTATGTTGCAGAATTCTCTGTGTTGTGGACATGTGTAGAAATTGTGGAAGATGACCTTAATAGATATATGAAGGAGCTGTTGTTGAGGCAAAGGCTTCTGCCCACAGTATCTCCATCTTCCATACTCTCTACAACATTCTTGAAATAATTTTAGTTACTTCAGACCTAGTCTAAGAAAGCTGTGGTTCTTCAGATGTTCTTGATCTTTATCATTCCAAACCATTGGAGTCCAAGACCTGGAGCCCAGCTATATCGGAATTGCTGTTGGATCCCCAAACTGGTCTAAATTCCCTTTGTAGCTAAGACATTGCCACAACAAGCAATGTCTTAGCTACACACAAGAAGTGCCACACTGAAAAATTACAGTAGTTGTATTGTTTTGCCATAGTTTACTCAATTAATTTATAAATGAAGATTGAATGGAACCAATATATTTTGTTGACTTTCATTAAGGATTATTTGGGTTGCATTTCAATTTGCTCCTCAAATGTCTTTCTTTTTAGAGACCCCAGGGATAAAACATGACCCTTCATTTACAGACACCTTGAGATGGTGTCAAATTTGGGGAGGAGAATTGGGCTATGCTGATTTTAATTGGAAGGATGGGAAAATGGAAAGAAATTGCATTGAATTTTTTGACAAACAAAACATCACATAAAACAATCACCATGCACAGCGCATAATACATTGATTCATTGAGCTCCTCCTTAAGTTTTTGGCAAAAAGCATTTCTCTGCATTTAAGCATGAATTTAATTTTCATGCATTGTTCATTTCCAGCCTGTTTTACCCAAAATTTCCAATGTGATTATAAATATATAATAAATCACCTCATCTAAATAAGCTTCTTGCTAGAAGATTTCTGTTATTCAAAAATAAACCAGGATCGAAATAACTTTCTAAGAGTTTCTGCATACACAGCCAGATTATTCAGGTTTTTTTTAATGGCAGTGTGTCAAAAAGAGTTGGTGAATGCAGCTTGAACTTCAGGAATGATTTTTGAAATGGTGACAGTGACTTACAGTTTTGACTTTCAGGGTCTTTAGGATGCCCAAATACAAAAGGGAAGAAAAGATAGGCTAGAAGAATTATTGTTACCCAGAAGCAAAGGAAACTATTCTCATTCAAAAGTCTCTTACACAGGTGCCATTAAACATACAAAAGCGATGACTTTTTTTCTCTTCTCTCCGTATGATCCAAGAGAACATGTAATCACTTTGAAACTAGAACAGAACAGAGTAGAATAGAATAGAATGATAGAGTTGGAAGGGATCTTGGAGGTCTTCTAGTCCAACCTCCTGCTCAGGCAGGACACCCTTTACCATTTCAGAAAAACGATTGTCCAATCTCTTCTTAAAAACTTCCAGTGTTGAAGCATTCACAACTTCTGGAGGCAAGTTATTCCACCCATTGATTGTTCTAACTGTCAGGACATTTCTTCTTAGTTCTAGGTTGCTTCTCTCCTTGATTAGTTCCCACCTACTGCTTCATGCGCTTTGGAGAATTGCTTGACTCCCTCTTCTTTGTGGCAACCCCTGAGATATCGGAACATTGCTATCATGTCACTGTAGTCCTTTTAATTAAACTGGACATAGACAATTCCAGCAACCGTTCTTTACATCTTTTAGCCTCCAGTCACCTAATCAACTTCGTTGCTCTTCTCTGCACTCTTTTAGAGTCTCAACATATTTTTTACATTGTAGCGACCAAAACTGGATGCAGTATTCAAAGTGTGGCCTTGCCAAGGCATTATAAAGTGGTATTAACATTTCACATGATCTTAATTCTATTCCTCTGTTAATGCAGCCTAGAACTGTGTTGGCTTTTTTTGGACCTGCAGCACACTGCTGGCTCATATTTAAGTGATTATCTACTAGAATTCCCAAGATCCCTCTCACAGTTACTACTATTGAGCCAGATACCACTTATGCTATACCTGTCCAGTTAGTTTTTCTTGCCTAAATGTAAAACCTTACTTTTTTCATTGTTTCTTTTCATTTTGTTAGATAGCATCCGATGTTCAAGTCTTTCAATATCCTTCTGTATCTTAAGCCTGTCTTTTGGAGTGTTAGCTATTCTTGCCAGCTTGGTGTTGTCTGCAAATTTGATGAGTTCACCATTTATCCTCTTATCCAAATCATTGATGAAGATGTTAAAGAGGACTGGGTCTAAAACAGACCCTTGCGGTACCCCACTGCATACTTCCCTCCATGTAGATGCAGTTCTGTTGAGGACTACATGTTGAGTAGAGTTGGTCAGTCAGTTACAAATCCATCTGATGGTGATGCTGTCTAACCCACATTCTTCTATCTTATCATGTAGTAGGTTGTGGTCTCCTTTATCAAATGCTTTACTGAAGTCTAAGTAAATTATATCCTCAGCATTTGCCTTGTCCACCAATTTTGTCACTTTGTCAAAGAATGCAATAAGATTTGTTCGGCATGATCTGTTTTTGACAAACCCATGTTGGCTTTTGGTTATGACTCTGTTTACCTCTAGGTGTTTATAGATTCATTGGTTGATTATCTTTTCCAGAATCTTCCCAGGTTTGAGGTCAGGCTGATAGGTCTCTAGTTTTCTGGATCCATTTTTTCCCTTTTTTGAAGATGGGAACTACATCACCTCTTTTCCAGTCCTCCAATAGTTCCTTGTGATCCAGGATCTTTGAAATATATAATTCAGTAATTCTGAGATCATGTCTACTAATTCCTTCAGAACCTTGGGGTGTAATCCATCTGGTTCTGGTGATTTGAACTCATTTAGAGTGGACAGGTGCTCTCTTATAATTTTCTTGCTATTTTAATTTGTATTCCTAATCTATTTTTTATGGTATTGTTTTTGATAGGTTGGCCTGTTTTTTCCTTTTGTGTAAAAACAGATGCAAAAAACAAGTTAAGCAGTTCTGTTTTCTCCCTGTTGCTTGTCACTTCTTCACTTTCTACATCCTAACTACATCCAATAGAGTCATCTCTGGAATGGAATTGTGTATAGGTTCTATACTGACACTCCTTTTGCAACTGAAATTTTTGAGCATATTGAGAATATATTCTTTGTGTTAGGGCTGTGCAGTCTTTAAAAAGATGCTTTGCAGTGTATAAGAGCAAATATAAGTCACCTCTTTTTAAATAATTTGCAGCAGTTGCAGCTTGCAAAGTTCATGTTGCTGCCTTAGTATCTGCTCCTGGGGGTTGCATAAGAAAAATATTGAAAAAGTTATGATATCCATGTAGTTACTTACCAAGCACATCTAAATTATATTAAAGTAGCCAAAATATCTTTATAATCCCCAAGGCATGTCACAACTTTTGAACACTCCTAACATTTGGAAATGGAAAGTTGAAAAATTTGACACGCCCTAACAGAGGGTCAGACTAGAAGACCTCTAAGGTCCATTCAAGCTCTGTTATTCTGTAATTCTAAAATTTGCATGTACACACACAGCACCTTTGCTTTTCTGGCAATCCCAGAGAAAGAATATATTTGTATCTGTAGCATGCAGAAACAAGACCATCTTCTAATACAACCCCATGAGGTTGCAAACAACAAAGCCAATTCCAAAAGAGGTACTTTATACACCTCCCCATTCATGGTGAAGCATTATTTAGATAAAAGTTGTTTGTGGAAATGTGAAACCACGTATGTGACAAATCCCAACATGCAGTGCACCACTCTTTTGGTTAAGGAGATATAAGGCTGTACCATTAGAATAGTGGGAGAACAAGTTTAGCCATTGTTTTGGAAACCTTAATAACAGGTGGAGAATCAATGATTCATCCTAGACCACTTAGGTCTAGGATGCCTTGATGAGGAGCAATAATTGTTGCCTCATTTATGCAGTTGTCCTTTACATAGAACTGCTCTACATGCAGCTGTTAAAGCAGCAGTTCCCAATTTGACGTTCTCCAGATATGTTGAGAGTTCCCACTTGGCATGGGAATAGTACACATTTGGCAATTATAGGTGGGTGATGTCTGTATTAAACAAAATCCTAATTGACCATTAAATAATTATTTTTAGGGAACCTTAAAACTGAATTTTGTCTTTAAGCTTTCTGAGCAATACCTTAGCAGTATCTGAAGATACAAATGACACAGCCAGGTGGGTCCAGTAGCCCCATGAGTGGAAGTTTAGTTTTGGAATGCTTTTGCCGGAGAAAATGCACCAGAGTCCAAATTTTTCATCCCCATAAAAAGCTATTCTGTCTAGGGAAGAAGTCAGCATGTAGGGAATAGCAGACGGAAGAAAAGGCATTCAAATATGCCTCTTCCACTTATATCAGCAAAATCTCTTTGGATCCCAGTCCTGGAATGGAGGGAACCATTTCAGTTGTGAATGGAAACTAGTCTGTATTATAAATACCTTCGAGCAACTTATCCTATGAGATCTAATAGATTATGGTTCACTCTGCATTAATATTCATATGAAGGAAAGAATAGTTCTGAAAAACAACAGAAGAGGATGAAGAAACAGAGTGTCTTATAGATTTTACTGTCCACAAATTGAAAGGCTCCTTCCATATATAGAAAGCATTTATCCTTTTTTCTTATTGGAAACAAGCAAGGGATAGAGAGTGTCTTGTAAATCCACTAAAATTATTGTTGACAACATTAGTGGAAAGGAAAATAAAGGAGAGAGTTTGAGGAAGTATATAAAATGTTGTGTTGGTAAACACATATGTAAAAGGAACAAGATAGGACATGAGTGTTTATTGGTCAGAATGGCTTTATATCAGCACAGACTTCATATGCCCCTGGATATTTCTTTTTAAAGAATATGAATAAAAGCATGATATTGCCCTCATATTTTGCTATGAGACTTTTATTTGGCACCAGTTTCATTGTGGAAAAAAGGATTGACCTAGAAAAGCTTTTGACCTGAACTTTATGTTCTCTTGTCCTAAGAGAATATATGAGAAGAAGAATTATGGGAAACAAGCCAAAACATAGTTTTTACCACTGAGATATTTCAATAATAAAATTCATTACACTTTTAGGAAACAGACTGGACGAGGGTGGGTTACTGCATGATGGGATTTGTAGTCTCTGGACACAACAGTTCCATATTGAAGAGGACAACCTTGAGTCAAAAATTGGCATTGAGTGCACAATATATATGAAAACTAAAGCTCAATATGATTTAATTATTGTTGCTAAATAAAGTGAATAATTTAGTGAAAATCAGAATGAAAACTAATAAGAAAGCAAGTAGAAAGGTACAGCACAAGTGATCAATTAAACAACCCTCCCTCCTTTGGGCTGCAATTTTAAGCTACTAATCTAATGTAATAAATGGATGCTAGCATCTTTTATCCCTACATTTCTGTTTATTACAGTTAACATTGCTACTAGTGTAATTTATGGATATGTTGCATTTAGATGATTTATTGGTTTTATTTTATTAATTACAACTGGATAATAGTTAACTAGAAACCAATTTAGGTGAACTTTTGTACAAGGCACAATAAACATTTTAGAATTTAAATATGTTAGTCCAACATACTCTCCAGCTACATAGATTATAGCTTTGGGGCTGGGTCCAGCCTGCAGAGCAGTTCCCCTGAATTTGGTGCACACCAACTGTGTAGGCCCCAGAATTCCCAGCAAATGACAAACTGAGAATTCCGAGTACTGTTATACTAACTAAGCTTAAGGGCACCAGACTGGGGAAAGCTGCTTTGTATTTTGGATAAAAAAAGGAACACTTGAATATACTTGTACATTTATAGATTGCAGCACCATAATATGCTGTCTATATCCTAGAGCTATCTGTAACTTTCCCAGTGCTATCTTGGAAGAAATCATTTGGGAATATTTGCTTCTGAATAATCAAATTGTTGAGTCTAATAAAAGAGGAACTTTAAAAATATTAAGATATTATTCAACACTCTTCTCAATAACCATTGTTGGGAAGTTAATTTCTCCAGTAGAAAATTAACCATAGTCACAATGATAAGTGATTTTTCAAATAGTTTCTCTTTCATCACACAAAGATTAATGGATGTGTAGTTTGGTGTAATGTAAATACACTTTTTATAACTTAATTCTCTAACACAAATCATTTTTGCAAGAGTGGCGAATATCTGTAGCTCGGGTATAGAATGAGGGTGAAGGTTCGTTCTCCAAGTTTGTGGGTTGGTTTCCAAATGTTTCACTACCAGGCTAAGTAACATCTTCAGTGGAGTTTAGGGAATCCTAAAGATGTTACCTAGCTGGTAATGAAATTTTCGGAAACAAACCCACAAACTCGGAGAACGAAACTTCATCCTCACAAATCATTTTATACTAAAGTACAAAAGTATTTATTTATTATTGAGTATCTTTAGCTTTTCTGATTTCAATAGGAGCCAAGGTGTGTTTAAGATTATAATGCTAAACTTACTTATTTGGTGTCCAGTTAGACTACCTTCTGATTGTTGTTATACTCTTTCTGCAAGCTTCAGATTATAAAGTACTATACCAGTTAGATTATGCCCTTTTAATTTGTTTACTTAGCAGCAATTTTTAAACAGTTATTTCAAAAAATTAGCATAATTTGATTAGGGGGATTTTCAGAAGGCACAGCAGTCTATTTTTTGCTTCCCATGAAGCTTTTCTTTTATTCTAAATTATTTTTCCTTTAGTTTGTAAGTTCATTAAATAATGTAAGTAGCAAAACAATGAATGCTAACACCTTTTCTGCTATGCAGTTATATATAACTGGTAATGCTTGCTTAGTCCTTAGAAAGTAACCACAAAATAGAACAGCATTCTGTTTCCTCCCTGCCCCCAGTTAAAAGCAGACACAAATTATCATTCTCATTAGCTCACAAACATATGCTGCAGCCCATCAATTATATATTATTTTAAAGCTTACCTAATGTAGTTTAGCTAACATTTTAGAAATATATATTATTTCTAAATCCATGTGCCTGTTGAAATCTCATTATCTCAGATGATACTGAAAGACTGTCATGAAACAGTATCATGTATTACATACAGACATTATTTTAATGCAATAAACATGTGATTTTTAAGGTTCTCTTAACAAACACACATGTTTATTTTTTGCTAAAACATGTTTCTGTAAGTGTCACACCTATCTTTTGCCAGTATTTTATCTTTGGTTTTCCAATCATGAGGTTCAAAATGTTTTCTCAATATTTATTTGATAAAAGGTCAACAATTCAAACAATTGACATGGTGCTGCTGTAGTTTTTGTTTTCTATAACAAATCGCATCCAATTCTAGAACTGTAAAACATAGGTGTGCCACTGAAACATGCATTTTTATATTTTTGCTCCTTATGAACCAGATAACACATGAGATGCAATGGAAATTTCCCCACTTGTAGCAATTTTTGAACTGTATTTCTCCTAAGCATGGAAGTAAATGGTTGCTAGATTTTTCAAGATGCCTTAGTATTGGTAGAGACTGCATCTCATGTGGGATGTATCTGGAGTTTTATTATTTGTTTTATAGTGTCATTTCAATGTAATGTGCTGTTCTTTGTGTCTTTGTTGTCTCTTTTTTTTCTTTGTCCCCCCAACAGCATTTTGTCCCGCACAGGGAAGAAGGAGAATCAAGATGCCTCCAATTTGACAGTGCCCATGACCATGTGTCTTTTTCCTGTGCCATTCCCACTCACCCCATCTCTAAGACCACAGGTCAGTTCCATCAACCCTACTGTTACTCGCTCCCTCCTTTACAGCGTCCTGCGAGATGCTCCTACTGAACGAGGCCAACAAAGTCGGGATGCTCAGTTATCTGACTACCCATCATTGGACTATCAAGGACTATACGTGACATTGGTGACTCTGCTGGATCTAGTTCCTTTGCTTCAACATGGTCAGCATGGTGAGTGAATTCTTCTTATAGTCAACACGATACATAAAGTTTATAGGTATATGCAGGCGTATTTCAAATATATCTCCAAATCAGATGCCTTCAGATGTATTTGGACTAAAGTGCCCATATTCCCAGCCTACAGCCTGTTAACCATACTACCTCTTATTATAGATTTTTTTGTAGTCTAGCTAAAGTCTGGGAGGGGAAGGTTGGCTTAATATTAATTTGCAAACCTTAAGTCATTAATTGCCACAGATATAAATGTGTACCTGTGTGTGAGTACATAATCACACATGCACATATAGTATTTTATATATCGAATGCGGAAATGGCTTGTTGTGGTTTCTTTTTATAAGCTATATTAAGTTTGTTTTGGATTTTACATTAATATTTTAATGTAAGAAATACAGTAAGAAATTATGTAACTGATTTTCAGTAATAATAATCTGAGAGTCTCAGTAGATTGACAAAAATATCAGAGAAGTGACCTGGAAGCTTCAGGGTTTCCATATCTGCATCTGGAATAAAAACTAAGCAGCCTGAAATTAACACACATACACATATAATATTAATGTATGTGTGTGTATGTGTATATAGTGTGTGTGTATGTATGTATGTGTATGTATGTATGTATATATATGTGTGTGTATGTGTTTGTGTGTAATATATATATTACATATAGCAATATTTGCAAACTTTGAAGCATGCAGTATTCTCCTTGTATTTTTGTCATTATTTCTTTTATGTGAAAAGTGTGTGTATCAGCTCATATGTATTCTTCTTGCCACATGATCTGAATTCCTATTCATTGATTCTTAAATATAACCAACATTAATGACAATGTATAAAACATTTTAAATAGTGATATCACTTTAAATATTTTGTATATATATATATTTGATGCATCAGATCAATGTGACAGAAGCATAGCAGTATTAATTGTCTTCAGTGTAAATTTACATTCTGAGGACATGATGAAACTAAGATTTTTGTAGTAATTAATACAAGTGCTATAACTGAATTGAAACACATTTTGAAATGTTAGGATCATATTTAGCTGCACTTCCAGAAATCTCATGGACCAAAAGTTTCTTAGATATTATTGTAAAATGTAAAAAGCACTAGATAGGTTCATGTGTTGGCTGCAATACTAATACTAATTTCATACTAATTTAAATTGGATCAACTTAGTAATTAAAATCAATCATAGATACTCAGAGTGTAGAATTGCTATTAGTTTCTGAACATTTGGGCCTAACAATGGGCACTTGGATTGTTGCTCAAGAGGATAGAAAACTGGTTTTCTTTTTTTCCTTCAGGCAAGGCTGCTGTAGCCATCTTTTATTAATTTGTCTCTTTTCAGATTAATGTTGCGACCTGCAATTTAGCATAAGGTGTTATCAAATGAGTTAGCAGGAAATATCCTTAGGTGTCAGTACCAGGAGCATTCCACATAAAAAGGTTGGATCCCATCATCAGCTTTCAGAAACAGTTCAAGGATCTTCTGGATATGAATGGTTTCTTATCAGCTTTTGGAAGTGCAAGGATAACAGTGCATGAGGTGATGCTACAAAGTGGGCAGACAAGATTTTAAGAAATTTTCCTGGTCTTTGGTGGAGGTCTTTAGTTAGTTTTGGTTTTAGGCTACTTTAGGGCATAAACTCTAAACTTCTTGCTACTTCTCGTACCTTCTACCATTGTACTTAGAGGGTACTCCATGGGTGGTTGAACAGCCTCAGATTTCTTCTTTCTAGTAAGTAATGATAGACCAGGCAATGTAGACTTATTGAATGTAATGTTTCAACTCTAATTTTATTTTTTAGCTTTTTGCACTATCTTCCTTCACATTTCAGCCTTTTTACGTCTTCTGCAGCTAAATCTAATTAATTCATAAGGACATAAAATAGGGAAAGCCCTTTCATAAAGCAATTGTGTATTCATATTGTTTGTTCTTTGTGCCTCTGACAGATCTTGGACAGTCCATTTTTTATACTACTACATGTTTGCTACCTTTTCTCAATGATGACATCTTGAGTACTTTACCGTACACAATGATCTCTACTTTAGCTACATTCCCACCGTTTCTGCACAAAGATATCATAGAGTATCTCAGCACTTCGTTCTTGCCCATGGCAATATGTAAGTAAATCTGGTTGATTTGTATTTGCATGTAAGTAAATCTGGCTTCACCTGTGAAGAAGAATGGCATATTCTTCTGCTTTAGAGGGTTGATTTTTAGAATATCCAAAGAGCTTGAATTCATGGGATGAATTGGCCAAAGGATTCAAAAGTATTCATTTATTTATAAAATTTATTGGGCACCCATCTTATCATAAGGTGCCTCTGGGTGGATATACATTCATAAAATATATCTATATTAAAACATAAATAAAGTAAAGCCAAAGTTTAAAATCTAAAGACACATGGGGAGGGCAGGTGGAATCTCGGTAGGTAGGATCTGCTGTTAATCAATGACCTCTAGTGTGCTGTTTCCCAGTGGGGCCAAGGCCAACTGACAGAGCTTTAGGACCTTACGAAAGGATAGGAGGGTTGGGGCCAACCTCACATTGGGGGAGGGCAAGATGTTACGGGGGCAGGAGCAACTTAGCTTCCAGCTTTTGTTTTTAATAATTAAGTTCTGTAGATGGATGGTTCTAAGTAAACAGAAAATAGCTTTCCCACAATCCTATTTAAGGACTTTTGAATCTCTTAAAGCTAGATTCCACTATTTCCAGGTGCTACTGGATTGGCCTATTTTGCACTGAAGTGCAAAATCCTCTTTCAAGAAAATAAAATTCAGAAAAGACAATGCATTTAGGGTTAATATAAGAGCTGGTTCTTTAATTGATAAGAAATCTGGTAGCCATTCCCAAAACAATCAACAAGTTCAGTCTGCCCTTCTCTCACAAAAGAGAGAAATTAATACCAAAAGAGCAGGAGAAAACAAATCAAAACTTTCATCCCCTGATTTGTCTAGATAGATGTTTCTCATTTAAAGGTAGAGTACTTGCCAAAATGTTGGCATTGTTACTGACTTTTTTTTTCTTGAGGTTTACAGTATTTAGACTGGGTTGCTTGCTGCAAAACAGGTTAACACTTTAGGACTGGGGAGCCCAATTTGATTGCTGTGAACAGTTTCTTTGATGCCCAATGGATACTTTTCCATCTTAAAAAGACTTTCATTAAAAAAAATAAGGTGGTGTGCATTAAATTTAAGTTGCATCTCCAGAGACCCCATTAATATTGGAAAAAAAGAGGGTAACTGCAATCCAATGGTTGTTTGGAAGTATGTTCTAATATAGCAATAATATATTAATTGCACCTTATTTTTATGTATATTTTATCCAGAGCTCATATCAGAATACTACTGAGAGAACTTTATTTCTCTTTTTAAATGTCCTCTCAACAAACGTTTGATTTCTTTTATTCCTTCCTTTTGTATTCACCAGAATAAGCTATTTGCAATATATGCATCCCTGAAATCATGTACCTTTTAAGTTTCTTTGAGAACCTTCCAGAACTTCTCACCTCTATCAAAACTTTTAACAACGCATCTTTCAAAGAAAAACATCTAAAATAATTAGTTTATAAAATATATACATTAAGATTGCAATAGAAATAAGCAGACTTTAAAATTGGATGGGAATATCAAGCTGAGAAGCTGAGAAAGAGAAAGCCATAGAATTTGTATTGCTAGTATGGTGAGCAGGTATCCTATTTTCCTGAAATGATCTTCTATCTAAAGCAGGATTTGGTGTGCAGAAAAGATTGGGAACTACTGATCTAAATGTTTGTTTGAGGATAGAAATTCTTAGTAAAGCCTGTTTAGTTGCACTCTGGTTTAGAGAAAGAAATGTAAGAAGAAAAATCTCAGGTTTGAAGTTGTCTTTTCCATCTTTGTAGTAACCTCAGTCACTATGGCCTAAACATGTATTTTTAAACTGTATCTATTTTCTAAAAAGTACAGAATCGATTAAAATATTTAATTGCTGCCATTTATTTTTGGCTACTTTCATCTCTTGGTGGACATAGCATTGTCCAGTTCAGATGCAGGAGTAACACACCATTGTTCACATTTTAAAAAGCTGAAAATATTTTTTTGAAATCAGCTATCCTACGATATTATGTGTAGTTTGTGATATCTCAAAGCTGAAATGGGCCTTTGACATTTTAAAGAAATAACTGGAACATTTGTGAGTACTTTTCTCCTATTAGTTTTATTTATTTATTTATTTATTTTCATGGTATGGATTCTTCGTTAATTTAATCAGAGCCATGTGTTTACCTTTTTCCTGGCTAAGCAAAGAAAAACCTCCAGATTTTAAAGTATTTCAAGCATTTTAGAATTCCAGTTTGAGTTACAGTATATATATATGCGTAATAGTGTGTTCCTGTATCAAAGAAGTAACTTTAGCATCATGGTCTTATCTTGGGAGTGGGATGGTTGGTTCAAAAATTAATTAGTTAATTAAAGGAATTCTGATGCTTGGAACTTATTCATATTTATGATGGTTGTAGTGTCTTGAGATCATATAATCACATTTTGTGACCTTCTGACAAGCAAAGCAGAGGTGGTATTCAGCAGGTTCTCACCAGTTCTGGAAAATAGGTAGCAGAAATTTTGACTAGTTCGGAGAACCAGCAAATACCGCCTCTGACTGGAGTTTTTACAGTATCCTTCCCCTGCCACGCCCACCAAGCCACGCCCACAGAACTGGTAGTAAAAAGAAAAGAATCCCACCACTAAAGCAAAGTCAAGGGGATAGCTAGATTCACTTAACAACCCTATTACTAACTTAACAACTGCAGTGATTCACTTAAACAACAGTGGAGGCATCTGCCACAGTAAACCAAGTGTACTATCTGGAGGAACTCTCTAGAGAGACATGAAAAAAAATAACAATCTTGAACATTTCTCTAGCAAACACTTTGTTTAAGGGAAGAGCTATTCTCTCTGCAGTCTGTGAAAACAATTCCACTGCTCCCCAGAGTAAAAACAGAATTAGAAGAGATGCTTCTATTGGGGCAATTGAAATGATCATTAAGTCAACAAACTGATATCCCTATTCACTCACCAAGAAAAGTGATTTTCATTGCTTAATTAAGATGGAGTGAGGCCAGATAAAAAGAAAGTGAGAACAAATTTTTGAAAGACCTGTAATTCCACTGCTGTCATTCTTCAATGACAAGTGGGATATTACGATAGTAGCAACTATGGAATTGGTAGAGTATTTATTTAAGCTAATATTTTCTCTTGTTTCCTTTGAAGTGGGATCTTCAAGGAGAGAAGGGGTACCAGCTCATGTTAATCTTTCTGCATCTTCAATGCTAATGATCGCAATGCAGTATACAACCAATCCTGGTATGTACTAGCTGCCATGACTGTTTCTTGTAGCAGAACTATTTGAGAGTGCTTTTAATCCCTCTCACTATGTGCTTATTTTTAAAAGTAATTGAAAATGGCTCTTTTAACATATCTAAGCCTAGTGCTGAAGTAGCTTTTTTGGTGCTAATTAATTTCACAATGATGCAAAGGTACATTTAAAGATCTGGAAAAAAGACCATAAGCTCTATTTTAACACCAGGAAATGGGACAGGTTTTTTTTTAATCACAATTTCTTTAGTGATAATTGTTAACAACTCTGAAGTTCATATTAAATTTAGATTAAAAGGTGTTGATTGCTTCATATTTCACATTTGGTAAAGTTTGTAATGATAAGGCCTGCTTGGAAACAGATAAATTTTGCCTCCTTCTGTTTAATTAATTGATTACAGGTAAAGAGAGATAGAAGAATGGTTATATTAGTTATAATAAATGCTTCATATGGGCATCTATTCAGTTACTATCTATGATGGGCTTTTAAACAAACAAACAAAAATACCTGAGCCTAATGTTTAATTAATTAAATTTCCATTTCTATTATGTGAATATGTTGTTGAAAAGAGGGAAACATCATCAATTGATCCCTATGTATTAAATAGCTGATTACAGATGTTCCTCCTGATAAAAAGAAGGAATGGTTAGCAGCAAGGCATTCAGACAGTAGCAAGGTCTGCTAGGGTAAAATAATACTTGGTTATTTTGGAAATGGTCTGCTTTATTTATTCTCCATTTATGTCGGGGTTGCACTAAAATCTTTGTGGAGGGGATTCAGGTTGTTAGCTTTTGTTTTAAATGATTATCCAATTCAACTTTTGAAATCTCACAAACTATTTGATTTGCCAGAAAGTTAGTAATTAAACAATAAATACAGTATTTGTCATTTAATGAGATTTGCATCTGTTTGTCTCTTCTTTCCTAGTGTATCACTGTCAGTTACTGGAATGTCTTATGAAACACAAACAGGAAGTATGGAAAGTAAGTTTGGGACCAGATGGCTTTTATCGAAACAGTACTGTATGGTGATTAATAAGTTAGTAACTTTGAATTACTAAATCATTTTGAAACTGCACTTCTAATTTCTTTCCTGAAGTTACAGAATACAGTTCCATTGTAGACTGACATAAATGTATGCATGCATTTTCTCTGTTTTAGGCTTTCCACTGAATTTTAGGTAACCATAAACCAAAATGTGGAGAAGAAACAATGTTTCAGTCTTTTAGAAGACCCATGTATGATACGGGCAAGCTTCTCTTCCATCTGCTGTCCCTCCACCCACCATTGCCTGTCTGTCTCTGGGCTTTTCCCCATGGTTCTTTCTGACCATTTGGACTCGCTTGTTCTCACAGTATTGGTGGATTACAGATACTCCATCAATTTATCACCAGCTCTATTGTGGTTATATGAATTTGCAGCAAACTTAGCCCTTGAGGAATTTATTGGCAATCCATTCCATTAATGGGGGCTCCTGCCTTATCTTGCCCTCTACCTCCGTTGCCTTAGCATTAATTAGGCAACATTTTCCCCCAGCCAACCCATATTCCTGGAACTTAGTAGAGATGTTGGGTCCTTTAGCCTGGCTTTTTGATGGATCATCTGTTTCTTATTTCTTCAGTTTTTCAGATTTAATATGTTTCTCCTACTTTGTGGAATGTTGCTTGTGGCCCAGAAAGAGTTGTACCCCTCTAAATTAGAATAATAACAAGCACTACTATGTTAGCAGAAAACGTTTGGGGAAAACCCAGTATGGATTTTTACATCTAAAGTTTGTGAGCAAAGTTCTGGAACTGTAAACAAATTCATGGACTGATTTGGAGGCACCTTGCTCCTTAAATCTAAGTTTCTATTCCCTGTTGCTGTGGTATATAAGCATGAAAACAATAACAATACATTCAAAAACATAAATAGTCAGTGAATGGATTTCTATAGATAGATCAGAGTAGAACTTTGGTAATATCAGTGGTAATTAATTTTATTTAAATATTTGAGGGATGAAGTATTCTCAGGAAAGAGACAACATTGCAATTGTGTATATGACTATTGAAATAAATAAGTTCTATGTATCAACCAGTATATAGAGTACTGGACAGGATTTTAATGCTGGGCATGTCTACTTAACTCATATGTGCCATTGAGTTCAGTGAGGCTTATTCAAGTCTTGAGAAGGATAATTGAATTGCTAATTGTTTTGACTTTTCAATTACTTGTGTCTCACTGCACTTGTAAAAGCTGCCATTGCCTGAATTTAAATGTGTTACACCCTCTGACTTCCTCTAGGATTTGCTATATGTAATAGCATATGGCCCATCTCAAGTAAAGCCACCTGCAGTCCAAATGCTTTTCCACTACTGGCCCAACTTAAAACCTCCCGGGGCAATAAGTGAATATCGAGGACTACAGTATACAGGTAACTGAGATAATAAAACTATGCATTAATGCTAATACAATTTATTGGCAGAAGTTATCAATAATGTCACTGAGATATAGTTGTTTTTCTAAGCATTGACTCCTCTGTATAAAATGTTCATCACCCTGTAATGAACTCTGGATTAGAACTTTTGAAATTGAAAAATGGTGAAACTAAAGATAATTTTCTAGCTACCTAATTAAGGAAAGCAATTCTAGTTGTTTCCAAACTAGAAAAGCAGAGAAATACTGTCAAAAAATAGGGTGTAGGTTCTTCTATAAGCATATGATGTTTAACATAATGATGTATGAGAAAAAGATTGAACTGACAATTGAACTCAATCTGTTAGTACATAGTTTTGCATTTTAAAGCTAGAAAATTTTTTGATGTTTTGATGATAGATTTACCATGAGTTTCCATTTCCTCTTGACTCCATTAATTCTGTGATTAATTATATATCCATTGGATTGCAAAAGTGATTAACATGGTTGTATGAACCAGGCCTTAAAAATACTTTCTACTGTGATTTTGTAAAGATATGTGGAATGCTAAACAACACTTCACATTTAACATTTAAGAAATTGTTTTATAGATATGTCCTATCTAAATTCCAACTCCGGTAATTTAACCTCTGGATTCTCAGAAAGAGTTCTTTTTTATAAACAGCCTGGCATACTTTAAATGGCATTATTGGATGTTGAATCTTAATCGATAAGTCATTATAATACATTCTTTCATTATGCTTCACTCTCTTTGCCAGAGCTGGGCTAACCTGATTAAATATTTGAAGTATGAAACAGGGACTTTATCAGCTAAAATTCCTTCAGATGATTATTGATGGTTTCATATAATGCTGAATTTTACCAGTATTTAGCTTTTAGTAAACCTGTGCAACTTTATCCATGATGGCTTTATTTTTCAGCATGGAATCCCATTCATTGTCAGCACATTGAATGCCATAATGCAATTAACAAGCCAGCTGTGAAGGTAATGAACACTTCTGTAAAATGTGCCCTGTGCGTAGTCATTTCAGCCTTATCCCAGCTGTTCATAATAAGGTCATTAGAAACAGAATGGAAGGTCTACCACTCAAACTATGGTATTGCCAAGTATAACCATGGTAATCCCATTATAAAATTCCTGATAAATTCCTCTTTTCTATAAATAGATTGTGAAAATGATTTCTTTCATCCAAGTCCATTTTTTTGATCCTAGAAATTCTACAAATAATTCTGTAGTGACAACAGAACTTTAATGACCACAGTTGGAATTAACAACTTTGTACTATACTTCTACACTGAGTATTATTATTTTCCCTCACAAAGACACTTATTTCTCCATCTCATGTCCTTTGCACACATCCAAATAAGAATCAGAAGTCTAATGAAAATGCAGAAAAGCATGAGCAAAGAAAGTAAGTCCCAAGCTACTTTTGTTATAGAACTGGAGTTTTAAAAAACAGTAACAAGAACTGTGGTGGTACAGTGGTTAGAATGCAGTATTGCATGCTAATTCTGTCGACTGCCAGCAGTTCAATCCTGTCCAGACTTCAGTTCAAGGTTGACTCAGCCTTCCGTCCTTCTGAAGTCAGTAAAATGAGGAGCCAGATTGTTGGGGGCAATATGCTGACATTATAAACTGCTTAGAGAGGGCTGTAAAGCACTGTGAAGCGATGTATAAGTCTAAGTGCTATTGCTAGTATTATTGCTAACTGTAAATCCAACATTCCATTTTGGATAGAGTAATGGTATAATTTATTCAAAGTTATAGTGGCTATGAAAAGTAAATCCATATTCTCTCTAATGTCTTTTGTTGTCTTCAGTATCTGAATGTTTGTGGTGATGATAACAAGTGTTATATGTCTGATGCTTATGAACTGATATTTTAATTTTCAAGCCAAATTTTAAAAATAAGATTTTATCAGAGTAGAATTACACTATGCAAAGTTTTATAGACTGAATTCTTATGGTAAATGTTGTTCCCACCTGTAACCCTAGTATGTAAATGCTAAATATTTTGTGAATAGGAGAAGAATTCAACCCATAGATTCCAGTTTGAGTAACACACCACAACAAGAGTAGGGAATGATAAATTCCATACATCACATTCAACTATGATTTTATTAATTAAGTTTATTGACCCATAATTGGCTGGGAATGCAGACATTAAATGAAGCTATGAACCATCCTTTACAAAGGCACATGGAATATGTTAAATAGACTATATTACAGCATATTGGCATAATGTGCTGTGCAGCTCAGACTGGCAAGCAAAGTCATATTCTGTTTTGATAGTTTAACTAACACTGTGATCTTTTCCCCCCAGGACCAGTTTTATTTGCATATTAGTTTGCTTGCCGAATCTCAAAATGTGCCAAACTACCTTATTACAAATTATGACTATTTCTTAATATCTTTTTTTTACTGAATCAGTGCCACAAAATATATCAAACAAGCATTCAAAAAATAATAATATGACCCATTTGTGCCATCGTCAGTCATCACAAGTAATCCTTCCTCTATATTCAAGCACTAGGGTAAAAAGGAAACCCAGGACCTATAATGTTAGTTTATTTCATTCAAAATCTACCTGTCCTCTAATGAGGCTTCATGTAGGGAGGGTGCTTTTGGGGAACGAGAAACTAATTTCAGGCTTCCTGTGTATTTCAGATGTGTGTAGACCCTTCTTTATCTGTGGCTTTGGGTGATAAACCACCCCCTCTCTATCTCTGTGAAGAATGCAGCCAAAGGATTGCAGGGTGAGTAAATCAAGAAATGCACATGCATGCACACATACACACACACACACACACACACACAGAATGAGAGAAAAAACTCGAGATAAACTTAAAGAGATATTTCTTTTAAAAAGTTGTGTTAAACATTGGAGCCTAATTAAGTTAAAGTGACACTGAAATAGAAACCAAGCAGGAAGAAAAACAACTATTTAATTTACAGGTCTGTGCAAATACAATAGTGTGAATTTCTAAGTTGAATAAAAAATTACATTTGCTTTATTAAGTCACACAGACCATTTGACACTGTACAAAATATTTTTATTTTTTTATTTTTTTATTTTGTCAAGCGATTATAAGATAACAGGTATAAGTATAAACATAGTTATGAATGCATGAAATGGATATGTATAAGAAAAATAAAAAAGAAACAATAGGACAGGGACGGTAGGCACGTTGGTGTGCTTATGCACGCCCCCTACAGACCTCTTAGGAAAGGGATGAGGTCAATAGTAGACAGTCTAAGGTTAAAGTTTTTGGGGTTTGGGAAGAAACCACAGAGTCAGGTAGAGTATTCCAAACATTGACCCCTCTATTGCTGAAGTCGTATTTCCTGCAATCAAGTTTGGTGCGGTTTACCTTGAGTTTATATCTATTGTGTGCTCTTGTATTGTTATGGTTGACGCTGAAGTATTCATTGACAGGTAGGACATTGCAATGCATGGTTTTATATACTATACTTAGATCGGACCGAAGGTGGTGTAGTTCTAGGTTTTCTAGGTCTAGAATTTCAAGTCTGGTGGCATAAGGTATTCTGCAATGAGTAGAGGAGCGGAGAACTATTCTTGTGAAATATTTCTGGACTTTCTCGACTGTGTTAATATCAGATACGTAATGTGGGTTCCAGACTGATGAGCTGTATTCAAGTATTGGTCTAGCAAATGTTTTGTATGCTCTAGTTAGTAGTGTGATATTACCAGAGAAAAAGCTATGTAGGATTAGGTTAACAACTCTTAATGCCTTTTTGGCTATGTAGTTACAGTGGGCTCTATGTTACAAATAAAAACAGAGCAGGGAGTAGTGTCCTTGTCATGACTGCAATTAAGCAAAAAGGATTAAGATTCAAAGATACAAGGAAGTGAAAATGTATGATAGAAGGAGTCAGGATTTTCCAAGTGTTTAAAGAAAACTTGTCCTATTGGATGCCTCTATATGATATAGTTGGCTAAACTATTTTTGATCTCAGTCTTTAGTAAAATCTATATTAAAATCTACTGTATAAAATCTACTACAACTCTTAAGTCTAACTTTTAACTGGGTGAAACAGTGTCTCTGTCAGGCCTGCCTCCGTTCAAAACCCAAGAAAGAAAGTTCCTGACTCCATTGAGGTAGAGAAGAGGTACTTTTACTGAGTTTGAAATGATGGTGGCGAAAGGAAAGCAAGATCTGAGCCAAAAGGTGCAAACGTTACATATTGAAAGTTTCCCCAAATCCCTCCCCCCAGGGACCCAGGCTGCATGTCCAATCCACATCCTGCACAGTGTCATGTGGAGCACGTCTTCAGGTGCTTTAGTCCAGGGTCCCCAACCGCCAGTCCGCGGACCGGTACGGGCGCGGAACAACCCTACCGGGCCGCTGGTTGCTGGGCGCCGCCATCTTTTTGGTAAAAAGCGCTTCCGGGTAGAAAGCTCACCGGGCGCTGTTTCGTCATAAAAAGATGGCGGCGCCAGTGCTCGGTGAGCTTTTCCGGTAGAAAGCCATTTCTACCCGAAAAAGCTCACCAGAAGCGCTGGCGCCATCTTTTATGCGAACAGCGCTTCGTGACGTCACCGGAAGCGCCTTCGATCATAAAAGATGGCGGCGCCCAGTTGACGCCTGGCACTGGTCGCGGCGCCCAGCTGATGTCGGAACCGGGCCGCGGCGCCGAAAAGGTTGGGGATCCCTGCTTTAGTCCATCTGGAGTTCTAGGACTGTTGGCCTTGACTGGGTATAAACAACTCAATTCAGCAGCCCAGTAATTCTTGAGAGCAAAACTCCCTTTTAGTTCACACAGGCCTTCATTTTATTTATTTGTTTGTTTGTTTGTATTTATTTGTCAATAGCTTACAAGATAATAAGCAGAAGTATAAATGCAGGAAATGGGTATGAATAATTGGGGACAATAGGACAGGTACACACGCCTCTTACATACCTCTTAGAAAAGGGGTGAGGTCAATAGTGGTTAGTTTGACGGGAAAAAAACGTGGATTTGGGGATGTGACAACAGAGTCAGGTAGTGTGTTCCAGGCATTGACCACTCTGTTGCTGAAGTCGTACTTTCTGCAATCAAGTTTGGAGTGGTGTACATTAAGTTTATATCTGTTGTGTGCTCTTGTATTGTTGCAGTTGAAGGTGAAAAAGTCCTTGACTGGTAGTACATTAAAGCAGATTATTTTATAAACTATGCTTAAGTCAAACTGTAGGCGGCGTAGTTCTAGGTTGTCCAAGTTCAAAATTTCAAGCCTGGTGCTGTAGGGTATTCTGTTGCGAACAGAGAAATGTAGTACTCTTCTTGTGAAATACTTCTGGACACGCTCAATTGTATTAATGTCTGATATACAGTGCGGATTCCAGACAGCCGAGCTATATTCAAGTATTGGTCTAGCAAAGGTTTTGTATGCCTTAGTTAATAATTCAGTATTACCAGAGGAGAAGCTTACACCATCATCAGACCAGCTGACTTCCCAGACCCCAATGCCACCCCCCCGCCCCCGTTACTGTGGCAGCCAATAGCAAGCATGCGTCAAAGAGAAAATCCATGCTGGAGATCCGGCTCACAGTATCATGGGCAACAATTTTTGTACCACAATACCTCACATGAGCTAACTTTGAGAATGTGTCCAAAATCCAGGACCCAGGACTCATGTGAAGTAGACACTTGGCAAATTTGTGGTTGCTTCAGTGCTGCCATGCTGCCACATGGATCTGTAACAGAGATGGGAAACCCATATCACCTAAGTCATATCTTGTCTTTTACCTAAGTTCAAGCATCAATTAGCTACTATTGTTTATAGCATCTCTGAAAATAAATCCAACTATCAGTCAGCTGGTTGAAACAGTACATATGGATGGGCTTTATTGGTGGCTGAGTGGCATTAGAAGTCACAAGTCAAAAAGGGTGAAGAAAGGGAGACGGGAGAAGTGATCTTTCTACATACTTTAAGGTCTGGCTCTTGCTGCTGTTGCTTTCAGTTGAGCCCTTATCTAGCACTGTTATATTCCCTGAAGGAATTCAGTCTTGGTAAGAAAAAACCCCCAAATCCTATTCTTATTGTATAGCATTAAGTTGTAAATTGTAATGTAAGGCCATGTATTCCCCCTTCATTTGTTGTTTCTTAAGTATATAATAAGACTTCTCACTATTACAGTATTTGCTTTAATGAGATACTCAGAATGGAACACATATTATTTTATTAAAATAGCAATATTAAGAATGAAATTTAACTCAGGGTTGTTCATTAAGCGGAGAAGATAGATTATTTTTTGGCCTAAGTTTTAAAATCTAATTATTATCAAAATTGGAAGTATGTGGCCACCAATTCCTGGACACGTGGTTCAGAAGATGTGATTTTGGGCTGCTGCTTTATCATTGTTTTATCATTATAATGATGCCACTTGCAAAGGATTACTAAAAAGTGTTTTAATTTTATAAGTCACCTTTGTGTTGACATAATCCTTGCTTTAAATCTAAAGCAAAATTAATTAATTTAGAAAGAAGACCAAGCTTTATACAGGGATAAGTTATTTTACACTTAGAACTATTTATTCTCTTTTTTAGTATTTTATCTTTTTGCCAAATAGATTTTGTTTCTCTGTATATTTTGGTGTCTTCTAAATTAGAGTGTTCTTTGTAACATGAAAAATAGTCAGGCAGACTTGGAATAAATGAATGACAGAAGCTAAAGTTGTCCAACTGCCGTTTTAAAAGTAAAAATAAAAGCTTGGATCCTAATTAGGTATCTGAGAGCTCTTCATGTATGTTTAATTCCCATTAATTGGGGAATTAATTTTAGGCAATGTCTCCCATAAAGGCTTCTCTCTCTCTTCATTCTCCCAGGCGTGTGAAATAGCTTTTCAGAAGCATAAGATTAGCAGAAGTAGAAGAACTAATTGGTGGAAGTCTTCCAATCTCTCCCCTTCAACTTGTAGAAATACCTGCAAGAATTCTTCTCAGAGAATTCTTAAGAACTTAGCCCACATACATAATCATTAAATTCAAAATATGACTGTTTCATTGAATGGATAGATGACATCACAGTCCATTCTAATTCCTTTTTTCTTTTCTTTTAAGGGATCACAGTGAATGGTTGGTTGATGTTCTTTTACCACAAGGTAAGACTGAATATAACATGAGAGAAAGTAATATTCACAGTATCGACATAGTAATATTTATAAAATAATGACTTGTGAAATGTTATAAGGATTTTCAAAGGGTATTCATAGCTGGATGGAAAGTCTTTGCATGTAAAAAATGCTCAGGTTCACTTTCTTCTTTTTTCAGCTCAACAGTCAAACAATTTAATCATTCTTAGAATTGTAAGAGCTTTATCATCATCTTTGATGTAGGCAAGCCTGTGGTAAATGGACATACAATCTGAAATAAAATAATTTTCTAGGTTCCTATTTCAGGATTATTCTTTAAGAGAAGAGGTAATATGAATGTTATTCTTAAAGTGCTTAATTCTTATTTTTGCAAATCTAAGACCCTTTCAATAAAAAGAATCTGGACTTAGTCAGATTTGAAATAGACTCAATATAATATATAGATCTTGAGTAGCTTTCTTTTAACTATGACTATGTTTGGATTCATGATGTTTAATAGGATATAATGCTCATTGGTTTTAGGCTATTGCTACTGTGAACCATCACACTATATCTGACTTTTAATCAGATATAATGATGTTAATGTTGGATATTTTCGAACAATTCCAATCAATTTCAAACAAAGCATATATTAAAATTGTTCAAGCAAATTGTTCAAGGCGTATGTAATTTTTCTTTTTAAAAATTGGATTAAATTGAGGCAATATTTTTTAAAATAATGAAAAGAGTAAAAATATATTCACTGAGTTTATAAATACATAAAAAGTCAACATGTTTGTTTTCAGTTTTAGTTTTAGAATGCATATATTATATTTTTATCTATGATTATATGTACAGCAAGACTAACAGAGAGGTTTTATGTAATATATTTTTTAAAGTTTGAATAGTGTTCTTACTGCCAACATCCAGGCAGTTTCTGAAATGTCCTGAGTAGAATACATTTTCACCAGAGATGTATAGTGCTAAATTGTAGATTATTGTCCCTCGCCAAATCCAATGTTATTCATTATTCCTAAAACTTTTACTTGTAATCCATGATTACATATCTTCCTTGTATGAATATTTTAGCCTCCGAGCTTAGGAATTGAATGGGTTTATGCAAACATTTCTGTTATGCAAGTCACAATCCACTACTACACCTAGGCCTGGCCAACTGTTAGACTGTGGTAATTATCTTAGGCAGCAGACAGAGACAGTTATCTCAGGCAGCAAATATTAGGAAATAATATCAGAGTGCTGGCAAACAAAGTTGTAGGTGTCATTTAACCAGTTCTGTAATCTCTAAATTAGGAAGTATTGTGTAAGGAAGATTTAACTGCCAGTTTAGTTGGCTTTTGGGCATAGAATGGGCAGAGTAATTATCTTGCTTTTGCCTCTGACAATAAAGGTGTTGTGGGCTAGCCCGAAGTAGTTCCAGGCAAGTGAGAAATGGGCAAGATTTGCCTTGTTTTGAATGGTAGGAGGTGAAAGATTTGAGCCATGAAGAAAAATGATTCACTCTCTGTTACAGACATCCATACCCCATACAACCATAAACTGTATTGGCTTAATGTAAATGTGTTTCTAATCTTCTATATAAGGTACTGAATAACCCAATAAGATCCAGAAGCCAGAAACCATCCTAGAATTATGCTTTACTGGATACTCTATCATATTGCACCTGGTGGCAGAATGATTATAACTCTTTTGATTTTAATTTCCCTTCCCTTATAGCTGAAATTTCTGCAATATGTCAAAAGAAGGTAAGGTAGAAGTGCATGTCTAGTGAGATACAGCTCACCTTTTTTTGTTGTTGTTTGGTTTCTGGCTTCACCTCATCATGCTTATACATGCTATATAAAAGTCTGCGTAAATCATCTTATATTGCTAACACATTTTGAAATTGTTCTGATTATTATGTGTTGACATTCAACCTACAAATCTAAGAGCTGTTTTACTGCTATTAATAGTATAATGTCTGGTTAAGTATGAGCATGCTTCATACTAAACCAGGAAGCCTGTTGAAGTGAATAGAAACAGCACAGGTTGTTTAGGGGGGCCAGCAAAACAAAGAAATGCCCTGAAAGGAAGAATGTTACGTTATTTTTCTTCCAACTAACAGTTTTCCCCCAAAGAAGATTATTTGCTCAGTCTGAAATATTGTGATTGACCTCTATGAGTAAGGTAGAGATCATGGTAGTAGGCAAAGGCAGAATTTCACAATTGTAAACAAAGAATATAATCTTGTAGCACATCAAGATAAAAAAGTTCCATCTTTCTTCATTTTTCTTTTTCTCTTTTGTCTTTTGTCATGTTATGCAAAGATGAAAAGATTTTTTTAGATCTAGTTGATTTTGTTAATGGTAGTAAAATTGTATAGTAGGAGCTGAATATCCAAATAGCCAGGTCTCTCTCTGTCTCTCAAAACTTCTTCAATAGTTGTGAGTGATTGATAATTTACTGCAAAGTATAACCTCTCCACAGTATATTTATCCTATACTATTATGGGTGGAGGTTAATATAAGAATAGTATTGTGCATACCTTCAGAATGTGGGTCTCGAACAAAGGCACAGGTAAAGCACCTTTCCAAAATTTCTTCACAAAACAATACAGCCATCAAATGTCTAACAGGAAAATGGCCAGAGCCTTTACTTTGAACAATTTCAGAAAATTCATTTGGAGCTTTTGACCAGTTTTCTACAGTCAGCTGCACAAACCTGCAGTTCCACAGGAATTGCCAGACAAAGTTTCAAGGTCACACAAGCACCCAGTTTGAGGTGAACCAAGCCATCTCTTATAGGCTTAATGAGGAACAGTATAGAGCAGTGGTCCCCAACCTTTTTTGTACCAGGGACCGGTTTCAAGCAAAAAATTTTTTCAAGGACCGGGGGCGGTGGGGGGAGAAGAAAGGAGGCTTCGCTCTCTCGCTGCTCCACCATCCAAGGAAGAAACTGCTTCAAAGAAGCGGGGGCTTTTCCTGTCGCCGCAGCTATTCCGAGCGCCCGTTTCACCCCCACTCCCCCCGCCCCACGCGCGCGCTCAATCCACAGTGTCCCGTTCTGCCTGCCTGCCTGCCTGCCTTAGTTTCTGGTTGTTTGGGAGCAGCTTCGGCTGAGAATAATAACTATTCGCCTCTTTACTCAGCCGAAGCTGTTCCGATTCAACCATTAACAAGGCAGGCAGGCAGGCAGAACGGAGCACTGCGGGCGGGCGGGCGGGCGGACGGGGTGGGGTGGGGAGAAACGGGCGCTTCAGGGAAGCTGCGGCGACAGGAAAAGCCCCCGCTTCTTTGAAGCAGTTTCTTCCTGTGCTGGTGGAGGAGCGAGAGAGCGACTGAGAGAGCTGACCCAGAGAGAAGGACAGGCTTCGGTTGCTTCCTCCCTCCCCTTCTTTCATTTGTGTCCTTGATCCCGATCCCAGCAGCATTCACCGAAGGAAGAAAGCCGCCATTTTTTTAAAAAAAATTCTTTGCGGCCCGGTAGAGAGTGCTCCACGGCCCGGTACCAGTCCGCGGCCCGGTGGTTGAGGACCCCTGGTATAGAGGACTAAATACTGGTCCTGGGAGCTGGGTTTTCCATTGTTGAATAGGGTAACAATTTAGAATCTAGTACAGGTAGTCCTCAACTTAACAACCATTTATTTAGTAACTATTCAAACTTACGACGACATCCTGGTGGTCATGTGATCACAATTTGGACAGTTGGCAACTGGCATGTACTTATGATAGTTGCAGAGTCCCAGGGCCATGTGATCACCTTTTGCAACCTTCTGACAAGCAAAGTCAATGGGGAAGTCAGACTAATGTAACAACCGTGTTACTAACTTAACAACTGCAGTGATTCACTTAACAACTGTGGTAAGAAAGATTGTAAAATGAGGCAAAAATCACTGAACAACTCCTGTATCTTGCTTAACAATGGATATTTAGGGCTATATTGCAGTCATATGTCAAGGATTACCTGTAGCTCACATCTGAACTCTGCATTTCTCCGCTCTCTAAGTATCTCAGCTTTTCAACCCATTCCAAGGTAGTGTTTTAAATGTAAATTTTTATTATGGTCAGCTAGTTCTATATCCCATTTATTTATTTATTTATTTTGCAGAATTGCAGCTCACATGTTAGGAGGGCTGTTGTGACATGTTTCTCTGCTGGGTGCTGTGGTCGCCATGGTAACAGGCCAGTGCGTTACTGCAAAAGATGCCACTCAAATCATCACAGCAGTGAAGTCGGGGCAACAGCAGAGACCCACCTTTATCAGACATCACCACCTCCTATCAATACCCGTGAATGTGGTGCTGAGGAATTAGTCTGTACGGTGGAAGCTGTCATCAGGTAACCTTAATCAGCTTAATAATATAGCCAAATGTTCCTTTCTGCCCCCCACCCCTCCCATCCTCTGTCCCATTATTGCAGCCTTTCCCAATTGGTATCACCCAGATTGAACCCACAATGCCCTATCAGATTCACCCATGGTTCCAGTCCAAGAAACCACACTGCCTGACACTGAAAGGTTAGTACAGTGAACTCGTATACAGGTTTTGGAGTTCATCTTAGGTGTTGTTCTTCATCTTTTAGCCTGCTGAAAGAGGCTGAATTCCATGCTGAACAAAGAGAGTACGAGCTCAATCGCAGGAGGCAGCTGGGCCTGTCTTCCTCTCATCATTCTTTGGACAACACAGATTTTGATAACAAAGATGATGACAAGCATGATCAGCGGCTTCTGAGCCAATTTGGAATCTGGTTCCTGGTAGGTGTGCTTTCTTCTCTTCCTTAAGATTCAAATTCTAGGAGAATTATTAGAAGCATCTCAGAGATTAAAACAGACTTTCTAAACATGGTGCCTTCCAGTTATCCTGGACTTTAACCCCATCACCCATAGCCAGTCTTCCCAATCTATTGCTGTCTGGAGATTATGTGAGTTGAAGGCCAACATATCTATAAAATTGAGCCCAGTGTTCTGAATCTTAGTGAATAAAGAAAGTTCATGACAATAGACTGTTTAGTTGGATACCTGAATATGTAGTCTGCTTAGCTGAAGTAGGAATGTGAGAAGCATGTCTTTTTATCAGACATGTTTCTTAATATCAGGATAAATGACTATTAAACGACTTCTTAAAGGGGATGGTATTAAACCAAAGAACAAATAAGAGATGGTCAAAAGGACTGTAATCTATGCTGAATGTAGATGGAAATAATTTTGTCTGGAGTTGGTCACATTGGAATATTGCACAAAGATCTGTTAGAAACTGAATCTGAATCTCATTTTGAATCTTAGCTTTTATTTTTAATAGATAAGTCCCAATTAGAACAAATGCATGCTAGTAGTTGCATATGATTTCATTATTTATGTTAAACATTTGTTTTCCCAATGTTTTTGGCTGAGCTTGATAATAGTAGAACTCACTCTGTCAAGGACCTTGGAGTACTCATATCAAATGACCTAAGCGCCAGAGCTCACTGTTAACAGCATTGCCAAAAAGGCATTAAGAGTTCTAAATACTGTATAATCTTATGAAGCTTCTCCTCTGGTAATATTGAATTACAAACTAGGGCATACAAAACCTTTGCTAGACCAATACTCGAATACAGCTCATCTATCTGGAATCTGCACTGTATATCGGACATTAATTGAGTGAGTACAGAAGTATTTCATGAGAAGAGTAGAGTAGAGTACTACACTCCTCTACTCGCAACAGAATACCCTACATCACCAGGCTTGAAATTTTGGGCTTGGACAACCTAGAACTACACCGCCTTTGGTTAGACTTAAGCGTAATACACAAAATTATCTGCTACAATGTCCTACCAGTCAATGACTACTTCAGCTTCAACTGCAACAATACAAGAGCACACAACAGATACAAACTCAATGTAAACCGCTCCAAACATGATTGCAGAAAGTACGACTTCAGCAACAGACTGTTCAATGCCTGGAATGCACTACCTGAATCTGTTGTTACATCCTCTAACTCCCACTCCTTTACCCTTGAACTATCCACTATTGACTTCACCCCATTCCTAAGAGGTCTGTAAGGGGCATGCATAAGTGCACAATGGTGCCTACCATCCCTGTCCCATTGTCCTCATTTATTTGTATCTATTTCCTGTATTCTTACTAATGTTTATACTTATTCCTATTATCTTGTAAGTGATTGACAAACCAAACAAATAAATAAATAGTTCTTTCCCCAAGTTTTTGTGCCTTTGTTAGTTAATCTATCTAAAAAAACACATTTTTTCTTGTTGTTTTTTTTTGCAAAAAATAAAGAGAAAAATTGAGCACATTTTGTTTGCAGGTTAGCCTCTGCACCCCTAGCGAGAACACTCCTACAGAGAGTTTGGCACGGCTTGTCAGCATGGTTTTCCAGTGGTTCCACTCCACGGCATACATGATGGATGATGAAGTTGGCAGCCTAGTGGAGAAACTCAAACCCCAATTTGTCACTAAATGGCTGAAAACAGTGTGCGATGTTAGATTTGATGTCATGGTGATGTGCCTTCTTCCTAAACCAATGGAATTTGCAAGGGTAAGAGTTACATAGTTCTTGATTTGTAGCAATGTCACAGATAAACATATTTAGATCCATAAGTAATGGATATTCCTAGCAGTCTTAAATTACAAAGTTTAATATTTTGAGTGCTTGTTGTGCACAAAAAGAAAATGTAGTGCTAGCTTTGCATCTTTTTAAAGAGGTGGATAGCCAAAGAGTTGCAGTAATTGATATATCATACTTCAGTACTATATGACATTTAATATATGACATTTAATACCAGCTTTTCCCCCCTTGGCAATGTCCTCAGGTAGGTGGATATTGGGATAAGTCATGTAGCACGGTGACACAATTAAAGGAAGGTCTGAATCGGATCCTCTGCTTAATTCCATACAATGTAATCAATCAACCTGTGTGGGACTGTATTATGCCAGAATGGCTGGAAGCCATCAGGACTGAAGTGCCAGATACTCAACTAAAGGAATTCAGGGAAGTATTAAGGTAAGTGGAACAATATGCAGTCTTTTTAATTCCTGTTGGAGGAATTGAAGCTTATATGTTAGTCAACTTTCAGACTGTAATCCAAGCCTTACAAATCTAAACTGCAACTTTATAAATGGAATGTCAGACATGAAATATGTTCTGTAACATATATGAAATTTCAAGCCCTTGGAAAAAATGCAGTTGCTTTCCCCAAAAACATCAGATCTGGATTGGACACAAAGTTTCAATGGCAAGAAAGCACTTTCAAATTCTAAACCTCTTGAGATGCCTCCTTAGCCAATGGTTTGATTCAAGTCTTGGAGGTCTGTGAATGTTATTTAGGAACTTATAGGTTGAACATTAGTTCTTGATATTGATATATCAATAAAATTCCAAGTTGCAGAAGAGTAAGCACCTACAATCATAATTCTCTGTGGTATTGTTTAATTTGCATCTTTTTAAAAAGGTGGATAGCCAAAGAGTTGCAGTAATCGATATATCATACTTTGATTTTGATTGTAGAGAGAGATGACATATTTACTTCAGTTGAATTTGAATTCCTTCCCATTTTATTATCAGTTCAGAATGGTACATGTGTAATACAAAAATAAAAGCATCCATAAATTATATAATTACATTACTTTCTAAAGAGGGAATTAGAAACTGTTAAACTTCCTAATGGTCAGGAATATACACTATTGCAGCTTATAGGACCGATGGTCCTTTTTCACTGGAGATATTTGAGCAAAGATGGGAAATCATGAACAGAAATGCTATAATTCTACACTATTTGTACTGATCAAAGTTTGGATTAAAAGGGTCTTAAAAATTGAGATTCTAAGGTATTCTCTATCCTTTCATATATGTCAAACTTCTTCATTGTCCTTTTCATGCTTCTCATAGAATCTTCTTACATAATCTTATTTCTTTTCAAAATTCCATAGGACTGTTTGCTCTTTTCATGACCACCAATTGGCATAGTCACATTTGGAATTTATTCCAGTAAAAACTACTGCTATATGATGTAGAACCTTTACATATATATAATATTTTCCTGATCAAATGTCTAATGAAGCACTTAAGCCAAAAGCCTACCTTAAATAAGCAGTATAACTATGTATGGCATGATATGAATAGAACATAAGACATTTGTTTACTTTGTATAATATATTACAGAATTTCAGCCTTTAGTGCAGATTTTATTTTATAAAGTTCCAAAGTTTCCAAATATGCAAACTATTTAAAAATAAATAAAAAATATAGTGTGCTTAAAAATAAATAAATAAAAATTATAGTGTGTTATTTGAAACCAAAGTTTGGAGCTTGAAATAGGATTGCTTTGATCTTAGACTTCTGGAATTTTTAGACTAGCTGTCCTGGATCAGAGCAGGGTGCTTCAGATTCAAAACATTTTAAATTTTAAATGTTTTACAAACAGCTGGTTTCATAAATAATGCATCAATTAGTAATTAGAATTGTTTAAGTGTCCTTTTAAAAATTTGTGGACAGCCTTTGCTCTTTTTGGCAGCCATCTAAAAGAACTTGCTAATCATTTTTTTTGCCTTTGTGTATTGCAGTAAAATGTTTGATATTGAGCTATGCCCACTCCCTTTTTCTATGGAGGAAATGTTTGGCTTCATAAGCTGTCGATTCACAGGATATTCATCCTCTGTACAAGAACAAGCTCTACTCTGGCTTCATGTGAGTGCTGACATATCTTTGATCAAAACATCCTATGAAAGTCATACATTATAGTATGATAATAGGACATAGTTCCCAGATGGTATTTGTGTGCATCAACACAAAATTAATATAAACTAATCCTACTAATTATTTAATGTGTCTATCATTTTTTTAATTATTAGCATTAGTTGGTATTTTGGCTCACTATCCCAAGCAAACATTAGGTGGCTTCTACTGTTATTGTCTTGGAGCTACCTATGATCAAGCTTTGTCATCTGTGAGACACTTTCAGTGTTCAACTCATAAAATAGCTTACAGAGTCTGTACTCTTACTTCCTTTTCCTTGCTACCTGTTATGAAGTTAATGCAATCTCAAGAAATCATACAGAGGCATCTGATGCAGAGGCTAATCAGATAAGCATTTGGTTGTATCTGTTAGAAAGCAATGTGGTCATTCTATCTATAAGTTTTGTCATGACAGAAAGATGTACATTTAAGAAATTAAGGCTTCAGTAATAATTTTAGGTGACTCGCATTAAGAGTCTCTTTGAGGAAGCCAACCTAAAAGCAGAAGCTGGGTTCACATATGATTATTTGACTTTGATCTGTTGAACAAATAATAAAAATTGAGTTTGTATGGTTTGCTAAACTATAAACCATAGTTTCAATGGTACAATTAATATATCATACTAAGCCTCACATAAACATAATTAGTGCCATGTATACACCAACTAGGGCGTGTCAAATTTTTCATCTTTCAATTTCCAAACATTAGGGGTGCTTTGGGGACTGTAACGATATTGTGGTTAATTTAATATAATTCAGATGTGCTTGGTAAGTAACTACATAAATATCACAACTTTTTAACATTTTGTTTGTTTCATTTATTCACAGTTCAGTTGATCATCACACAGATTGCAGTCCATAAATTCTACAACTTCAGTTTCAACCCCCATGCGCTAGATCTAAATTAAATGCATGCTTTTAAGTTCATTTTTCATTTTGACCTAATTTCTAAAATATACACTAGCGCTTCAGTTTTTAGTTGAACCTGAGAACACTGTCTTCTTCTTTTTTTCAGGTGTTATCTGAATTGGACATTGTAGTTCCACTTCAGTTGGTAATCAGTATGTTTTCTGATGGTGTTAATTCTGTGAAAGAACTGGCAAATCAAAGAAAATCGAGAGTCAGTGAGATAACTGGGAACCTTGCAGCCCGAAGGGTAATTCATTATCAATTTTCTTTATAACAGGAGACACACTTTGCATGTATTTTTTGACGAAGTCAGCAGGTGCAATCAGTGAAAATGAAGTGTGATTAAAGAACTTTGAAATGAGTCAGGCTGAATATGCATTTAAGCATAAGACTGAACTTGGTTACTTAACAGGATGCTCTGTTGAAGATTGTAAATTTATTCATTGTAAATAGATGCATTTAAAAACAAGTTCAGAGTAGATAGAATGCTTTTTCATAGAAATGGCAGTTACAAAGATTTTTTTTTTTTTTACAAAAACCCACGAAATAGCAAAGTGCAGCAGGACATTAATTAATTAGTAGTGAAAGCTTAGTCATTTGCTATATGCTGCAGTCCCAATCTAGATCAGTGGTTGCCAACTAGTGGGCCAGGGACCACTGGTTGTCCGTGAGGAAATTTTGGTGGTCCACAGAGAAATGTCCCCCACAAAACACTCCCCCCAAAGCAATTAATCCACACTGTGCAGGAACACAAGGCTGTGCTGCCCACATGGCCTGCCCATCTGCTGGCCCCCACCCTTCGGCCGAGCACAAACCTTACCTTGAATAAAGCCACGCGAGCTGAAATGGAAGGTAAGACCAACAGCGGGGGAGGGAAAGCCACCCCGGGGTGGCTTGCTGACATTGGTGGGAAAGTCGGTTCCATATTCCAGAGTTGCAGTAGTCACAAGACTGGCCCTTTGGTCATCCCAGAGCAGCTCCTCCAGTCAATGACAGGCCAGTGCACCCGGGTGGAGGAGCAGCTGCTCTGGGATGACCAAAGGGAAAGTCCTGTGACTACTGCAGCTCTGGAATATGGGACCGACTTTCCCACCAATGTCAGCAAGCCATCCTCAGTCAAAATTCCTATTAGTGGTCCATGGGATTTAAAATTACGAGTTTGGTGGTCCCTGAGGTGCAAAAGGTTGATGACCCTTGATCTAGATCATTCAATTGCTTATTCATATTGTTTGTATAGGCAAAAAAAATTCCAATAAAGGGTATAGGAATTCTGCAAATATCGCAAGTAGAAAAATATGGAATTATGAAATTGATGGGACACCAGCAGGTGTTAAAAAATTCTGGTATGAAAAAGGATTGTCCTCCATCAGTCTTAATTATCATGGTCAACTATAAAGAATTCTGAGCATTTCAGCATAACTTCAGTTGGAGGGTTGTAAATATATATATATATATATATATATATATATATATATATATATATATATATATATATATATATATATATATATATATATATATATATATATATATATATATATATATGACTATATCCACCTGGCAGGATCTAGACTAGCTTTTTAGAAACTCTCTAAAAGAACTTTCTGCTTGTTTAAACATGTTTAAACTGTGTATGTTAACCTTCCAAATAGAGGTGTCCATGGGCATTTTAAACCTATATAAAATAAACCATTTAACTCAGTAGGCTAAAGAAGCAATTAAAACAATTAAACAGCAACCGGCTAGCAGAAATCAGGATGATTCAAATGATTCAAATATTAGAGCTGCAAAAATCTGTTGACTTCTAGATGGTAGGAAAAGAAGTTTTATGTACCTCTCTGTTACCATCTTATGATTGTCTGGATTTTTATAGCTCAGATGTGGTCATTCCAATTAAAAAGAATGATTAAAACAGGGAAAATTCTGGGAGTTGAATCCATTGGTCTTATAATTGCCAAGGTTGGACTCCCTTGCATTAGGACAAACTAAGATTTAACAGTAGAAGTCTTAATAGTATAGAATTGGTTTTTTCTTGCACCAAAAAGACAATAGAACTCCCTGGGGGAGATGCTTTATCACTATACATTCCCATGGAAGGATACCAAGCATCTCTTAGGACTCAGAGAGAAATACACAAGAAAAGGTGCTCCTTTAGATATGTCAAATGTAGTGTTGTGGTTCGCCAGCAGCAGGTACGGATGGCAGAGGTCTCTGACAGCGAGGACGAAAGGGAACCCATCAGGGAGTCTGGTGAGGACTTGGACAAGGGTCCTGTGTCTGATGGAGGGATGGGGCCAGGACTATCAGAGAGTGGAGTGTTGCCTTCGGAGCTTTTGGAGTCTGACAGCAGTGAAGCAGAGGACCCCGGGAAGCCTGTGCCCAGTGCACGTGTGCACAAGGCTGCTTGAAGAAGAGACTTGGGAGTAAGCCTGGAAGGTGATGGCCCCTCCCATAAGGGATAAAAACTAGCCCTCGGGGATGTGCTCTTTGCAGGAAACAAAGAAGTTCTTTAGACTCTGAGTCCTCGTTGAAACCCTGCTAACTCCGGTTTGTTTTTGAAACTTCTGCTGGTGAATATTTATCAATAATTAGACTTCTGTTCTTGGCAGCCTTTTACATCCTTAAAAGGGCTTGCTTTTATCTCGGACAATTGGGTTTAAATGACTCTTGGCAGGGAATGCAAAGAATTCCCAGCACCGCATTAAAAAAGGTTTGCTTTTATACAGTTTGTGTTTGTTTAATTTGAACAAGGCTTGGGTCAGAACATGTAGCTTGGCTGTTAGTCACATCATTTTAGTAAGACTTAAGGTGCATCTAATTTGTGCCATTTAAGTATTCCATCAGTCATGAATGGAAGGATTCAGTGGCACATAAATGGGATCTCTGAAAAATATTTTGGAATACCATGGCCCTGTTATTCAATCATGCTTTTTTTGCTTTTGTAACTGCTTTATTAGTAATAGGTAACACTTTCTTCATTCAGGGAAAAATGCGTCTTCTGCAACTTTATATCATGAAATAAATGTATTTTCTTAAATCAAGCATTCTATCTCTGTATGTTATTTTATTTGGCTTCCTCTAGGTGAGCATTGCTTCCGATCCAGGACGCAGAGTTCAGCATAATACACTGAGCCCATTCCCAAGCCCATTTCAGAGTCCATTTCGCAGCCCCGTGCACAGCCCTTTCCGCAGTCCTTTCAAAAATTTTGGACCCCCTGGAGGAGGAAGGACCATTGACCTTGACTGTGATGATGATGAAATGAATTTGAGTTGTTTCATCCTAATGTTTGATCTCATCTTGAAACAGGTAATAATACACATCCCAGTATTGTAAACATGGTCAATAATACAATCCAAATATCTTGTTTTGGAACATTTTAAATAATCTTTTAGTGTTTTATACAGGTGCCAATTTGCAAGCTAGGGATTATTTATATGCATCAGAAAAGATTCTATAATATACAAACTTTTTTGGGTCAAGAGTTCACTAGGCCTGAGGTCTCTTGGCCTTTTGGTAAACCCAATAAACTAAAACCATACCATTTCCAGCTGATAGGCATCATGGTGCAATAGCCCAGATATTTTAACAAATCAAAATATCACATATTCATTAGATCTGTGAGTATTTAATTTGATGGCTAGGTGGAGGATCTCTTGAGAGCTAAAGAAGTATCATTAATGACCTCTGATCTAATGTTGGAGGGATATTTATTTATTTATTTTTATTTTATTTATTTGATTTGTCAATTGCTTACAAGATACAGGTATAAGAATAAACATAGTTTTGAATACATGAGATGGATACTTATAAGAAAAATAAAAAGAAACAATAGGACAGGGATGGTAGGCATGATTGGTGCGCTTATGCACGCCCCCTACAGGCCTCTTAGGAAGGAGATGACGTCAATAGCAGACAGTCGAAGGTTAAAGTTTTGGGGGTTTGGGGAAGAAACCATAGAGGCAGTTAGGGTATTCCAAACATTGACCACTCTGTTGCTTAAGTTGTATTTCCTGCAATCAAGTTTGGTGCGGTTAACCTTGAGTTTGTATCTATTGTGTGCTCTTGTATTGTTATGATTGAAGCCGAAGTATTCATTTGCAGGTAGGACATTGCAATGTATGATTTTATATACTATATTTAGATCAGACCGAAGGTGGTGTAATTCTAGGTTTTTATTACTATTATGTAGCATAATTGATAAATATTGATTGAAAATTACTGATTTCACATAACATACTATCAGGAATTTGAATATGGGTCAAAGATCTATATTTAGTTTAGTTATTTATTAAATTTATATGGCATTCATATCACAGTTTGAGGCTACTTTGTTGAGTTGAATCCTATATTCAGCTCAAAATTAAATAAAAACAATTAATCTTTGGAGATGCAGCATTCAGAATATAAATAGTCAATTGCTCAATTGACTTTTTCCCTATCAAAACTTCCTACACCTTCCTTCATGCATCTTTTAGAACTAAGGTCTCCAAACTTGGCAACTTTAAGACTTGTGAATTCTGGGAGTTGAAGTCCACAAAGCCTTACAGTTGCCAAGTTTGGGGACCTCTGTTTCAGAAGGACCGTGGATTAGTTCAAAGACATACTTCTAGTTAATGAAGCTTCAGCTGAATTACCCAAGTCAAAAACAGATTTACATATTGAAGGAGTCCTACTGTTAACACAGCAAATCAAATCAGGTGGCTAATCACCTCTATCCTTATTTCCTTCTGTACTGCCTGTGTATCTCTGGCAGTGCAAGTCTGATTTTGCTGCTCTGCTAACTAACTTAGGATGTTGCCAGTAAGGCACAGCCCTGCTACAATTGGGGGCATGCATAAGCGCACCAACGTGCCTACCGTCCCTGTCCTATTGTTTTTTTATATATATTTTTATTTTTCTTATATGTATCCATGTATTCATAGCTATGTTTTTACTTATACCTATTATCTTGTAAGCAATTGAAATAAAAATAAAAATAAAAATAAAAAAATAAATTAAATTCCATCCAGAAGAGGCCTTGCCTGCCCAGCCTGAAACCAAGGAAACCGAGGTTGGGGCTGAGTCTTCTCAGGAGGAATGAATCTTGCTAGCCAGATTGTAACTCTGCTAAAGGGGAGGCCCTTAAGGAAGGGGAAGCCATTGGACATTAATGTCATGTTAAGAAAAGGAAGTGGGCAAACAAGAATTATAATTGTTTATATTTTACGTTTTTAAACTGGAATACAAATAATTCTTGTCTATCAGCTGCGTTAGACAGGAACTGTTCACATTTACAATAGTGATGAAAAAGTAACTTTGCAACCAATCGTGTATTTATGACCCTTATAGCATCTCTTTCTCTGTGTCCTGTGTTTACCAGTACAATTAATTAGTACATGTTGTCCTGGTTTGACCCATCACCACCCTAGAGTAGAAAGATTGTCTAAATAAGATTGTCTCTTCCTCAGCTGCTTTTCTCTCACTCCCTAAAAAGTGCTAAGGGC
Organism: Notechis scutatus; assembly: GCF_049901735.1. NCBI lineage: Eukaryota > Metazoa > Chordata > Lepidosauria > Squamata > Elapidae > Notechis > Notechis scutatus. The sequence continues at coordinate 301,460,414 of NC_142009.1, forward strand.
AAGTTACCATCTCAGCTCTGTATTCTTAATTAGTTGTTTAGAACCCAGTTGGCTGGCAGCTGCTGCCTGAAACTGACTAATCAGTTTTACATTAAAAGCAAACAGCTGGCACCCATGCGTTCCTTTTGAAGTGTTGTCCCCATTGTGTGCCTGGTTACTCTCTTTTTATCCCTTCCTCTTCAATGCATGCAAATACAAACATTCTCTTCTTGCTAATTATCCCAGTGCCAGGTGAGCATCCCAAAGGTAGGGTAGTAGGGTGAAAATGGGCTGTAAAATTTGCCCTTTTAGCCAGCTTCCTCATGAGATGAGTTTCAGAAATCCTGCCGTTTGGGTTCACCCAGCTTTTTGGAGTGGTATCCTTACATTGCAAAGCAAAGCAACACTGAAGTAAAATCATAGTTGCAGTCACAGTTGATGGTTTGAATTGTGATTGATTAAACGAAAACTACCTGTTAGACATTTTTTGCACTGATTTGACCAGATCATTTGAGCTCTTTCCTGTACAATGTAGTAGCTGCTGTCCTTTCCCCATCTCTGCAAAAAATAAAAATAAAAATCCAGCTCCCGATAACTTAGCAAACACAACTATGTAGTTGCTATGGAACAATATATAGAAATGGGATATTTTTTCTAGTTTGCAACCCTGGAATTCCCTATCTATATATTAATAAAACCTGGCTCTATTTGGCATCCAGATCCAGACAAGGATAGTGCTAAGTGCTGCCTATTGCTGAGAATTCTACCATCCTTATTATTTTCATTTTCTTTCCACTCTAACAAAGCAAATTCAACTATTTTGATGTTTTCATGTGATCATGAATCCTATAAAAAGATTGAATCAAAAATGCCAAAGTAGTTTAATCAGTTTAAAATTTAATCTCAAACTGCAACTCAAATAGAATCATACCTTGAATTGAATCACAATGATTCCTATAGGCTTTATTTCTAATATGGAGAAGTAGTCAGTTTTATAATTCTTATCTGTATGTTGCATATTATGATTTGTCTGAACATATATGCTAATTTTTAGAGACGAGTATCATGGAATCTGTGCTGCATTCATATGCCAAAAATATTACATATACAATCTTCTTTTTAATCTGAATTCAAGTCAGATACATGGATGTCTGATTAATTTATTCAGCTAGTTAGAACAAGAATAAGAAGAACTGGAACAATAAGAGACAGTGTGATTTAGCTAGAGTCTTTTGTAGTGGGTGACTATAATAAATCTAATTAATGATAAGGATTGAGAGGGATTGGGCCTGGGAAGCCTCATGTTCAAATTTCCATTCGACAATAGAACTGGATGATTTTGAAACAACTATTATGTTTCAGCACAACCTGTCTCACCAGGATTATGAGGATAAAAATCAGGCAAACTTCCCATGTGCAATATTGTGAACTCACAAAAGACAAGATATAAAGACAATACATAAATGTAATAGTAGGGATTTGATGACCTTTAACCACACTGTAATCACCATACAACTGGCTATTTATTTGTCAACATTCTTAAACACCCATCGCCTTCATAGAGGGGCTCAATGCAATGTGTCCTATATGGGGACACATTTGAAGGTGATTTCGAAGATACAGTTACTGCAGAATACAGAAGTCATATTCCTAACTGGAAAACCCATTGCTATGTCCATCTAACAGTCACTGCATAGGCTACTAACAGGTTTATGAGCTCAGTTGTAAGCACTATTTTTAACCTATCTAAAGCCTTATAAGGTATGGCACTGGATTATAACTACCTTACCAAATGTAACACTGCCCATCTGACCCAGTCACCAATTGAGATCTGTTTGAAGGTTCTATGCCCAGGGGAAGTAAGAGAAGTTAGACTGAAACCCATCTGCAGAACATAATATGGGATTGCAACCTTTAGTGCCCCACAAGCAGCTGTTGTGTGAATAGTTGTTTGACAGGAAGAAATTCAACTGAAACTAGTTTTCAAAGAGAAAGTTTCAAAGTTTTGTCTGCTTTTCAGCTATTCAACTACATGGAGCTTTTAAGAGCCGGGATGCTATTGTATGTTATTTAGTAGACTAATTTATTTACTTGGACTAGGGAAGGCTAGGGTGACCTAAATTTAAATACACACAGAGCCATGGAAAACGATTCAGTGGGTTTTTTTTTGTTGCGAATATGGTCTCCCTTTATGTAATCCAGTACACAAAGTTATAGTGGAATAAAACTGGAGGGAAATGTATTATGTATGCTTTCTTGAGCTCCCAGAAAAAAAAAGATAGGATATAATTTGAATAATACATTAAAAGCATCTTTAAGAGAGTACACTTCTTTTTGCCAATGTTTGTATATCAATTACTTTGTCCATGCTTCCTCCCAAAATGTGTTTTTCAGATGGAATTACAAGATGATGGCATTACCTTGGGCTTGGAGAACAGCATTTCCAAAGACATAATTTCTATCATCAACAATGTATTCCAGGCCCCCTGGGGTGGCTCCCATATTTGTCAAAAAGATGAGAAGGCAGTAGAATGTAATTTATGCCAATCTAGTATCTTATGCTATCAGATGGCTTGTGAACTCTTGGAAAGATTAGCTCCCAAAGAAGAAATCAGGCTGGTGGTAAGCAAAGGGTCTGAAAAAGTGTCCAGAAAAAAGGTGTCCTATTGTATTTATATATCTAGATCATAACTGTGATATTTTGCTTTCTATCTTCCATTTGTTGAATATACAATATGCCGTTTGATTCGTGCAAAGATCTATATAGAAAACCAATGGTTGTATAAACTTTCAAGTTCTCAAGGCCCCACTCAACAATAACTAGAAAAGGGAGTTACTATGACTGTTCAGATGTTGCTACAGTTCCTACATTTAATTACTATTTTTTAGATTGGTAAGGTTGCTGGGAGATGTAGTTCAGGAACTTCTGGAGGATCATCTTTTTTAGTACAGGTAGTCCTCAACTTATGTCTGTTTACTTAACAACTATTCAAAGTTACAACAGACTCAAAAAGTTACTTACAACCTGTCCTTGAAGTTATATCTTCTGCATCACATGATCACATTTCAGGCACTTGACAGCCGGCTTACATTTATGACTTAGTCACAGCATCTCACAGTCACATGATTATGTTTTGCAACTTCTTTTCCAGGAAAAAAAATGCCTGTTGGATTTGGACTTATGACAATGCAATTCACGTATTGACCTTGTGATTCACTTAACAATCACTATATAATGCCCATAAAAATCAAGTCCGCATACCTGGTGACTTGATTTATGACCGCAATGACTTATGACCAAAATTCTGAGTTCAGCTGTGGTCATCGCTCAAAGATTCCCTGTAAAGACAAGGATCTGATTTTTGTTCAAAGATTGCAAACAACAATAAAACTGAAAGTGGGGTACTATATAATGATGTTGAAATATGGTGAACAATTTTTACACAATTATTGCCAATTGTTAAAAACACAGTTGCTTCTCCTACTCTGACCTTCAGCAGTTTATAAATGTCAACTTTGTGAAGGGTGAGACATAATTTTTGCAGGGTTTGCTTGTCTGGTTGATGATTATAAAAATTATGCAAAGAAACACAAGATAAAATTGAAAGGTCTTAGTATCTGTTGATTAATCCTCTTTGTAAAGTATGTGCAAGAGATGATCAAGTTGAGCTTGAGGAAGGGGTCAGTCAGTCCATGAGTTCATGCATGCCCACAAGAGATCTAAATCCAGTCCACTTTGAATTCCTTTCTATTCTTAAATCCCACAAATTTCCCTTGATTGTCAGATTCAGATTAGCTCAGATTCTTCTAGAGAGCGTAAACTTGCAATAAATTTTATATTCATTTGAACTGCCCGAATCTCCAGACTTCCCTGGTGCTTGATAGTATGTTTCCCCTAAAATATATGAATACTGAACATTATTTGTGCTTGATCTTATGTTTTGAAGGAACCGACAGATAACTTAGAGGACAGTCTTCCTGATTCCAAACCAGAGTTTGTTATAGGAACTGAAGGGAATGCAGAAAACAAATCTGCCCCAGAGCATGTAGAAAACCCAGGGAATCACACAGAAGCAACAGAAAATACAGGTATTATTTTTTAAAGTGCTAAAATTAAAATACTATAATGATTATAATTGAAAAGTAGCCAATACCTATTATTTAATTTACAGCTTGATACAATCTCATGACTCTCTGTCTCTCTGTTACTCTATCTCTCCATCCATCCATCCATCCATCCATCCATCCTTCCATCCATCCATCCATCCATCTATCTATCATCTATACATATACCCCATAAATAATGTGAAGAAAGACATTGCTAATTTGTACTCACTGTCCACTTGTCATTTCTGACACTGGAGGTGACACTGGAGCACTACTCAGGTGACCCTGAAGACACAGATAAACTTCCAAGTGTTTCAACAACCTGCTAAAAGGATGCAGATTACCAGCTCCAGAAATATAAATCCTTCCATTCCCCACTGTCCTATCAGGGCTGAAGAAGCTTCTTGGATGATAAGCAAAATTTCTTCAAAAGAAAAAACAAGGAACTCCAGGTGCCTCCAGAAAAAGTACCTTTGGGACAAACAAATGGTTCATTGAGCAAATTAGCCCAGAATTCTCACTTGAGGCACAAATGACTAGGGTCAAATTATCCTACTTTGGATTTAGGGTTAGGTTTGAACTTATGTGAAGATCTAGTTCTCTGGAGAAGTCTCTAATGCTGGGAAAGGTAGTAGGAAAGAGAAAAGGAAGAGGGCCAAGAGAAAGTAGATGGACTTGATTACAGTGGCAATGGATACATCCTACATATAATGCAGATATATAACTGGCATTCAATTTTTAATAAGAAATCAAACTTCTGTCTTACAAAAAAATAACACCGATTTCCTTTCAACCAATTCAAAGTCTGAAAATGAGCAAATATCTTTCAATCCAGGATTTTAAGATCAAAGTAGTGGATTTTTCCATAAACTCAAAATTTTTTCACAAGCTGATAAATGTCATGTTTTCAGGGTATGATTCGAGATTACATTAACCTCTCTAAACCATTTTTACCTTCTCAAATTCACCCTGACAATAGTAGTCCTGAAATGGGACTACTAATGAACAAGTCCCCATTGTAGCAAAAACTTCGCAAAGTATATTACATCTGCAGATGAAAATTACAATATATAGCCCTTTTTAAGCATCTACTGATGTGAAGTACTATCATCTTAAACTCAGAAAAGATATAAGAGACAGTATTGATTCACTAAAATAGGATAATCCAAGTCCATTCTAAATGTCCATAACCTATTTTAGTAATTCCTTTCAGTTGTCTATGAAAAGAGTTTATGTATTTAGAATCTTCTAAAACATTTTCCAATAAAACAAATAATTTGAGGCCAGAAGTTGCTAATGCATCAGGACCAAACTAGATAGTCAAAATATATTTATCTATTTATATGCTATTCCAGTCCAAGTTCATCCAGTCTAGTCCATCATTTTTTCAATAATAAATTGAAAAAGTAATCAGTACATCAAAAGAAAGTTAACACCCTAAGAATCAATCATTGGTTCCTTGACACATATTTCTTCTGATTGGTTTCTTCTACTTTATCCTCCTTCATACATTGCATATTTATGTTAGTAAGCTCAAAAGAGGTGTGTCTTTTAATATTATGATAACACAGAGGTTACCAAAGTTTATATATCTACGTGCTATAGCTAGCATCCTTCAGTTGTGTCCTTCTAAGTCAGGGGTGTCCAACCTTGGCAACTTTAAGACTTGTGGACTTCAACTCCCAGAATTCCTCAGCCAGCAAAGCTGGCTGAGGAATTCTGGGAGTTGAAGTCCACAAGTCTTAAAGTTGCCAAGGTTGGACACCCTGTTCTAAGTTGTAACTTTCTTGTTGCCAAGCAGTAGTGTCCCACCATTCATTATTGATCTCATTACTCATCTCAGCTGCAACTTTCTGCCTCAGCAATTCCTTTAACCAACTTTCCTAATTCCAACCTAAGTCCTTCAAGAGGAGATAATAGTATTCAATGAATGGCAACATCCTTGAATTTAAAATTTAAACAATAATGTAAAAATAATATAATAAAACAGATAAAGAAAGAAAAACATCTAATATCATATGAATTACTGGATGGAATCTTTTCCCATTTCTATATGGAGATTAAATAAAATAAAATAAATGTGAACAAAATGATCTGTCATTCTGTTCCCATCCTGATTAATTTATCAGCACCTTTCGGATCAGATAATATTTTCTCACCTTGATTAAGAGTATCTAGAAAAGGGGTAATACAAAATCTGAAAATGAATTATGCTATACAGTGAATTAGGAGCCAATTCAAGTAGCAATTATTTCAACAGCTGGAAGGTTTGCATGCCCTGCAGAATTTTTCTACATATAAAGAAAAGCCATTAAAGTGTCAAAGCTTCATTTAACACAAGAGTGATATAGAATAGTGGATATACTCAATTGAAAAAAAATTGTGGGAATCATAAACGAACTGTTTCAACTTATTTTTCAAAAATATTGTAATCTTTTTTGTTAATTTTTAGCACCCATAAAAAATGACACTGAAAGGAAATTTTGTTACCAGCAGCTCCCAGTGACATTAAAACTCATATATACAATATTGCAGGTAGGTTTCACATTTATTATTATTTCAAAATGTCTTTATGAATTCAATCATTTAGAACAGCAAACTCAATAAAGCACCATTTTTGGGATTTGTATGGAATCTTTTAGAACATACAAATCTAAAAAAATATATGCATCAAAAAGTGAAAAATATATAGTGAAGGAGAATCAAACTAACCGAAGTGCTTAGTTATGTTTTGATTGTTAGAATTTTGTTTTAGTTCGTAATTTATTATTTTTGTGTGGAATCCAAGGTTAATTTTACCATACTTTATTTGCTTCTTTACCAAATTTTACATAGGAAATGGCACGATTTGAAGAGCCAGATATTCTCTTTAACATGCTTAACTGCTTGAAGATTCTTTGCCTTCATGGGGAATGCTTATACATTGCAAGGAAGAACTATCCTCAGTTCCTAGCATATATTCAGGACTACATGCTGATTGCCAGGTATAAATTTGATCAAGAGGAGGCTTAATAACTTCATAGGTTATCCCCAAACAAGTTTTGGTGGCCATAAATCAATGGTTTTATTTTTGGTACAATTGGGACTGAAATTGTTAAATACATTAAATCAACATAATAATAAAGGGTGGAGCTATACCCATCAGTAGTCCAAAGCAATGTTTCTCAACCTTGGTTGGCTGGGAAATTCTGGAAGTCGGAGTCCACACATCTTAAAGTTTCCAAAGTTGAGAAACACTGGCCCAAAAGCATATATTCGGACACTTAAGCCTGTTCTGGAGTTTCTCTGCTGGATAATTGGGTTTTGGAACTGCCATTTCAATTTTCCGTAGTGCTCTAGGGATCGTGATTAAAAGAGCATTGTAGAGAATTAAAAGTTACTTAAGGTGCCTATAATTGGTTATAATAACACTGTTGATGCCATATAAGCTTAACAGAGCCACTAAAATACAAATAGACTATCAGAGGGCATTTTCTCCAGAGATTCCTTCAAATCTGAAGTACAAAATTGTAGACAAGGCAGATTCATTCAGTATCACAGAATTTAAACTAAGAGAATTGAAATCAATTCTACTTTGTAGCCCAAAGTTAAAACATCTTCAAAAGAAATGTAATGATCTACTTTCCCAGAATTCTTGCCTACAATGGCATTGATGCAGATATAAGATCCTATTTGCTGTCTTGCTGGATCTCTTCCACCATAAGCAGAAAAAGGGGGGAAAGATGGAATTTATTTCTGGTTCCTAATTAAAAAGTACCATTTAGGCAATAGAGTTGCACCACAGCTAGGGGGAGAGGCTTTACCACATCTTTATAGGCATAAAAATTATTGATTGCAGAAATCAGTTCTCCTTGATGTAGCAGCAAAAGTAACAAAACTAGTAATCTATTCATGGAATCATGATCATGTGTTCCTCTCCTCTCTTGTCTGTCCCCAGCTTATGGAGAGTTGTAAAATCAGAGTTCTCCCAGCTTTCTTCACTAGCAGTGCCACTTCTTCTCCATGCTCTTTCATTGCCTCATGGAGCTGATATTTTCTGGACAATCATCAATACCAACTTCAATAGCAAAGACTGGAAAGTTAGATTTGAAGCAGGTATGTCTTTAACAGAAGAAATCTATGGTTCAAAAATGTACACATTTTAAGGAAATCTTCCCTGAAATGTTAACAAATTTCCCTGCAGATGATATTGGTATAAGTAAAAGCACATCTATTTATGTTTATTTATTGTTTAAAAAATTTGTATGGCTGTGCATCTTTAAAAAATTCTGGGTGGGAGATTCAGATGTTTTAGGAGTTCAGGGAGTTTAAGGCCTCATGGCAACCATGAGCCCCAAGTCCAGTCCAACTCACACAAGTAGCCACATGCTTTTATCTTGGATTAATTTGCTTGCGATCTGAAATTTTAAGTTTTTGGCATGGTCAGGTCACTTTCTAGTCACTATGCAGTCTATTACCTATGAATAGTGAGGGAAGTTTAGGATGGACTTTACTAGGAACCTTTGGGTCCTTTTAGAATAGAATAGAATGACATAGTTAGAAGGGGCCTTGGGGGTCTTCTAGTCCAACCCACTGCTTAGGCAGGATACCCTATACCACTTCAGACAAATTGTTATTCAATCTCTTCTTAAAAACTTCCAGTATTGGAACATTTACAACTTCTGGAGACAAGTTGTTCCACTGATTAATTGTTCTAACTATCAGAAAATTTCTCCTTAGTTCTAAGTTGCTTCTCTCCTTGATTAGTTTCCACCCCTTGCTTCTTGTCCTGCCCTCAGGTGCTTTGGAGAATAGCTTGACTCCCTCTTCTTTGTGGCAGTCCCTGAGATATTGGAACCCTGCTATCATGATCTGGCAGCAATTCTGCTTTACAACTGGTCAAGCTCTGGAATGCAAATACAAATATTTTAGATGGTCTTTCATAATTGCTCTCTCACAAAAGGTGCCATGGTGCCATGGCTCAGTTAATATGCTTCTTTATTTGCTCTTTACTTACAGTGGAGAAAGTAGCCGTGTTGTGTAGATTCCTGGATATTCACTCAGTGACCAAAAACCATCTACTGAAATATTCCTTGGCACATGCCTTTTGTTGTTTTCTGACTGCTGTGGAGGATGTGAATCCAGCTGTGGCCACCAGAGCAGGGCTTCTGCTAGACACCATAAAAAGGCCAGCCTTGCAGGTATGTTAAACAGTGAAGAAACAAACATGGTCCCAAATAAATTACAGGCTTAAAATTTCTTGGTAGATTTTGTTGAAGTTGAATCCATTTGTGTAACCACTCAAACTTTATGATCATATTGGTGGCTTTGATAACTCAAAGTAATTGCTGTTATAACTGTTATTTTTCTTTTTAGGGACTATGCCTTTGTCTTGATTTCCAGTTTGATACTGTTGTCAAAGACAGACCCATTATTCTTAGCAAGCTTTTGCTACTACATTTTCTCAAGCAAGATATTCCAGCGTTGAGCTGGGAATTCTTTGTGAATCGGTTTGAGACACTCTCTCTTGAGGCACAACTTCACTTGGACTGCAACAAGGAATTCCCCTTCCCAACAAGTAAGAAAGCTTGGTAGCATGATTTATTTTTTACAATTAGGGTTCTAAACTAAAATGTCTCTTTTTTATTGAAAAAAGTGCATATCTAAGGTGAATAACTCTTGTAAATCTTATATCCCCTTTGTGGGGAAAAATTCTAGTAATATTTGGCTAGTTGCTCCAGTTACTGGTGTGGTACTGATGATTATGGCACCACACCTTAGGCTGGCAATATAACACAAATAAAATACCTTCACTGCTTCAAAGAATTTATATGAATTAAAAAATAATGGACCTAGTTCAGAAGTAATGATCTTGATAAAGTATAGAGTTTATTAAACCAGGAACCAGAATTTCCCTGTAAGCTCCTTCATGATCCTTCTCTTTTTGAGGCTAAATTCAAATTCAGTGCTACTGTCTATTACTTAAATCATAGTTTCCTATCACATCCAAACCAAAAAAACTGTCTCTCATAGAAGCTGTGGTTTGAATACATAAGACAACTTTGTAAAAACTGGATTTGAAAGTTTATGGAAGAAACATACATTTACATGCCTTATTCCTGGGGGCAATATTTATCAGTCATATATCATTTCTTTTGGATGAAGCCACTCTATCAGCCTAAAAGGCATGTGCTAATTTGGACAGGGTTTTTTTCTGTGCACCCCATACATTATCTCTCTGTAGAAGAGAAATTGAAACTATACGCCACACTGTTTGGAAGCCCCGAGTTACAAACAAATGCACATTTTTGAACGCAAGCATGAAAACTGCAGAGGGAGCTATGAAGATGTGGGTTTCCAAGTTAGACTATGAAATGAAATTTGGTTTAATCCTGTTTGAAAAGCGATCACAGCGGTCCGGACCAATGTTGCCAACTTAAGTGACACAGCAATGTGGAAGATCAAGAGAGCTCGGTTTGCTCGGAATCGGCAGAAGAGCGTGCGTTCTTTGAGGGACAGTGTGAAAGGTCCAGCAGAATCCAAGAGGGCACTTTCTCTTCCAGAAACCTTAACAACCAAAATCCGTTGAGTATTTTATTTTATTTTATTTTCTCCATTTTAATTCTGTTGCGCAATTGCCACTAGGTGGAGATGAAATCTAGGATTTGGCCAGACTTTTTTTTAAACTGACAAAACAGTTGGTTTTAACTGATTGTTTTGTCACAGTTTACAGCATGCTACTGAAAGATCATAATGATCTATGGAATAATAAAATATACTATCTATTTCTGTTTGCCACTATCATTTATAAACAAGTCCTTTTCTTTAAACCCATTTTGTTGGTTGTTTTAATAAATTTGCAAGCTGTTAAATTCTTCCAGACTCCAAATCATAATTTGTATGTACGCTATTTGTGAGTGGTGCCTCTCTACAAAAAGGAGAAATTAGTGCATGTGATATATCTGTGCGTGTATACACACATGACATGATTATTAACCATAGTTTTCTACTCATTAATAACAACCCAGCTTCATAAGTATACCTGACTTGTATCTGTAGCGCAAAAAAAGGTTTTGGCAAGCTAACCATTGTTACTACAAAGATTCATCTACCCCAACCCATCCACTCTGTTCAGATCTATGTTTATAAGTATTTTTTGTTTTATATATCACTATGTCACTGATTGCATTGCAGTTCTAAACACTGGGAAAATACTGCTTCTTTCATGTGCATCTTCTCAGATGCAATGTTATTGTCCACTGTTAAAAACAATAAGCTGACTAGATATTTTAACATCTCCACAAACTATTGGGTGACATTACTTGCTTATTTGAGGTCATGACTTGAGTACAGTCTACATAGAGCTTACCCTTAAAAATCACTCATAGTGCAACAGGGCAGACAGTGATGGTCATGCTTCAATATGCCTGTGTAACAACTCTGCTTTGTCAGCTGCCCTAGTTGCCAGTTTGTTTCTGGGTGCAATTTGAGGTGCTAGTTGTTACCCTACAGGGCATAGAGCCTGATTATGTAATGCCTGTCTCCCATAGTATATGCCCAGCAGATTGGATCTGGCAGGGTTGGCATGCTTCAGTTTCCTTTGATTAAACAATGGTATCTATTGGGACCCCAGAAGCATGCTTTCTCTACAGCAGTATATCTGCCCTCTGCAAAGAGATTCCCCAAAAGTTCAAATAGTAATATATTCAAAATAAATTACCCATTGATAATTTAAAGGCACCTGAAGATCTAGCTCTTCACCAAGGCCTTTGATGAAGTTGACTGTAGCCTATTTTAATTTCTGTCTTTTTGTTTCCTTGTTTTTAAATATTGTTTTACTGTATTATTATAAAATGCAAGTAATACATTATATTGTTTGGCCACAGTGATATTTATGCAGTATTAACTAGAGACTATTAAGATGTTTTAGGTAAATTAAACCTTTAAATGTTTTTAACAATTTGAAAACTGTCCAGGGCCATTTGGAGTCAGGAGGCATATAAATTTAATGAATTTCTATATTTATTATTAAATATATATGCCCAGTAGGAACACTGGTCCCTCAAGTTTTAGTATTTACCCATATTGATTGACAGTGGGTTTCTAATATTGCATGGTGGTACTGATTTGCAAAGTTTAGAATTTCTCCAGCTTTGCAAAAACATGTCTCAACTTCCTGCACACGATATATATGACCCTCCATTGAGTATCGCAATGGCTCCTGAAGATGCCACAGCTCCATTCAAGCTAACCATACTTTCCATTTTTTGAAGCAGCAAGGCTGATCAGACAGGAACAGTCTGCTCCAGCCCTTGGTGGAACACCAGAAAAAGCACAAGGTAAATGTGGCCTTTATTTATTCTGTAATTACATAAAGAAAAAAAGACAGATTCTTAACTTCGGATATTTTGTTGCTAGTCAAATATATGAATCAGAAGGACCTTTGGAAATTCCATGATACTTTAACCTGTACATTTTCTATAACTTTTTGAACTATATTTTCCCACCAAGTTTTCATTATCGGCACGTGATAATTTTGACAAACGTTCCAAGGAATCATTTTGACGTCTGTGTTATGTTGTTGTTTATAATTAGAATAATTGTTATAGTTTTGCCCCCTGGCCACAGAAAAAAAGATATATACTGTTTTGCTGCCATTTTAAAACCTCCTTTAAAAGAGACATTTAGCCTTTCTACCTAGTGATAATCTCTATATTACATTTTTTTAAAATTTTCTCTGCTAACAGGGCAGCCTTCTCCAGAGAATGATAATACCATAAAGGACCTTCTCCCAGAGGACGTTGGGATTGATCATCAAACTGTCCATCAACTCATTACTGTGCTGATGAAATTTATGGCCAAGGATGAGAGTAGTGCAGAATCAGATATCAGCAGTGCTAAAGCCTTCAATACAGTCAAGCGCCATTTATATGTCTTGCTGGGCTACGATCAACAGGAAGGATGCTTCATGATTGCACCTCAGAAGATGCGAATATCAACCTGCTTTAATGCATTTATTGCAGGAATTGCACAGGTGAGTTAGATTTATGCATTTGGTACAACCTGTCAAATTATCCCTCATGGTCCAGCTGAATCTCTATTGCACTTCCTGAAAATGAAATTAAGAGCCATAATCAGAAGAATTCAATGGCACATGGGGCATTTATTTGTATGAAAAAAAGGCACTGTTATATGCACTGTTTCTAAAAAGTCCTAATCTCTCATTTAGGTACATTGTGCTTATACACAGGCATACATAAACACATTTTCGTACAAATGATTAGGTACATATGGTCAGATTATATTTTAACTGATGTCTAAATGAACAGAAATTGATACAATTTCAAAAAATGAAAAGACATATTTCTGAAAATTGGAATGGAACCTTTCTATATAGGAGCAGTTGTTTAAAGATTAAAAGTTTTAAAAAAAGTAAAATAAAAAAGACTGGAATTTCTTGAGACTAGGAAATGAGCTTCCTCAGTCATGGTCATTCTTTCCTGGAATAGAATTCCTCCAGAGGTGGCAGTGGCTTCTACTATATGGAGTTGGTCTTTCTTTTTTTCTTTTTTAGAAAGGCATTTAAATATGTTTATTCTGTCTCTCTGTCTGTCTGTCTGTCTATTTATCTAGCTGTCTATTAAGTAGATATGTAATAAAGGAAATCCTTCTGCTATGGATTTAGTAATTATAAAATGTTCCTTGGGTATTGTTTTTGTCTTGCTGCTGTTATATTTTAATGTTTGTATTATTTTATAAGACACCCAGAGACTTGTTTTGATTAAGTTAGTAGATATACATGAGTGAGAAAGGAAGAAAGACTTAACTACATTATAGATTTAATTGCAAAGTAGCAGGGAAGCACTGAAAGGGGCAAAACAGAGGTGGTATTCAGCAGGTTCTGACCAGTTCTGGAGAACCGGTAGCGGAAATTTTGAGTAGTTTGGAGAACCGGCAAATCCCACCTCTGACTTGCCCCGCCCTCGTCTATGTTCTGCCTCCTGAGTTCCCGCTGATCGGCTGGGTCTTCTTTTGTTGCGCTACACAGGGGAACAGAGCTGGAAAGCAGGTTAGTGGGGTGGGGAGGGAATGGAGATTTTGAAATATCTGGTAGTAAAAATGTTTGAATCCCATCACTGGGGCAAAAGCAGGTGAACCTCAGTATTAGTCTTTAGATTTAGCCTGTAATCTAGATGTTACATATTTCCATTGATGTTTCCCCATGCCTTAAGAATCCAGGTTGCTCATAGCACATGAGCAAAGATAGGAAAGTGAAATATCAAAGCTTGTTAGGAGAAGAAATGGGCATCCCTGGCCAATAGTGATGTCACCGGCTAATCCTTTCAACCTGGAAGCACCTTGGTAGGTGCTTCCAACATGAATGTAGCAGTGGTAATAGGAGAATAAATATGTTCCCTTGACCATGGTGTCATAGGCTGGAGACACAGGCATTTTCATTTGTAATAGATTAACACTTTTTAATTGTGTTCATTTTTAGAAGACTTATTTCTAATACTTTAAACATTCTTTTAATGCAAGCTATTGTAGGGGCTAATCTATTAAGCTGTGAGCATGGCCGAATTGCAATAATTGTTGGTTGTCTGCCTAACAATCCTTGCAAAGGATGTCTACATACCAAACAGAGCGTGGATAAGACCGAGACAGAAAGTTATCCCAAAATGCAGTCCGTTAGTGCTCAGTTAAATTCTGAAATATTTCAGTCAGAGAACATGAATGAAACATTTCTCACAGATATTCTTTTTTCATCGTTGCTATTGTAACAGCATTCTGGAAAGGAATGTTCTAGTAGCAAGGACTGATGCACTATATAATAATCAAATTATTGTTTTGGATGCTAGTCCAGCAGATGGTGGTGTATCTCTTTCCTTGAAAGTGACTATCACTGTGACTGGAAACCATTTGGCAAAGTGATATTGTGTTGAGCTCTAGCAGGGATAAATTATGCGGCTGAAGATGAAGTACTTGTAATCCACTAGAGGTTTTTGAACTACAATCTGTAGCAACTGTGGTCACATCAGATAACGGTGTGGGTTCTAGGAGTATTAATTAATTAACCAGCAATATATGAAGTGCCATATGTCCTCCTCTGCTCAGGCTAAGGCAAACTACCAAGGGACTGATCGTTTGGCTGAGAGATTCCCAATATCAGGACTCAGCTTGAAATGAGTACTGTACATATGTGGATACTTAAAGGGTTCTTGATGTGTATGGGAGTGCTGACTACACAAGGAATTGCATGTTTATGTGTTTACCAGAATAAATGTCCTTCAGAATGAAGGACTGAATATCAATCAGGAGAGCGGCATAGCTGGAGTACATACTTATGTTCAGGAATTTGAGGCTATCCTATTTCTTTCCACTATCCCTTTTCATACATTTTATGAGCACTGAATAGTTAAGTGAAAAGTTATAGAATAATAGCTTGAATTCCAGGGCTATCATTGTTCATCTGTTTGGCTTTACAGCTATTGTTTTATTTTTCCACACTCGGCGGGGAGGAGAATCTTTTCATAATTATTTATTTTTAGACCGAAATTTGTTAGGATATTTATCCTATAAAGTGGCAGGCACAGTGATGTCAATTAAAAATGACTCTTTGAATAGTATGGTATGATACAATATAGTATGGTACTGTATGTACATTTGTGTGGACACATTGCAGGCATATAGTTTTAATTCGTGAAAAGATACCTGCTAAATATAGTGAGCATTGCTTCGTATTTTGTCATGCAATGAGAAGGAGACATTTTGCTTACAAGGAACTTGAGAGCATTCTCCTTCCACAGAGATGACTTTTCACTATGACGCTATGGAGATAGCTAACAAAAAAGACAAACCGTTGTGTATTATAATTTCCTGCTGATCCTAAGAATGCACATTGTATTTTCCATTCACATTCAGGGTCACAGATGACAATTAACTCCTATCATTCAAGTTGCATATATCTTTACTGTCCTGAATGTGCTGTTTAATACAATTAAATGATCATAGGTTTGTCTTAATAAGCCACTATTTAACCTTGTAGGTTTATTTCTGCAATCGCGGCTAAGGTTTAAAGAGAATTTATTGGTGCAGGTCTTCAAATAGTGTTTTTTTTCCGTTTTAAAGAGTGTTCTAAATTCTAAACTAATGTTAATTTTAGGTGATGGATTACAACATTAACCTAGGGAAGCATCTTCTTCCTTTGGTGGCTCAGGTGTTGAAGTACTGCACGTGCCCTCAGCTTAGACATTATTTCCAGCAGCCCCCTCGTTGTTCCCTCTGGTCCCTTAAGCCTCACATTCGACAGATGTGGCTGAAGGCCTTGCTTGTCATCCTATATAAGGTAAGCACTTCCCTTACTTCTTTGAGTTACTCCAAATCCATGTCTAATCAGAACTTCAGAGCAATTCTTTTTATGAAGACAATTATAGCTTAATACATATTAGGGGTGAGTTACCTTTTCTTCATCTTGACCATTCTTTGTTTTGGCTTCAGAAGGCATGGCCTTTGATTAAGGAAAACACTGAAAGGTGGTACTAATTCCCGCCCCCCTTTTAAAAAAAAACTGGAGAAGATTTTAAAAGACAGAATGGGTTCCTTAAATATGTAGAGGTATACTGTACCCATTGTACTTTTTCAGTCATTCCCAAATGTTGAAAATTGTGCAAGATTTTTTTTTTAACCACTTAAAACTTATAAATAAAAAATGTTTTGAGGAATTTGCCTCTGCTAGCTTCATCAGAGATGGGAAGCTTCTGGCTGAAATGGCAAAATTGACAATTTTGATTAAAGAAAAAAATACGGATACTTTTGATTCCACATGGAAACCGCTTCTGAACTTTGTGCTTGAAGTGGAAAAGAATGAAACTTTGATTTTGGGTTTCACCAGTTAGACTGACGGATCCTTATAGAAATGGTTAGTTTATATTATTATGAAAAAAAAAAAAAAGTTGTGATTTGATGTTAATGCCTTATTTTACTGCAACAGAGAGAGTTGGAAATCAGTGCTTCTTTTTCTTTTTCCTAATCCTTCCCTGCTCTTCTTCACCCCCTTCCTCCCCATTGTTTTCCTATTTTCTTTTGTATTTTGTTTCTTATTTTATCTTATAACTCAATAAAAATGTTAACAGTGAAAAAAAGTTCATTGAGGAATTTGGTTCTGCCAGCTTCACCAGAAGACTGTAGACCGGAAACTTCTGGAGTCATCTGTGAATGCAGGATTGCTTATTCTTGATATACTGTATATAAATCAGATGCTACTTTTAAAAGCAAAGAATAACTTAAAAGTTATTTTACAATTCCTTCCTACCAATAAAGTATAAACATGATTTCATTTTTAGCACTGTTGATCATAATTGTTCCTCCTTTGGCTTATGATGTGCTAAATAAATAAAAGAGTTGAAATAATTAAATTACTGCTTTGTAGATTTTTTTTCAAGAATAAATGAAAATATAAATGAAAATAATCAAATGTTTAAAAATATTTCTTTTCTTCTTCCCTCCCTCCCTCCCTTCCTCAGTACCCTTATAGAGATTGTGATATCAGTAAAATTGTGCTGAGTCTCATCCATATAACCATCAACACATTAAATGCCCAGTATCACAGCTGCAAGCCTCATGCCACAGCAGGTCCTTTGTATACTGACAACAGCAATGTAAGCCGGTACAGTGAGAAAGAAAAAGGTATTAACATCATATGATTCCCACCAAATGTCATTAATTTTTTTTATTTTTATCTTCTTTTTTTATCTTCAGTTTTTTTAAAGAAAAAAACTATGCTACATATGCATTCCATAGAATATAACAAAGAAAAGTATTAAAAGCTTATTTTGTATATGCAACAGTGTGGGGTGCAAAATGACCTTTTATATGTAACCCTATAAACCAGCAACCCTATTTTTAAGTATTTCTGATCTGAACTAGCTAGCAGCTAAAAGGCTGTTTAATTGTTCAACATGTGGACAGCCTCAGCCATAGTTTTACCTGTGAGCATCCTAGACCAAATTTAAATCCAAGCAACTCTAGGAAATTCCTAGAACCTTGGCATTCAGACAAATCAGCCATCAATAGAGATATAAAGATAAATCACATTCACACACCATTCAAAAGAGACAATAAAAAAGCTAGGAAGGAAACCAAAAGATCAGACTACGTCCTCTCTAGCAAAGTCCTTTTCCGCTTTGCTGGATGCTTGGTGGATGTGATTTGGAAAAGGATGAGGAGGATTTTGTTTGTTGCTGAAGTCACACATTTTGAGCAAATATGCAGAATAGAAGGATTAAATTTAATAATACCTTGATTAACAGCATCACTGAATGCATGGCTTTAGGTCTTCATCAGTCTTTTGAAAAGAATAGTTGTGGAATTATTATGGCATTTGAGTTGAGACAATTGTAGTCCTTATACAATCTGCAAGGCATTTTTGATTTGATGGAACTGAAAATATATGATGCTGCCTTATTATGATGAACATGTCATGTATTTTATTGAAAGGAGTTCTTTGTGGGAAAGAATCCTCTATTTGAAGAACTTCTGAGTCCAAGTTTTTATATTTAAATATGCACTGGGTTTATATGTTTAGAATAATAATATAATTGGAAGGGACCTTGAGGCCTTCTAGTCCAATCTTCAGCAGGAGACCCTATACCATTTTAGACAAATGGTTATCCAGTCCCTTTTGGAAAGCCTCCAGTGATTTTTGTATGTAGGTAGTAAATTGAGAACTGTATTGCAAAATTCAAAGAAATATGCAGTCCAAATAATTATTGTGTTCAAATCTGCATGCCATACAGAATCTCTCTTTTATTTCTTCCTCTGTCTAAAATAATTTCATCAGTTATCTTAATCACAGATTTTTCCCCAAATACATAACCTCAGCTTACTGTATCTTTTTTACCACGAAGGAAGGTGTGTATTTTGTGTAATGTTGTTGTGATATGTCTATGGAAATTCTCAGTCATCCAGGTCATGGTTGTCCCAAAAGTGCTTTTTCAAAAGGCAACTGGACTTTTTTCCTTGAAAATGTTTTGCTTCTCATCCAAGAAGCTTCTTCAGCTCTGACCGAAGAAGCTTCTGGGATGAGAAGCACTGATGAAGCTTCTTGGATGAGAAATGAAATGTCTTCAAGGAAAAAAACAAAGTCCAGTTGCCTTTTGAAAAAGCACTTTGGGGCTATTGTGATATAGCTTTAAGCTGTGTGAAAATAGTTGACCTTTTATTAGGATGAGGGTTGTGATACTGTTGCCTACTTTTTCTTTTTCAAGCAGAGGAAGACAGTGTCTTTGATGAATCAGACATTCATGATACACCCACTGGAACAGGCAATAAAGAATCACAAACGTTCTTCGCCAGGTTGAAAAGAATTGGAGGCAGCAAAGTGGTGAAATATCAGCCAGTTGAGATGAATGCTCAAAAAAGTATGTATATCATTGGGGGCACGGGGAGGGGGGAGGCGTTGTCACGTTAGACACAAAGCTTCTGCTTGGAAATACTATGATTATATGATTATTGCTTGGTATGTACTGTGAATATATTTGACCTGAACTGGGATAAGGTAAGCAAACATATTAAAATCTGTATCTTAGAATCATAGAGAGATTTTTGTGGATTGTCTACAGCAGGGGTCCCCAACCACCGGTCCGTGGACTGCACCGTCCGTGGAACAAGTCCTACTGGGCGCTGGCTTGCTGGGCCGGCATCTTTTTTGATGAAAAAGTGCTTCCGGTGAGCTTTTCGGGTAGAAAGCTCACCGGAAGCACTTTTCATCAAAAAGATGGCGGCGTAAGCGCTCGTGAGCTTTTCCGGGTAGAAAGCCATTTCTACCCGGAAAGCTCACAACATGCCGCCATCTTTTTGATGAAAAAGTGCTTCCGGTGAGGTCACCGGGAAGCACTTTTTCATCAAAAAGATGGCGCGCCAGCTATGCCGGTACCGGGCCGTGCCATAAAAAGGTTGGGGATACCGGGCCGCGGCGTAAAAACGTTTGGGGATCACTGGTCTACAGTCAGCCCCTATTCAGTGCAGAAATCTCAGAGATAGATAGTATCCCACAAAGAAAAACATCATTGTCATAGAAGGACAATGTACCACCTTTATGGGGAATTGTTCCACTTGCCAGCTGCACTTTTAATAAAGCAGTTTCTTATAATTTCAGTGGAAACCAATCTTTTTGCAATATAAACACATTAGTATTAATTTTGTGTTTTGATCTAGGAGTATTATAGCCACGTATTATTGTTACTGTTCTTCAGATCTTCCTCATCCACACAGGAGAATCACAGCCAGCATATAAGTCTCTGACTTAATTATGCTATATGCCTGAATAAGTCTGAACTTTTAACATCAATTCAGTCATTCTCTCCTAGTTAGATACGTTTAAATTACACACTTTATTCTGGATATTGTAAAATAAAATGCAATAAAATTGCCACTTATAAAATACTAAGTAATAGCTTACTGTATTGCTGTCAGTCCTGTAAGACTGAGTCACTTATAATTTAGAATAAAATAAAAGTTATTTTTCTTTTCTCCTGTTCAATATCCAGTCTGCTAAACATAGTGAAATCTTCACTAGATTTTCTGTTTTTACAATCTTCCCACGAATGAAAATATTATCAGAATTGATATCATGAAATGCGGCATGAATCAGTAACTGTAAAAAAAGCTAAGCTAAGCATGGTGTTATTAATATTAAAATTACTGTATTAATGTTGCCATTTTCTTCTTGTTAACTGGTTTCATGTGTCACTCTGGAAAATCTCATTAGGATGAGGATTACCTGCATCCATTCAATGTAGCCTTGAAATTATAAACAGGGATTTTATCTAAAATGCCAATATAGCTTAAATATGGAAATTCAGAATCTCATTGAATGGAATAGTACCAGCTTTTTCTATTCTAGGTGAAATAGAACTGGCTGAATATAGAGAAACTGGCATATTGCAAGACAATATTCTGCGCTGTATGAGAGAAGAAAGCATTCAGAAAAAGAAACTGCGCTCTCTAAAACAAAAATCTCTTGACATAGGAAACGCAGACTCCCTGTTGTTTACATTAGACGAGCACCGTCGGAAATCATGCATAGACCACTGTGACTTAGAAAAACCACCTGCCGCTTCCACTTACACCACACTGAGGCAGAATGATTATGGACAACCACAGCAAAATTCTTCTACCAAAACAGAAGAACAATATACAGGAGAAAAGGAAAATATTCCAGCTGTCCCGGGAAGAAGTCAAACAAGGCGACGGCCTATTATACCGGAAGTCAGGTTAAACTGCATGGAACCATATGAAGTGACCATAGATTCCCCATCTAAAATGTCTCCTCCAAAGGAGGACTTAGATCTCATAGATCTGTCATCTGATTCAACATCGGGGCCCGAAAAACAGTCCGTTGTTTCCAATTCAGATAGTGACTCCTTAGTTTTTGAGCCCCTCCCTCCTCTGAGAATAGTGGAAAGTGATGAGGAAGAGACTGATCTCACAAGTCAGTTGTGCGACGTTGATTCTAGGATGACACTTGCCTCCTTGCCATCAAGTCCTACCAGTGTTTCTATCCTCAGTCTTAGCATAACGCCGCTGGTGCAATTCAGCACTGAAGATTGTTCCAAAGTTGTAACTCCTTGTGAAGTGAGTCATTTTGTATCATTTGCACAAGATAAAACTCCCCCAACTACCCCTGAAAGTCAAAAGGGTGTTGATGAGCTAGCTAAGCCGGAAGGGATATCCCCTGGCAGCCCCCTGACACTAAAGCAAAAACGGGATATGCTACAAAAATCATACGCTCTCTCGGAGATGTCCATTGATGATAACTCTGATTTATGCATAGAAGGTATGAAGCCTGTTGGACCCTTTCCGAGTTCAACTCGGAAAATGGTCTTTATTCAGCTCCCCGAGGACTCTGATAGCCAAGCTGAAAGTCAGAAGCCAGATGCCAGTGCAGAATCTGATACAGAACCAAGTACAGAACCAAAGCAAGAGGAAGAAGCCGAAGAATCAGAATTTAAAATCCAAATAGTTCCTAGACAGAGAAAGCAGAGGAAGATTGCTGTGAGTGCCATCCAGAGAGAATACCTGGACATTTCCTCCAACATCTTAGATAAGCTGGGAGAACAGAAGGAGACAGGTGAGCAATACTGGTTGCCTATCCATGATGAAATGATCTGATTATCACACTGGGGTTTGTTTTTGGTTTTTTTGAGGAAGAAGAGGCTAGCAAAATTAAGTGATTGTAAAATAGCAATTTATAATATAAAAAAATAGAAAACATTGAAACTGAGTAAAGATCACAGAAAGATTCCTTCCCCATCTCTTTCCTAACCAAACTATCTAGCTCAGGGGTGGGATTCAAATTTTTTAACAACCGGTTTTGAGGGTGTGGCTTGGGTGGTGGGCGTGGCTTGGTAGTCATGTGACTGGGTGGACGTGGCTTGGCGGTCATGTTATTGGCTGGGTATGGCCAACTCAGTATCACTCACATCGAGGCACGCCTCTCCTCGCCTGGCCTCTCATGACTGTGGGGATGCTGCAACAGTCGTAACTGTGAAAAATGGTCATAAGTCATAAGTTTTTCAGTGTCATTGTAACTTTAAATGGTCACTCCACACAAGCAAAGTACCAGCAAAGGAGGGGGAAAAAACTCCAGAGATGTTCCTGAGACAGGAAGTCTAGTCCTGCCAAGAATGTAATAAGGGTTAACAGAGAGGCAGTTTCTGTAATCTTTCCTTCCTGCCTTCCTTACAGGATTAGGCCAGTAATTTCTTCTAACAACCGGTTCTCCGAACTGCTTAGAATGTTAACAACCGGTTCTAGCAAATATGTGCGAACCTGTAGAATCCCACCCCTGATCTAACTCAGGGATCTCCAAACTTGGCAACTTTGAGACTTGTGGACTTCAATTCCCACAATGCCCCAGCCAGCATGGCTGGCTGAGGAATTCTGGGAGTTCAAGTCCACAAGTCTCAAAGTTGCCAAGTTTAGAGACCTCTGATCTGGCTAAACAAAAGCCTTTAGGGGAGAAGGGAAAGTAGAAAGATTAGTGAGGCATCATTTATTTCTAGTGAGCTCTCTTTGTTATCAGCTTAATCGTTTCCTCAACAGTAAAGATTTTGTGCAAGGTGTGTGGAAAGGAGTTGATTCATGGTAGGTTGTTCAAATTTTCCATTTGCCACTTTTCTGGAACTTGAAAATATTTGAAAAAGACTTGGTTATTTATTTCTTCATATATATATTCTGCAATTCTTCCAGAGGAATATTGGACTAAGAATGGAATGGCAGTAATCAGTATTAACCAAAGTAGATGACAACTGTTATTCTAGGCTTAAGATTAATTGCCGTTGTCATCATCACCATCATCATCATTAGCATCATCAGCATCCCCCAGCTTGCTTTCCTAAAGTGCTCCAATCTTATCTTTGAATCTTGTGTCTTCAATTTTGTGAGTTAAATCATTGACTATATGGCTGTAGTCAAATATATTTAGAATTGTAGCTGTAGTACTTTATCCACATCGGTGGTGGGATTCAAATAATTTAACAACTGGTTATCTGGCTTAATGATTTCTTCCAACAACCAGTTCACCAAACTGCTCAGAAAGTTAACAACCGGTTCTTCCGAACTGGGGAGAATTGGCCGAATCCCACCACTCATCCACATCCCAATTGTCCCAGCAAAATTGGCTCTATTCATCATATGAACATTGTTACCGTATCCCCATATTTCTCAAATAACAATTGCTCCTGAAGATACTTACAATATGGACATGGGAGTAATATGCACATGTAATCCAAATGCCTGCAGGATCCAGTTTTACTCAGACAACATAGTTGGAATATGGAGGCTCATCTGATGCATTCACATGGTAAATGGTTCAGATATTGGAATGTATAAATCAGACAATATCACAATTATAATAACATATTCTTTGGGAGGCTCCGTCATAGTATGGGATTTGATTCTATATCGCAGAATTGTTCTTTTTTTTCAGATATAAGTTTTATTAAGAATTACAATAATAAGAACTAATCTGAACTAAACTTCTAGAAAGAGAAAAAATAGAAAAAAGAATAAAAAGTGCAAGAAAAAAATAAAAACAAGAAAAAAAATAAAGTATATAATAAACAAAAAGAAAAAAGTAAATGATATTGAACCTTAATATAACTATAAAAAATCTAATAGTAGTTCTTACCTCCTATAAGGTTACAGGTATCTGTTCATCCCATATTCCATCCTTCGTTTATGATGTCAGAAAATGTACATAAAGGATAGCCAGAACTTTGTCAAAAATGTCTAATTTTAACTTTGATCAAATGAATGTACTTTATATTCCTTCCTTTTACTTATTATAGTCTTACTCTTTAATTCAATGAAATATTGTCATAGGATTTGTATTCTCTTCAAGTCTTCTTTATCCCATTACATAGATTTCTTAAAGGCTTTAATAAGCCTCTTTTGTAGATCCAATAAGAAAACATTTTCTTGGTCATTCTCTTGATTTATCATTTGTATTTCTCTTTTGATTTTTTAATTTTCATCAGTTTCTTTTTTATATCCAGTAAAGCATCCTTTTCCAAATCATTACCTTGTCCTATTGTAGTTCCACTTTCAGTACCTTTTCTGTCTTAACAATTAAAATTTGTTCTATATATGTCATTCCTCCATTAATGACTTTTGGACATCCATAGAAGCAGACATCATTATCAACAGTGTAGATATTGTAGTTGCGAATTTCTGGTTCCATTTTTAAAAGATCTCCTTTAATATTTAACTGATGTCGAGATGTATGTTTTTCCCTTTTGTTTTGAATCTTTTGTCTCTTCTAGCATCAGGTTTCTAAAATCATAAAGTAGCTTGCTTTGTTATGGCTTATCAAGATCTTGACTATGGCTTAGTCAAGATAGCCAAAATAAGTTTTTCCCATGAGAAGCTATTTATTTGTTAACAGTTAATTCTAAAATCTTATAGTCAAAGTCAATACTCCAAATCTATCTGGATGCTTAATCCATTTATATTTTTTCTTAGATAAAGGTTATTTAGCTTTTTGCTGTTTATTTCATTTTTTAAAGTTTTAAAGCTTACATTTATTTTTTCTTTGTTCAGAGTTGAAGATAAACTCACCCAATGACTTTTAAAAGTTGTCATTCCAAAGGTCTCTAATAGCTTTAAGATGGTTAATACGCAATTTCTGAGAATGATTACAAAGGAGTTTTGTTAACCTAGTGTCCCTTAAAAGGTTCCACTATGGTTGTGAGCAAGATGGCTAATCTCTTCGTCTCCCAGTGCTCAAAATGGCCAAAAACTGCTGTCCTGCAGTCTCATCATAGGAGTAGTTGTCCGTAGCACATGTGAGTGATCTCCTATCCTCTCCTTATCTGGAGAGATTTTACTCACTGTTTCCTTCGTCTTCACTGCAGTTCTCAGCTCTGCTTTCATTAAGACATTTTCAGTTCCCGTACCTGCCTTGGAAATCCCCCATATACCAGCATTTTCTAACATGCTGCCTTTTAGAGATGTAAGGAAAATATAACAGAGCATTAAAGTGTACACATGCATGATGATAACATACTCATTATGATGGTGAATTATGTATATTAAATATAATTTCACAATTGTCTTTGTAGGGATGCATAGAAATTAAACGTTTACATAGGAGAAAGCTGTGTATTGAAAAAAATTCTCCAGCGTATGTATGTGTAAATCTAATTTCAGTGCGATACAAAGGAAAATAAATGGTTTTCTCATCACAAAGTATCTCATTTCTCCAAATTTCTATTTTAAGTGCCAAGGTGATAAAAGAATATCAGGAAGAAGAAAAAAGGAAAAATGGAAAGAAAAGACAGTGTATGAATAATTGTTTTCTGATTTCAAAAGCCCCCCCAAAAGCTTCTGAGTTCCAAGCAATATTTCTTTTTGCAGATGTATCTACTAAAGTACTTTCAACCTTAGAAATGCCAAGGGAGTCATCTTCTGCTCCTACACTTGAAGCAGGTGTACCAGAGATAAGTAGCCACTCTTCTATGTCAAGTAAGCTCTCCCCTGACTTTGAGGAAAGAAACCAATGTTTACTGCATTTGTGCTTCTTAGTATGTTTTGCCATCTGGTGCATTACTTCTCTCCACTCGTAAATGTTTATGTGTGTATTGTGTTAATTAATTCTAAAAGTATCAGAATGGAGTTGGCATTCGATCATAATGAGGTTTATATTTACAGAAGATTAAAGGGTTTAGGAGTCATTTTATATTATCATTCATGAACACAGAATAAAAGAGTTGGAAGGAACCTCAGAGACCCTGTACCATTTCAGCAAATGGTTGTCCAATCTCTTTATGAAAGTCTCCATTGATGGCACACCCACAATTTTTGAAGACGGCACCCACAACTTCTGAAGGCTATCATCATCTATCTTTTTATCAGAACACAATCTTTAGATAAATGTACTTTTCATAAGTAATGATGTTCACATACTGTTAGGTAGAATAGATACATTTCAATAGTTACACATACAATTCTGCAAGTTGAAGTTCAGTTGTGCCAATTGTGAATAAAAACCAACCATTCAGGAGACACTGGAGACACATGAACAATATATAAGAGCTTTATTATGAAGCTTTTGCAAAAGGGAATTCTGTCCATGGGCAGAAGACCTGGTTCCCAGGAAGGCTGGGGTTTACATACAGGTTCAAATACACAGTCTCTGCTCCTTTCCGGGTTCACAATCTATCCTTTTAGGTTTTTCCTAATCCAGACCAGTGTCAGATACTAGGATCTCACTCAATCTGATATAAATTTGGAAAGCACGCAGTACCCTTTATGTTTCCACCAATTCTATATCATTCAGGAAAACCAATAGATTTTTCTTGTTGCATTTAGTTCTATTTTCTTCACTTTAGAATCCTTTTCCTGTTTTAAATCATTTTCCTGTTTATCCTGCTTGTACTGAATTGTAACCACAGTGAACATTGATATTTTCTACTTGATTAAATGTGAGATGCTTAGCGAGAGAAAATCACGTCTACATTTTCAGGGCCATGTAAATCATATTAAAGTAGCATAGCAAGAATAGACTTGCAAATCATTTTTAGAAATAACTAATAAGAAAAAATGATATCAATAAAATAATAAAATAGGTAAAAATAAAATAAGAATAAAATGTTTTGTGGAGAAAACAATTTAATCAGAAATCTGTATATACTTTATAGGTTTTTAAATGGTAATGAGATGTTTTTCAATAATTCTACCTGCCCCCAAACTCCAATATTTAAAATCAAACTTTTCCTTAAGAAATGAGATAAATATAGTAATTTTCAAAGTTAGTGCTTTCATGCAAGAAGAAAGTACCTGGAAGGGTTTAATTTCCACTAAAAAAGCTAAAATTTTGTAAGATTGTATATTGACACTTTAGAAGGTTGACTTGGTGCCCGGTCTTTGTTGTTTATAATATTTTAAACTGTTTTAGTTTTATAGTTTTAATGTGATTTTATATATTGTTTTAACTTTTGCTTGGGAACTGTCAAGAGTTGCTTGGAGGATAGGCAGCTATATAAATATTTTAAATAAATAAAATAAGAAAAAACAACAACCAATTTCCTCTGTTTTTGGCAACAATTTATGCACTAGGCAGGAATGTCTGTTCTAAAATTTTAATTGCTGCACTTTGCTGGGAAATTCTGTGTGTAATAAACTGGTTTTAAGCATAGCCCTAGAGAAGAAAGTTATGCTATTCTCTAATTTGATGTTGACAAACATTTTTAAAATGAAAAATCACATCAATTGGAAATGGAATTTTAATCTATTTAACAATTCAACCACAGAATCCATCTCACATTTCTTTAGAGTACTAAAGACTGAAATAAAGGCAATAGCAATAGCACTTAGACTTATATACCTCTCCATAGTGCTTTTACAGCACTCTCTGAGTAGTTCACAACATCAGCATAATATTGCCCCTAACAATCTGGATCATTATTTTACCAAACTCGGAAGGATGGAAGTCTGAGTCAGTCTTGAGCCCTTTATACAAAAAATGTATTTTAAATATTTTCAGTGTGACATTCATCAGTAAGATGCCCCGTGGGTCCAAAGGTTGTCCTCATAATCTAGAGCAAATTGGGGGACAGAAATAAAATTGCAGTTACAATTGTAGATCTGTTCGACAATCGCCATCCCCTTCTGAGCACACTTCACTGAATACCAACACATTGGTTGAATGTGTGAGGAGCTATATTATGGAGTAGAAAAGTTTATTTTGAAGAACAAGCTGGGTATAGGTAATTGTAAATAATCAATAAATAATACTGAAATCATACAATATATTAATTTCTGACTTGCAGCTCAATTCCGACAGATGAAAAGAGGTTCTTTGGGAGCACTGACCATGAATCAGTTGATGAAGAGGCAGCTGGAACATCAATCTAGTGCTCCTCATAATATTAGCACATGGGACACTGGTAAGTATTCCACATTGCAAAAAATGAAGGCGAGATGGTGAAACGAGGTTGTGAGTGGAACTGGGACCTGCTTTGTGGGGATAGGCTACACAGGAATGGGAAGGGTAAGCAAATTTCTGTAGCGATGGGTCAGGGGAGCATAGGATAGGCCAGGGTTTCTCAAAAGTAGCCACTTTAAGATGTGTAACTTGCAGAGTTAACACATCTTAAAGTGGCCCAGGTTGAGAAACCCTCAGATAGGGCATTCAAAGAGAACATTACTTTGGTGCTGATTCCCTTAATAAGCTTTTAAATCACAATTCAAACTACTGGTATTGTTTTATAGAGCTCTACATGGCTTGATGCCAAATAATTTTCAGGCCCACCTTCTTCACTCACCTTTTTCACTCAGAACTAGATTGTTCAGTTTAGTCATTATGGAAGAAATTCTTGGGGATCATCCATTTCTATATAATAAGGAGGATTTAAGCCAGGGGTCTTCAAACTTTACAGCTTTAAGACTTGTGAACTTCAACTCCCAGAATTCCTCCTCCAGTCATGTTAGCTCAGGAATGCTGGGAGTTGAAGTCCACAAGTTTGAAGACCCTTGATTTAAGCCAACAAATGATGTATCTCTGTCATGGCTCTGATATTATAGAATGACTTTTCTTTAATGATTAGATTTCTCCCTAACTCTGACAGCCTTCCAGAAATAATGAAAATTGAATTGTTTTTGAGGACCTTGGGCAACTTGAATGCCATCTTCTTGATAACCATTGATGTTTAATAGTGACATATTACTGTATTATTATTGTGAGATGGGTGCCATGTTGTGAATTTTAATTTATTTGTGTTAGGATGTTACTGATTGGTGTTTATTATCTGATTATCCTAGACATCTTCATATTTATGCACATTGTTAATGGATATTATAATTCTTGTTTATACCATTGTCATTAATGTTTTTAATTTTTATTTACAGACAATATACGTTAATATGTATATTTATTTTTGTGCTGTTCTTTTCCCATAGAGTAGTCAGTGGTTTCTTGCTGTATGGAATTGGTATTCTAAAAACTCCCAGTATAGAAAAGAAACCTCATGCCACTATGTCAGCAAGATAACTAATAACGTTTATGGAAGAGCTATTTCTCTGTGAATGGCTAATTTATACACATTTTGTTTAAAACTGGTTAGTGTTTCTAGATAAAATGAGGGCCATACTGAATCCGTTCATAGTTTATACTTGTCAGTTAGATGCTTAGGAGGCCTGAAAGCATGACATGATAGCCATTCTGTCACTGTTCCCAAAGAAATAGTACAATAGGAAAATAATTGCCAATGTAATATACAGAATACAGAATAACAGAGTTGGAAAGAACCTTGAAGGTTTTCTAGTTCAACATGCTGCTCAAGCAGGAGAGCCTATACAATTCCAGACAAATGGCTATCCAATCTTTCCTTTAAAATCTCTAGTGATGGAGCACTATATCTTTATGATTGACAGCCATTGATGGCATTATAAATTATATTCAGCCTCCTTGGAAACCATTGCTACCTTTTAGGAGAGTACACTCCACTGTATGAACCACATCCATGAACACATAGAACGCATCCATGAACATTAGCTAGCAGTCAGAAGACATTATGAAAACTCTTTAATTTCATAACATATGGACAGAGTTAACTATAGTTTCAGTTAGGAAACTGTAACTATCCTAGATCAAGCCAAGTCCAAAAACACTAGGGAATTTTTAGAAGCCTGACATTTTGACAAATTAGCCAACAATACACACATAGACATAAACAATATGTATATAGTGTGCAAAAGAGATAATCAACAAGCCAAAAAGGGAACAAAACCAACATATTTTTCTACCAGCAATCAGCACCCAGATGAGCATAGATTAAGTCCAAGATTAACATCAGACCAACAATGAGGAAATAAGCAGGGGTGGGATTCAAATTTTTTAACAACTGGTTCTGTGGGTGTGGCTTGGTGACTGGATGGACATGGCTTGGTGGTCATGTGACTGGCTGGACGTGGCCAACTCAATATCACTCACATCGAAGCACGCCTCTCCTCGCCTGGCCTCTCATGACTGTGGGGATGCTGCAACAGTCGTAAGTGTGAAAAATGGTCACAAGTCACTTTTTTCAGTGCCATTGTAACTTTGAATGGTTACTCCACACAAGCAAAGTACCAGCAAAGGAGGGAAAAAAACTCCAGAGATGTTCCTGAGACAGGAAGTCTAGTCCTGCCAAGAATGTAATAAGAGTTAATGGAGAGGCAGTTTCTGTAAGCAACACCAGAATGTTTCCTTCCTGCCTTCCTTACAGGGTTAGGCCAGTAATTTCTTCTAACAACCGGTTCTCCGAACTGCTTAGAATGTTAACAACCGGTTCTAGTGAATAGGTGCGAACTGGTAGAATCCCACCCCTGGAAATAAGCAATACCCCAATCAAGGAACTACCAAACAAGCTAGTGGTAAACAGCCCAACCAAAGAACCCCCAAGACTATTCCCACCACACGGACAGGGCAAGCTACAAGAGAGCAAACCCCATTCCTTACTAGCACTGATGATGTTACCTAGTTTGAGTAATAAAATGTCTGCAAGAAAACAGCCAAGCTCAGAGAGCACCAAGGACCAGTCATAGTCCACTGTTATGCTATTAATGTATATAATACTTTGAATAAAGAAATCTATCATTTTGACTCAGCTGCAATATAAGAAAAATGTTCTAAGTGGATGTCAAGCTTTCCAGATCATCAAGAAAAATGAACTGAAGATACACTGGCTATAAAATAGGAAATCTCTACCTCCTAATTACAATATTCCTTTATTACATATTTTGACTCTGTAAAAATACAAATGTGTCCCATTTCACTGAAGATCCTACAGTTTGATTGATTCTGGCACATTTAGAGAGCAGATGCTTAACTGCGGTTATCTGCCAAGAAAACTCTGGGACTTCAACAATAGAATGGAAGCATTAGGATAATTTCAGCCTTGAAATGTTCCTATATCAAATCTTGATATCTAGGTGTCAGAAATGGATATTTAACTTAACCATTTTGATAAATTAACCATCTGCATATATATGAATAGCAAAATTATATGAGGAATTGTATTTATTATGAAGATTTGTATTGGCTTTGTACAATATGATGTGGAATGAATTATATAAAAAATAATTACAGCAGAAATCCCCTTTATGCATGCTTGCCATGAGGAGCTTTCCAGGAGGTCTTCTTCTTGACATAATAAACAATCTATTAATTAAAATAGGAGTATTTAGAAGTCTCAGTCACATAGGAGGATGCATGCTGGATGAAACTAAAGGTCTGTCTAACCTTTCATCTTGGTGCCACTGTAGCCAGTCATATGGCTGTAATCCTATGGGGAGCTTACAATAGAATGAGATGAAATAGCAACTTGCATTTCCTCACAGTTGGCACTGAAAGTCATACAGCACTGCAACTTGTGATTGCAGATTCCATACATGCACTTTCTATATACTATGTATTGTTTTATACATTTCTATTATGCAAACTATAACTCTCTACCAGACTAAGTGCGCTAACCATTGAAATGATGGAACAGGATCCGCGCTGAGGCTTTGGGATGGAGTGATGATGGCAGTAATTGAGTTCTGAATGGTATAGGAAATGGCTTTCCCCAGACTTTTCCTTGAGATGTATTTCCCATAATTTTATACCCAACTATATCTCAAGGGCAATCTGTTAGGAAAGGATTTATAAAGCACTAATAATAGTGGAGAGTGTGTCGGGATTTGAATTCTGTTACAAGCAACCTTTGATATGTGTGCAAAGTCTGAGAGCAAGCCCCAAAATCATCTTCAGAAGCCACTTCAGATGCCTTCCCATACTTAGGTGTGTTGAGTGACTACCTGAGAGTGGATCATCCATCACACATACACACAGACCCAACTTTGAAATACTTTCTTTACCAATATGCATTTGCCCAATTTTCATCTTTTTTGTACTAGGCAAAATTATCTTTATTCTACCAAGCCATTTAATAATTAATATATTGCAGTTATTTTACTATTGAATGTGTTGCTTTTTTTATATATTTTACACAACCCTTTTTCAAAATTTTGACATGCTGTTTTTAATTGTGTGATATAGTTTTTATTATAAATCTATATAAATATATTTATTATATTTTATTAAACAAACAGTAGTGTACAATTAATTTACAGAAATAAATAAGTGATTGCAAAGCCTAAAAAAAACCCCAAACAAACAAACAAACAAAAAACCCAGAGGAATAAACAGTTCATAATACCTAGGCACCAACTGAAAAAATAATTCAAAAATTCCCTAGCCTTGGAAGAAATTGGAGAGAAATTCCAAAGCTCTTCCAAATGATCATTCCTTAGATTCTACAAGGGATTTAGTAGGTTTACAATAATTTGCATTTTTTTCCTTCCTTCAAATAATTGTTAACTTCTGCTGACTGCCTTATGTAATCTCTGCAGTTTTGGAAGCAACATTTTTCTTTTCTTTTTTGTTCCAATAAATTTTTATTATTTTCCACCAGTACAAATCTTAGTTACTTTTTCAACAGTATTGACATCCACATATAATATTATCTTATACTTTAACATCTATTCGTACCTATCTTAATCTATCTTATCTTTCTTTATCATTAATCATCAATACATATTGCCTTTATATTACACTTATTATTATACATCTTTAATATTGTCTTATTCTTTTAACATCTATTCATACCTATCCTTAATACATATATTATACTTATTATTGTACATCTTTGATCCTTCTGTCTATCCTATTGTGTATCACTTTCTTGAGAATTCTTGTTTAATCATCTTTTCTAATTCTTACCTCTCTTTTTCTAGCCACATGTACCCTCTATGCCAAATCGAGTAGTATTCTAATTCTTCTTTCTCTCTCATTTTAACTGTGCGCATGTCCATTTCAGCACAGTCTGCTATTTTTTGTATAATTAACTCTTCAGTTGGAATCCTCTGCTCTTTCCATACTTGCACGTAAGCTATTCTGGCCGCTGTCAATATGTGTAAAATTAAATATTTTACCTTTTTTGGATATTATTTTTGAATAATCCCAAGTGAATAGATTTCCAGTTTGAATTCAATTTGGCATCCAATAATTTCTTGTGTTCAATTCCTAATTTTATTCCAATAGGTCCTGGCCTGAGGGCATAGCCACCACATGTGATAGTAGGTACCATCAACTTGTTGGCATTTCCAACATCTTGGATTGGCGTTCGAATATATCTTGGCTAATCTTGTCGGGGCTAAGTGCCACCGATAGAACATTTTATATCAATTTTCCTTGTATGTTGCGGCCGTTGTTAATTTATACTCCATAATTTTTCCCACTCATCTAAATTTATATTATAACCGAAATTCTGTGCCCATTCTATCATCGTATTTTTTACTCTTTCTTCTTCCATTCTAAAATCTAGCAATTATCTATAAGCTTTGGATATAAATTTTTGCTCTGGTCCAATTAATATCTTATCCAATTGATTTTGTTCCATATCAAAATCAAATTCTTCTGAATCTGTTTTGTATCTGTTTTGAATTTGGAGATATGGCCACCAATCAATTGTAATTCCTTGTTCTTTTAATTCATGGTTTGATTTTAGTCTCCCTTGGGCATCTAATAGATCCTTGTATTTTATCATTTTGCCTAAATCCAGTCTGTTAGGATGTATCATGGCCTCCATGGTTGACAACCATGAAGCAACATTTTTCATTGCCCTTTTCTTAAGAGCCGAAAGAGATGGACTAGCCCAAAATCACCTACCTGACTTGGTGCTTAAGGTAAAATTAGAACTCCCAGTCTCCTAGTTTCTAGCTTATTGCCTTAACCACTAGACCAGTGATGGCTAACCATTTCATCGTCACATGCCAAAAGTGCGCACACGCATTTGTGCACCCATAATGCAATGCATGCGCGATCCCCCGCCCCTGGTGCATGCGCCCCCTGTGACCCCAGTGTGCGCACAGCATGCCTCTGCACACATGCATGTGACCCCCTGCACTGCACGTCTCTGCATGCGCACATGACCCTTGTGCACACCCTACCCCCTGTGCATGTATGCGCATCTCCCACACATGCATCTCCCCCCGCACATGCGCGGAAGATACCTGACAATCAGCTGGCTGGTGGGGGTGCACATGCATGCGCAGTGGATCAGTTCCAGGCGATGGCTCGCATGCCGGCAGAAATGGCTCTGCATGCCACTTACGGCACATGTGCCATAGGTGACATCATGGCACTAGACCATACTGGCTCTGTTCACTAAAATGAGCTAGCACTGTTTTATTTCAGTGGATTGGTGGTGTGGTGGTTATGTGATTTGCTTAATTTTCTTGCTAGAATCTTGATTACTAGACGAAGCCTTGAACTATAATACGGGCCTTGGGTTTCACAGACCAGGAAAAGCTATCATTCTACAGGCTTCATTGTAATCTTCAGAATGAATATCATTTTATCCTACCTCAGAAAAAATATGGCAAAGATAAATCTTACTGAGCAGTTGAATCACCTTAAAAATGATATTGGAAAAAACCTTCAGTATAAGTCACTTCAGTATAAGTCATTTTGTGACTTATAAAGTCACTTTCACAGGGGAACTTATATTTATTATAAGAAATCATCTTTCCATTCTGGTTATCTTTGCTGGTTCATTGTCATTTTTGCCCAATTGTCTTCGGTTCAGAAAAATTATTTTGTTTTGTTGAGATGACTTAATAGCCTCAGGCCTGCCTTTATTCATACTTTATTTCAAACATTTCTCTCCTCTTTTTCAGTATAAAATAATCACCTATGCATGTACTGTACCTTCATGATTAGACTTTTCATTTTTTTCTTGTTGGTGTGCACTTGACATTTTTTTTTCTTGTTAGTCTTTACATGTTGCATGTTTTGTGAACTTAAGTGTTTTTTAAACATTTAAGTCAGTAATTAATTTGTGATTAAAAAGCAAACCTCTGACTACTTCATCATTACTAGAATTTGATAGGAATAGCAGAGTATTCAGCCCAAAGGTCAAAGGCATTTTAGATTCATAATAATCAGGTCTTTATACTTGACTGGTTGACATTTCTAATGTTCTTTCTCATTAATATTTAAGAACTTGCTAGTTAGAAAACTGACTCATCTGTAGAAGGTGGAACCATAACCGAAGGGCACATATTTATTATACAAAGAACTCCCCCCCAAGAACAAACATCCAGTGTCTTCAACCATAAGGATTAGGTAACAAGAAATGTGAAAATCTCTGCCAAAAAAAGCGGGCAATCTAGTGCTAGTCAATTTAAAGTAGTTGGGCTATATGGAAAAGTCTGACTTCCTGTTTCTCACACAGACACAGACACTTTATACACACACACACACTATTTACAGTTTACAGTTTTTAGTAAATAATGTAAAACACAAAAATACAAAAATAAATAGTAGGAAAATAGGCAACGGGAAGGGAGAAGTATAGAAAAGAAGGGGAGGGGAAGTCATTGACTTCCAACTCCCTTTGGTGCAGTAGAATAAGACAGCAACATCAAGCCTCAACTTTTTACTTTTACATAATAGTATAAACTAGCCATTTCTATATCAACAAATCTATGTAATTGGTAAAACCCAAAATCAAAGTTTCATTTTCTTCCACCTCAAGCACAAAGTCCAGAAATAGTTTCCAAGTAGAAACAAAAGTACTTTCGTTTTTTTTCTTTGATCAAAGTTTCCTGTGTTTCCAAACATTCATTTCCTAGTTGGTTGACAGAAAGTTGTGTCTTTGGTTATGTATAGTTGGCATATTTATTATTAAAATAGCTCTGCAGCCAATTCTCCCCAATGAAACCCAATGGGGACTGAAGTTCTCTCTCTATCCACAGAACAGATACAGCATGGGAAGAGACCGTGCAATGTCTCAGTTTGCCTAAATCCTGACCTAGAGGGACAACCATTAAGAATAAGAGGTTAGTTCCGGATCTATTCAGCTGTGATTTTGCTGTGAAGATTTAACAACTAAGGTTCCTAGTTAACACAAATTGAAATTGTGGTCTTGATATTTTGTGAACTGAACAATTTATTTACTTTGCATGGTTTTTGTAGCTGAAACTGGAGGAATTGATAATTAAGTAAATCTCAGTATTCTGTTACAATGATTGCTAACAAAATATATTGCTTCTCTTAAAAAAAATAGGAAATTGAATTGCTTCCATTCTTGAAACATAGAACTATTCTAACTTCTGTAAAGGGTTTTGAAGAGTTTTTATTTCATTATTCATCAGTCTAAGTGTACAGAATGTGTACTCTTTTGAAATGGTTGCCTTTCCATCCCAGTTATGCAGGCTGCAGTCTTCATGCATTAACTGTTTTCTGCTTGAATGCAGTATCTAGTCACATCATGTCTTGGCAAATATTCAGAGCAATGTCACAAAGAAATAATTTCGGCAAGACAAGATTATATACATCAATATGACTTTCAGAATGGATGGTTACTGTTATTAAAGCAGTCTGAACATCAAGAATCTATTGTGAAGCTCAGAAAGACCATTGACAGCTTCTTATGGAGAATATGTTTATGAACAAGAAATATTTTGTCTAAATCAGTCATTGATTGAAATTCTTATTTTGTCCATTTTAGCAACACACATGAATATATGATTTCAGATTATTGTAATATAGTAGTAAACGGGGAGAATTAGCAATTTTGTTTGTATAATAGGGCATATAAAATTATGCCAGTATAATTACCATTGATTATGGGTTGTGTAGATATGTTCACATTCCTTACTTCTTCAAACATTAAATGTGCAAATTTCGGGATAACTTTTTAAAATCTCATTTAAAACAAGAAAAAGGAAAAGGGAAAAAAAAAAGATCTGATTTTCTCCATAGGATTATATTGGTCAGCTTGTTCTTGGTTTCTTAAAGCATTCTGCCAGTATAATAATGACCTATTTGTAATTGCATTTTTTCCCTTATGCTTCTAAGCACTCTACGTACAAATGATGAATTTACTTTCATAGATCTCTGCCAAGCAATACTAAGATTAATTTCAACTCCTGAGATTTAATGAAAATCTTTTGCCATTTCTTGATGAACAAACTTTTTGGTCCTTGCCGTTTCTTTAAAGTGAAAAATGTTTCAGGTCAACATCATGTGGAAAACTGATTGTTCAATCAAAACAAGTTGCAAATAAAAACTGCTACATCCTCTTGATTGTTTGCTTTGTGGTTTTTAGGATAGGTAAATAAATAAATCTTTAAACAGTTGCCTTAAATTATAAGGCTTCTCCTCAGCAGAGCAATTGTTTAAATTCTGAAAGTTCACTTTAAAAGCATTGTAGCTTTTTATATTTAATCAAATGAGAAAAAAATAGATAATTTTGATTTATCATGAAGTTCTTCTCTCCCTTTTTCTTGCATGTTCTCCCTCTTTCTACAGGTGCCACAAAATCAAGCTTGCTGTCAGCACCTAGCATTGTTAGTATGTTTGTTCCAGCACCAGAAGATTTTATTGATGATCAGCCTACCATGATGACAGACAAGTAAATATTTTCATATTTCTTCTAGTTTTTGCCATTTAAGACCAACGATAAGCTTAAAGGGCTGATTTATTAATGACAATGACAACAGCAGCAAAATAATAATAATAATAATAATATTTTGTCATTGAAGTGAAACCAGAATAATTATCTGGATATTTTGTTAATGCTTTACACTAAGAAAAATTAAAATGGCAGCGCAGAAAAACTTTTGGTTCTTCAAGATACAGAGATAGAATGTAGATAAGGAACTATTCGTATTTACACTATTGGATTTTCAGAATATTTATTTTTATCGGAGAAGTGGGCAAAAATAACAAATGGTATAAAAAACACTGCTAGAAATACAGTATAAAAATACTGTCCAGTATGAGTGTAAGGTGTTTTTCTGTTGTAGGGGTTTAAGCTCTCTTCCCTGCTGAAAGCCAAAAAAGAAGAGAGGGGTGGAAATGAAAATTGTATGATAGTCCTAAATTTTCAGCCATTAGGTTAAAGTAAACATATTATACCAAATAAAAGAAAAAGTTAAGCAATTGATAGGGAAATTATAAACCTAAGATTCTTTCCAGTCATCTACATCTTTCGCTATTTTGATCAATGCATTTATAGAATGCTACCCACAAACATCACTTCCAAAACCTTTGTTTATAATATGTTCTCTACTATTTTTCATTTTAATATCAATCTCAGCATGGTTTACATTGAGATAAACACTAACAAAATGCTAAAATCCATGTAATTAATAACATAATCAACAATGAGGAATATATTGTAGCTCAAAATTAAATAGACAGGGAAATCAAAGAAGTGCTCGGAGAAACAAATTCATTTTTAAATGAAAGAAAAAACACTCCATACTCTGTGTGTGTGTGTGTCTGTGTCTGTTTGTGTATGTGTAGTTTCCTTCTGACACCTATGGTGAATATGTCTTCCTCAATTATGGGTCCTCCACCAGAAGATTGGGAATTTGAGGGTTATGCATGGTATCCTAACTATTCTTAGCACTGCACAGTTCTGGAGAGTTGCAGTGCAGAGGTGGTATTCAGCAGGTTCTGACCAGTTCTGGAGAACTGGTAGCGGAAATTTTGAGTAGTTCGGAGAACTGGCAAATGCCACCTCTGACTGGAGATTTTACAGTATGCTTCCCCTGCCATGCCCACCAAGCCAAGCCCATAGAACCAGTAGTAAAAAAATTTGAATCCCAACACTGCTGCAGTGTTGTTCCTAGAGTTTGTTGGAGTCACTTCCCCAGCTTAGGAATCACAGCCCCGAGTGCTCCTATCACCATTGTGGCCATTTTGGCCTTTACTTTCCACAGCTGGATAGCACCTAGAAATCTGATGATAGATGGGGGGGGGGTGATGATAAGTAGAGGCTGTTGAGTTATTTCATGCCTATCAGCTTCCTTGATTATTTTTAATAGAAAGATAAGACAGAATTTCTAAAATGAAAAAAAAAATATTGATTATCATTCCAGATAGATTTAAACAAAATGCTTCATTATCTCATTTTATGCACCTCTAAATACAAGAAGAAAATATTTAATAATCAAGGTTACCTGACTGCATAATTTGTTGGTGGAACAGCAGTGAAAGGGGGTGCATCATTGATAAATGAGAAATATCCTGTAAGGTTAATTTATTTCAGGCAGTCGTTCTGGTTGTTTTCTAAAAGCTTTGGCAGCAGGTAGTAAACCAGGCTAAATGAGATTGATTTTCATGACCTTGTTGGCATTTTCTCCTGCTGTTGTGGAAAAGGAAAATTGTCTGTACAATCCTATTAAGTTCAAACATCACAATCTGTTGGAGACATTAGTGAGTGGTTGATCAAATTAACCAAACATCCCCATTGGGCCAAGAATGTACCAGTTTTCCAAGTCTTTTTATACAGTCAGTAATATTCTGCCTCATCTCATCTGCATTAGACAAGTCCCTTAAGATCAGACATTATAGAACCTTGGCAGAAATTTGAAAGTAATCTCTTGGCAGTACATGAGTTACATCCCATTCAGTTGGAAGGAATCAAAAACAAACTTCTTATTGTTACAAAATTAACTTGTCTCCTTCCTTGCAACCCATAATTCCCTCACTTGGGGAATAATCGCTGCAGCAATGTAATGTGATTTTTATATAGTAATATCGCATTTTGTCCTCTAATTTTCTTACAGATGCCATGACTGCGGAGCCATCCTGGAGGAGTATGATGAAGAAACACTGGGTCTGGCTGTAGTAGTTCTCTCCACATTCATTCATCTCAGCCCAGATTTGGCTGCTCCTTTGTTGCTGGATATTATGCAATCTGTAGGAAGGTATAAACTTTCATTTTTCTTCTCATGTCTTCCTTCCTTCTACAGATTAATGGTTTACAAATAAAAAGTGAATTCAGCATTGTTTCATATTTCTAATGCATCTACTATTTGAGCAACCCTAAATGAAATGGAATGGAATGAACCCTGAAAGCATGAAAGTTGCTTTAAGAGATAGTAGATCTATCTGAAGCTCCCTAATCCAGCTCCTTCCCTTGAGCCACCCAGCTGATTGATACCAAGGAGAAGGCTGAATTGATATTACACTGTCGTATCATCTAAGCTTTTTCCATATCTACCATTTTCTGTGTGAAGGAGAGCACAGAAAAACCATCATGATATTTGATAAGCACCTTTTTAAATGAGCTATCTGACTTAGCCAATTGCTGCTCAGACTTTCCTGGACAGGGAAAAATTGTTCCAGGATAACCAGGCAGTATATGTGCTTTAACCAAAGGGCAAATAAAAAACTGATACCTTTGAGAAAAGAGGAGCAGCAAAGGAAGGTGCCTCATATTAGATCTCACAATTTAGATTCCTGTTGCCTACATTAGTATCCCCAAATTACCATTCTAGTGAATCTTCCAGCTTTAACTGAAAATACTGTTAACGTAAGTGGGATCTCTGGCGTACAAACTATACACCCTTCTCTATTCTTATGATAAGGAGAAGTAGATTTATCAGAGAGTGCTCCAATACAGCCCTTTTACAAAACCATTGTGGCAGCTTTTTTCTAACAAAAGACTGTTGAGCTAAGTCATCTTAGCTCAATTTTTATTTGATTGCATAATCAATTCCAACTGTTTTATTGAAAAAAATGACATGTTTATTTAATTCTCTCCCTTCCCATCCCCTGGCCTTTCCCCCCCTCATAGGTTGGCTTCAAGTACCAATTTCTCTAATCAAGCAGAAAGGTACAGTATATCATTATTTTTTTTTTGCAACAGGCCTACAGAACAAACAAAAGTATAAACATTTTTGTGAATATTTGATTTTGAACCAAAACAGAACAGTGATATTAGATGCATAATATAGCCCCTGTTTGATAGAGATGGGTTGTTTAGAAATATGAAAAATAAATAAATAATTTTGGATCAAAGCACTGCACTATACAGTAAATCTAATCTTTCCATAAACTAGTACAGAAATAGGGAGCTATCTAGAAAAATATGGGGAACTCCTGAATATCTTTCATACATTTCATTAAGGAGCTACATAACACGATGTCTTTTGTTAGATAACATCTGGAGTTTCAGATCATGTAGGAGAAATCCATAACTCAGTTCCACCCATGTCTATATTTAGCATGTGATAATTCTGCCATGAGAAGTAATCATGTTATGGATTTATTTCTGGTAATTTGGAGTTTCTGATATTAACTGAGTGGCACAGAAAGGAGCCATTCCACAGTAATTGCACATCATAAGTGTAATAGGATAAGATACTAGTAGAGAAAGGAAAAAGTCACATGGGTACCAATATTTCTTGATTTGATTATTCACTGTTTGATGATATCTCTTACCACATAGAGTACAAATTCAATATAGTGCTGCATTTTGTAGTGATATAAAACATATGACAGAAAATTATAAGTATTAGATCACACCTGTGCTGTTCTGCTTATAGGATGACATCTGATATGACCTACCTATATGATATCCCACTTATGTGTTTAATCAACACAGAACTGGGATTGAGAGAGGAAGAACAAATATGCATGCCTGACCTTTCCACTTCCTGGGCCAGAAAGCCTTTTCTATTTATTTAGGCAAACCACATGATTCAGAACCCCCAAAAACCACAAATCTATGTTTGTGTGACATCCAAGGCATTCTGGCACTGTATGAAAGGGTTATTTTACACTTCTATGTATAGATTAAAAATAATTTTGTTTGATGGAAACATCTTCACACTGGTGGATGTAATGGCTACCATTTAGAGCGAATAACAATAGTTTTATATTAGATCTTTCAAAGGATTATTTTATTTTTCCTAGTTTTCCTAGATTCATGCCGTAAAGTACGAATAATCTGATTCTTAATGAACGCTCACCTGTGTTCTTGTTGGTTCCTTCACAATGAAATATTTTAGTAAGATCACAGTATTTTTCTCCTTCTTTCTTTCTTCCTTTGCTTTAATCTACCCAACACCCCAACAGTATGATGATTCCGGGAAATGCTGCAGGTGTGGCAAAGCAGTTTCTGCGTTGCATTTTCCATCAGCTTGCTCCCAATGGTATATTTCCACAGCTGTTTCAGAGCAACATCAAGGGTAATATTCTGTGCTTATAATTTATTTGTGAGACTGCATTATGTTCACATGAAATCCCACTAAAACAATTGTCATTTACAGATGGAAGCTTTTTACGAACCTTGGCCACGTCTCTTATGGATTTCAGTGAGCTGAGTTCTATAGCTGCATTGAGCCAACTCTTAGAGGTCAGTCTATTCTAAAATAATATAAAGAGGTTCATATATTATTTTCCCATCAGATGTGTTGCACAAGTGGTTCATTTTCTACCCTTATACAATATTTTCCATTCTAAAGTTTGCTTGTACTGCAGCAAGCTGAAGCCATTTATTCAATTGTGTAACATAGGAGTGGGCATTCTGTTGCCCTAAGGCTGAATCTAGCCCTTAGTTTAATTTCCAAACCCTTTTGCAAAAAGAACTATTCAGATTGCTGGCTAGAGAAATCTGTTTCTTTATCAGCAGACATCTGGTCAGGGAGGAAGAAGAATGAGAAAGGAAAGCCAACAACCTCAGATTGCAATTATTGCAAAATTGCAATTACTTTGAGATATGGGGATTGGACTGAAAAAAAAGTTGCCC
Source organism: Notechis scutatus (assembly GCF_049901735.1). Lineage (NCBI taxonomy): Eukaryota > Metazoa > Chordata > Lepidosauria > Squamata > Elapidae > Notechis > Notechis scutatus. Next base: position 301,503,616 of record NC_142009.1, read on the forward strand.
ATGTTGTGATGGAATAAACACATTTTTTTTCACTCTTGAAAGTAGTCATTCATGTCCACCTGATAATAGAACAAACTCTAAAGGAACATCCTATCACATATATGCAACTCTTACACTGCAAAAACATATGGACTACACAATTCGATCAGGGCAAAGCAATGGATGCAATCTACATAGACTTCTGTAAAGCCTTTGATTCAGTGGTACACGACAAACTACTCCTAAAACTAAAATCTTACTGTATCTCTGGACACCTGCATAACTGGATAGAAGCATTCCTGTCAAACAGACAACAAATGGTCAACACTGGGAGCGTCCTATCAAATTCTGTACCTGTCAACAGTGGTGTCCACCAAGGCGGTGTTCTAGGAACAACTCTTTTCATACTCTACATAAATGATCTCTGTGATCATATTAAGAGCAACTGCGTTCTCTTCACTGATGATGTAAAGCTATTCAACACCACAGACAATACTGCTACCCTTCAAAAAGACCTTGACTATGTATCAGAATGGTCAAACAAATGGCAACTTCAAATCTCAACAAATAAATGCTCTGTCCTACATATTGGTAAAAAAAAAATCAGAAAATAAAATACAGGCTGAATAGTCAAGACCTTGTTGATGATCCAAACTCTGTCAAGGATCTTGGAGTACTCATCTCTAATGATCTAAGTGCTAGAGCCCACTGTAACTACATAGCCAAAAAGGCGTTAAGAGTTGTTAACCTAATCCTACGTAGCTTTTTCTCTGGTAATATTACACTACTAACTAGAGCATACAAAACATTTGCTAGACCAATACTTGAATACAGCTCATCAGTCTGGAACCCACATTACGTATCTGATATTAACACAGTTGAGAAAGTCCAGAAATATTTCACAAGAGTTCTCCACTCTTCTACTTGTTGCAGAATACCTTATGCCACCAGACTCGAAAACCTAGAACTACGCTGCCTTCAGTCTGATCTAAGTATAGTATATAAAATCATACGTTGCAATGTCCTACATGTCTATGAATACTTCAGCTTCAACCATAACAATACAAGAGCAAACAATAGATACAAACTCAAGGTTAATCGCACCAAACTTGATTGCAGGAAATACGACTTCAGCAACAGAGTGATCAATGTTTGGAATACTCTACCTGACTCTGTGGTTTCTTCCCCAAACCCCAAAAACTTTAACCTTACACTGTCTACTATTGACCTCATCCCCTTCCTAAGAGGTGTGTAGGGGGCGTGCAGAAGCGCATCAACGTGCCTACCGTCCCTGCCCTATTGTTTCTTTTATTTTTTTTATATCCATGTATTCATAACTATGTTTTTACTTATACATATTGTAAGCAATTGACAAAAATAAACAAACAAACAAACAAACAAACATTGTTCCTTTTCACTTCGACAGATGATTGCAAAATGCCAAAGCTAGGAAGGGAAAGGAAGTGAAAGTAGTTCATTGTAGCATGTAGATCATACTGCAATCGTATACAGATTTTTTGAATAAAGCCCCTTGAAACCAACAGGGCTTCAGGTTCCTGAAATGAATCCCATTCAAATGCAACCCCATCCAGAACTAAATATGAAAAGCCTCCAGATCTAAAGAGACCTATAACTCATAGTTTCTGTCTTGCTGGGTTGAATTGAAGCCTGTTCTCTCATCAAAATTCCATAGCCTTTAGCTGTGATATCGATTGCTTGGTTGAGCCATGGTAGTGATGTATCTCTTCAGTATATTGATGATATTTAACATAAGTGTAGAGGCCCAAGGAAACCTGCAAAGCAAGGCTTCAGGCCAGATACCTCCCTCCCACCAACACCAAATGAAACTGGCTTTGGAGGAAGGAGGTGAACATTGTGCCTCCCCCACTCTTAAACCCCAAACCCAGTCCATCTTAAACCCCAAACCCAGTCCAGAAGGATACAGTGATCAATGTTATCAAAGGGCATTGAGTGAACATGAAAAATTTCTTTCTCTACACAGGCACGTTAAAATCTTTTTCTGCTCTTTTTCTTCTTAAGAGATTTAACATACACTGTTACCCGTGAAGCAAAAAGACTGCCTATTGTAGCAGATTTCTGAGGAAAAAATGTGAAGTGCTTAGATATATACATATTTTAAACAAAATGAAAATACCTTCCTGTTTATCTTTTGCTTGAATGGCTTACTTGTTTTCTCAGGGTTTAAACAACAAAAAGAATTTGCCAGCAGGAGGTGGAATGTTACGCTGCTTGGAAAACATCGCTACATATATGGAAGCTTTGCCAATGGATTCCCCAAGCAATCTTTGGACTACAATCAGCAACCAGTTTCAAACTTTCTTTACCAAATTACCATGTGTTTTGCCCCTTAAGGTAGAGTTTATATTATCTAATTTCATTCTGGTATATTCTGGAAGAGGCTTGTGTCTGAAATTCTTGAGAGGCAAACACTGCATCCAGTCACTGTAAACAACACCAGACATATAAATCAGATATCTATTAACTTCTATTTTACCCTGTGCTACATATATTTTGATTTATGTGTATGTATTTTGGTCATATGTTTACTTTTCATGTTTGGGTGGGTGGGTGGGGTGGGGATTAAATGGAGGTAAAAAATGAGACGGGTGTGCCGTTCCTCATTGGGCACCATAATTTTTTCTTGGATTTTTTTTTGGGGTGGTGGTGCAAAGATAGGAAATAATGGCTGCAAAGGTGGGTCTGTTCATTTGCTCTGGTAGATGCCATTAATAAGGCAGTTCCAATGCATATGTTGGCACTAAGGATTCTGCCCACCTTTTGGCATCAGTGACTGTGGAGCAAGCCAGGCACAATGTTGAACATACGTTCTTGTCTAAGGATGTGTACTGGCCAGTGATGCCAGGTTAATGAGCTGTCCCTGTCCCTAGGAGGCATATCATTACCTTGTTGGTGTCTGATCTGTATCTATGCCTTCCCAGTATCATAGTTTACCTGCTATCAGCAAAAATCAAAGTGTAGGCACCTTTGAAAGACCTACATTGCTTTCAGAGAAGGTGACCAAGCACTATTTGCCCAGTCTGCTCCAACTCTATAGCTTTGCACCATTGGTCTATGAAGTTTTCTGTAATGTTTCTCACATTCTTTCAAGCATTTCTTTCATACATGAGAGCTAGGAACTTAGTTTCCCCCTCTCTCTCTTTTTTTTAAAAATTAAGATATAGGGTTTTTTGGAAACCAGGAATTATATTGAATTCCCCATTCTGTGTTTATTGATTGTGCAGCTCTGCTTTTCTTTGATAAATCTGACATTCCTAAATACTGAATGAACATGTGAAGAATAGCTTGTAATTCCTCTGTGTCCTTCTTTGCCCAAAGTGTCCACTGGATTCCAGTGTAAGGATAATGATCTGTTTGCTGAAGATTCCCACCAGTAGTGCTGCCAGGGTAAGTTAAAAGGGACACAGTGGGAAGCTAAATAGCTATTCTAATACTAATGCAGCAATATTTGTTTTTATTTAAAAAGATGTTGTGTTGAGTATCTGTATTTACTCTCTATGTCAGCTTTTTACATTTTACAGTTCTCCTGGATAAAGGGAATAACTGAAGCATAAAATAGAATTCGTTCAGGTGTCCTGTTTGTTATTTCCATTTATATGACCACCCATCTCTCAGCAATGATTCTAGGCAGCTACCTTAATAGTAAAATTTAATATGTCCTAATTATAATTTTTTAAAAAATCTGCCTATGCCAGGTCCTTGGGAAGGATTCAATAGGTCGATAAAAATGCCAAATCTAGCATATACAGCTGGCTGACTGCACAACCAGCTATAATAATAGTATAATGTCAGTCAACAACACAACAATTCCCATAAATAAGCATCTACCTTGTGGATCAAATCAATAGTAGCTATGCTATGGCTGTCACTTTTTAAAAAGATTTTTATCCTGCCTTTTTTCCCCATATACAACCCAAGGTGTTGCACATACCTAATATTCCTTCTTCCTCCTATTTTTCCCTATAACAACTCTGTGAGGTGAATTCGACTGAGAGAGAATGACTGAATGAAGCCATCCAGCCAGTTTTTTATGCTTCGTTCCGTAAACTGAGATAAAACTCCAGGAGAACTCCCAAACTGTATTAACAGTTTATATGATATAGTGCTATCCCATCCAGAACTAAAGATCAAATCATTGTATCCAGGAAGGCCTAAAATCCACAGCCACCTAGTTTTGCTGAAGTTGGCCTGAAGCCTATTGTTGCCTCTCAAGAATCTCCAGACTCTGAGAAAATATCCGAACAACATCACTTGTAAGCTCAGATAGGGGTGTATAAATAAGTATCATTAGCATACTGATGAGACTTCACCCCCTGCCAAAGATGAACCTGGTTTCTTCATGTAGATGTTAAACAAGAGCAGGAGATATTAAAACCCTGAGGAACTTTTCAGAAAAGAGGCTTTGGATTAGATCTTCCCTTCCCTTCCACACCCACACAACACCAGCTGGAACTGGAACTGGAACTGACCTAGAGGAAGGAGAAGAATCACCATAACATTGTTCCACACTTTCAATCCCCTGAACTGTCCAGAAGAATAGCATTATCTCACCAGGCTCAAGGTTGACTCAGCCTTCCATCCTTCCGAGGTGGGTAAAATGAGGACCCAGATTGTTGGGGGCAACATGTTGACTCTGCAAACTGCTTAGAGAGGGTAGTAAAACACTGGGAAGTGGTATATAAGTCTAAGTGCTATTGCTGTTATGAATGATATTGGAAACCACCAAGGTTTCATTTATTATTATGTGATTGTACATTTGTATCTTCTTATATTTACAATGTTCGTTTGTTTGTTCAATTTATATTGCTGCCTATCTCAGGTTGATGACTCTGGGCAACTAACAATGTTAACAATTATAAAAAACAGAAAAAAAACATGTCTCAAAATGCACATAAAGCAGCAGCCCATAAAAACAGCAGCCAAGATCCATCCATAATAGTTAAGATAGCCAATGCACAGGCTCAACCCCACCCCCTGAAGCCCATGCCCAGTGATGCTTAACTCTCACACCAGATGTATTAGCAGAACAAGGCTCAGTAATCAGCAAATGTAGCCAAACAAAATCTTGAGATTCTGGAGAATTTTAGCACTAATTTATTTATTTATGAAATGTAGACATTACTTCTGTCCATGTGGACTACTGGTGGTTCCCAATAGATGTCTACAACTTGTTGGTGTATGATTGGTGTTGAACTTCCTTTGCTGTGAAGCATTGCGATTGAAATTCTGAGAAGGATCCAGAAGATTCTGATGCCTTTCAGTCTCCAAAAGAGTGGCATAAATTGATCCCTTGGTGCTGTTGCTTGCTCTTCCTTTTTTTTGAAAAAGTTTTTTTATTTTTTAATTGTTTAAATACATCTTTGCAAGAACAGTGTGGTTCCAGGTGTTTTACATTTTAAGCCAGTCATATCCATAGTCACTGATAGAGCTTTCTAACATCACATCATTATCTATTACCAAATTTTCTCATAAATTATTTTATATCAGTCAATCAATCTCTATCTTCCTTGATTGTATACTTATATTCAACAGATTTACAGTTTAATCTATTCATATCATTTCATTAATCATTCAGAGTTTCATCTTAATTTGTATTATCCCCTATTAATCCCCTTTCCAATATTGTTACATATATTTTATTTTCTGTGTATCTCCTCTCTGCCTTCTCATTTTCACACAAGTATATTTTCCATCTTATTTTCTTTAGCCAATAATGTAACAATATATCCTCATTACCTTGTATAAATGGATAACAAAATATTTAATTCATTAAAAACATCTAATCAATCTCTAACTTCCTTAATCATGTATTTCTTATGCTCTTCATGTTTATAATTTAATCTATTCATACCATTCATTGACCATTCAAAATTTCATCTTAATTAATTTATATTATCCCCAATTTATGTCCCCCCCCCAATATTACATTTGCCACTATTGCATATATTTTATTTTCTATGTATTCCCTTCCCTTTAACATCTCATTTTTACACATATATATTTTCTTGTAGCCAATAGTATCAACATTATAACATTATAACCTTGCTACTTTATATATGTAAATAACAAAATATATAATTCATTATCCTACTGTATAATTATGTCTATTCTCTGTCGGGTTCCACATAGTATTCCTTTTCATATCTTAAATATTAATCACTTTTATCTTCCATAAACATTTATCTGTATTGCTTGGTTAATCTATTATAAATTCTTATTTTCATGTCTATTCAATTTTAATTATTCTTATTCTAGTTCTTAGTACAAACTCCTCAAAATCTATTTTATATATTTTACCGCTAAAATATCCCTTCTTTTCCATTTCTAACCATTATCTCTCTCTTTTATATTAATTCATCGCTTCTTTGCTTGCTTACCATTTTCTGTCATCTTTTGGTTTTTTCCCTTTAATCCTTCCTCTATTCTTAATCAATTTCTGATATTTTTTCTCCCATTTCTCGAAGTTTATCCCCACCCACTTCTGATCTCCTTTCTGTAATTTCCTAGCCATTTCATTTATCAGCATTCCAATCTCAGTATTGCCCCCCCTTATTTATTACATCTATCATAAACATCTCAAATTCAATTTCTTTTTTCTTCTTTTGCACTATTTGTTGTTCTTTTTGTTCCATTTCACTGGTTTCTCTTTCTTCTGGCTCTGCCCTTCTTTGTTCTTTTTCTTCTTCTTCTTCTTCTTCTTCTTCTTCTTCTTCTTCTTCTTCTTCTTCTTCTTCTTCTTCTTCTTCTTCTTCTTCTTCTTCTTCTTCTTCTTCTTCTTCTTCTTCTTCTTCTTCTTCTTCTCTTCTTCTTCTTCTTCTTCTTCTTCTACTATCGTCATCATTTCCAGATTTTTCTCTGTATTCTGTATTTTTGTACATAAATCCAACATTCTATCCCACATCTCATTCATGGCTCGAAGTTCCATCTTTATTTCTTTACATAAGTCACTCATCTTTGTATGGCTTATTAATCCAATTGTCCAGTATCCAGTAAATTTTATTTTATTTGAACCAGTGTCTCTTTTTTAATATCAATATTCTCAGATTCTTCTTTCTAGATTGATTAGTTAATCAATCCAAGTCACCAATAATTCCAAGGGTAATGTCCTCTTATATTCCTTGCTCTTTAATTATAATATATTTCAGCTTCCAGGGGTCTTACTGTAGTGTCTTTCTTTTATTCCTTTTTAACTTCTTTTTTTGATTAACTAGTTAGTTTGAAGAGATCTGCAGGATTTTTCTTTCATCAGCAAGTGGCACTTTTAGTCCAGTTTCACTGCCATTCTTTTTCCATTTCTTTAAATTAGCTTCACAAATTTTGTTTTAAAAAATCAAATATTATTTCTCTTTTAGAACAATTATTTCCAGCATTCAAATTAATGCCTTTCAATGCCAAATCCTGCCCCATCGCCAATTCCGAATTAGTGTTCTTCCAAATTTATTGCTTTTAAGATTTTAAAAGTTTAAGCTCTTTCCATTTCCCATTTCTTCTTCTCTCTTCCAAGTCGCCGCTAACTCTAACCTTCTCTGTTATAGTCTTTTTGGGGTAGTAAAAAAATAAAACGAATTCTTCTCACCCTTCTCCGAACAACATTCCCAGTCTCCACTCCAGCACTGCGCTTAGATGTTCCTCGGTTGTCCCAACTCTGTAGCGGCCATCTTGGTCGCTCTTCTCTCCATTGTGGCGTACAGAGCAAGCTCAGGGTTTCCACAGGGGAGTTGCATTCTCCTCCGGAACCTCACCAGGCGCCTCTCCTTTGCTTCGCCACCCCTACAAGGTGGCTATTGGCTCAGTTCGAAGCCCACAAACAGCGAGAAGCCAGTGCAGGATTGGAGACTTCCGTTCCCTGCTTCTGGTCTCATCGTGATGTCAGCCGGGCTGTTGCTTGCTCTTCCAATGACAGAGGCTAGCAGTCTGGGCCAACTTTCAGCATTTCTCTAGCAACTATCCCAGAGGGAAAGTTCCATTTCCCCCTGAAACATCCTCCAGAAGTTCATTCAAGGTACTGGCTGGGAAATTCCTGAGTATCAGCCATGAGATGAATCAACTTGGACAGCCACAGCCTTGCACCTTCCAAGTGAAAACTAAAAGCTTTGTTAGGGTGGCAAATTTCATAACATGTGCATTGTGCATTTTGCAGAGGCATGGAAATGTTCTGACATAATTATGATTATTGCTATTATTATTACAGAGCCTGCTGGAACCATTTTCAAAATTGCTGAGCTTTGTCATTCAGAATGCCATCTTTACCCTGGCTTATTTGATTGAACTGTGTGGCTTGTGTCACCGAGCTTTCACAAAGGTAATTCAATTGTAGTTATTTTAAAATTCTTTAGGGAGAGATGAAACACTACCTTGTTATGCTTTCCAGCAGAACAGAAATTTAGGCAACTCTCTTTTTATCTTGTAAATGAAAAATGCTATAATCCTCTAGTTAGGATTAGGGTTGTTAAGTTTGAGGCATGGGTTTAATGAACGGAGACCAGACTGTAAACCTTGAACTTCAGCTCTTTATTCTCAAGCATAACAGAGAAAAAAAAACCCCGGCTAGCAGTCACTCTTTTATAGAGTAAGCTGCTATCCGGATAACCAATGGATAGCGTTATAGCGTTTGAATCTTGGCACGGCCCGCCAATAGCCAGTCAGATTGCTCGGAATGAACCAATCATAACTTGCCATTATATGGGCCAATAGAAAGTGCTTACGAAAGGATTACGATCCTGCTATGCAAATGAATCTTTATTAATTACATTTTTTTAGTTCACAACACCCCTCCCCCCTGGGTTCCGTTTGACAGCCGTGGTGATGTAATCACGCAGGTATGCAGGTCGTTTTACCTGCCTATTTGATTTTTGCTGTTCCACCGGTTTTTGTTTAAAGTTCGGTTCCGGTGGAACGCAAGGCTCGTCTTCGCACGGGGTTGATTCCGCGGTGCTGTTTTCGACACTATCAGGGTCCCTTAAGTCCATTCCTGGATCGGGCGGGCATGTTTCCACTACGGTGTTCCTCTGCGGGGAGGATGCCCCCGATCCCGGACCTTCTTCAGGTGGCGCGAGTACTCGGTTTAGCGGCTGTCTGTCCTCAATTACGTCGTCGTCTATACGGCCTTCGTCCCCCTCGGTATTCCCTCCCCCTTGAGTTTGGAAGTCCGGGGGGTCACGGATATTGGGTTGTAAACGAGATCGAAGTTGATCTATGTGGCGTTTCCATATCTTGCCGTCTGTCGTCTTAAGGCGGTAAGATCTAGGGCCAGTGAGGTAGACTACGGTGGCTGGGACCCACAACGGTTCGCCGGAAAGGTTTTTGGCGTAGACCAAGTCGCCTACCTAGAATTGGCGATACGTTCCGCTGGATCCACAAGGTTTCTCTGGCGAATAAGACGGGTGTAATCGGTCGAGGTGGGAGCGAAGCTTCCGTCCCATTAAAAGTTCGGCTGGAGTCTTGTTGGTGACACTGTGGGGGGTAATGTGTTGTAGTAAGAGTATTTTGTTCAATCTAGCGTCGATGTCCCCAGGATCCATTTTTTGTAGTGTCTTTTTAACGAATTGGACCATCCGTTCCACCCTACCGTTTGCCGCAGGGTGAGCCGGCGAAGTTAAGGCATGGTGGATGCCCCGGTCCGCCAAGTATTGTTCGAAGGTGACAGCAGTAAACTGGGGTCCGTTGTCGGAAACTAGAGCGTCTGGGAAACCGTGTGTTGCAAATAATCTATCTAGTTTTTTAATAACGGAGTCAGTAGTTGTGCTTTTCATCTTGTGGATTTCGAGCCAGTTGGAGTAAGCATCCACGGTTAGGAGAAAAGTGGGTCCTTTAGTGGGTCCCGCGAAATCAATGTGGATGCGGGACCACGGGCCTCAAGGAGTTTCCCATTCGGTGGGAATTGCTCTCGGTGGGGCGTTGCTGACTTCTTGGCAGTTTCTACACGTGGTTACCCAGGCTTCAATTTGTTTATCGATGCCTGGCCACCACGTGTAGCTTCGAGCGAGAGCCTTCATGCGGACGATGCCCGGATGTCCTTCGTGCAGGGTTTGCAACACGAGTCGCTGTAGTCTCTCTGGCACGACGACTCTATCTCCCCATAGGATGCAGCCCTTCTGGGAAAATAGTTCCGTTTGCCGGTGCTTGAACGGTGCAAAAGTGGCGGGGGTTTCTTCGACTGGCCACCCGCATTCGACCCAACTGAGAACGAGGATAGAGTCTCGTTTTGTGCCGGCAGCGATATCTCTTGCCGTTAGTGGCGGCGAGTTGAGGGTTTCAATTTGCAGCGTAGTGAGGGTTGGAGCTGGGTCGCTGACGGTTTCCGGAAGTGGGGAATGGCTCAAAGCGTCAGCGTGGGGAATGGCTTTCCCCGGGCGATGCTGCAGTACGTAGTTGTAGGCTGCTAGGAATTCTGACCAGCGAGTCATTCTAGGCGATAATATATATGGGGTTGGTTTATCACCTGCTAAAATGCCAAGTAAAGGCTTGTGGTCTGTAATTAGAGTAAAGGGCCGCCCGTAAACATATTCGTGAAATCGCTTCACGGCCGATACAATAGCAAGAGCCTCTTTGTCAAGTTGGCTATAGTTCCGTTCAGCCTTCGATAATGTCCGCGAAAAGTACGCAATGGGAGCTTCATGCCCGTTTGGTAACACGTGACTCAAAATGGCTCCAACCCCAAATGGTGATGCGTCGCACGTAATATTTAATGGCAAAGTCTCGTTGTACTGCATTAGAACAGCATCGGATGTTAATAAGTCTTTCACTTTTTGAAAAGAGCGTTCTTCTCGATGTCCCCAGACCCAGGTGGCTTTCTTGTCGAGAAGTCTATGTAGGGGCTCAGCTACGGTCGCCTTCTGGGACAAGAAGATGTTGTAAAAGTTAATAAGTCCCAGGAAAGCCTGGAGATCAGTCTTATTTTTAGGTCTTGGGGCGTTCTTGATTGCCCTGAGTTTGTTTTCGGTAGGGTGAATACCGTGTTTATCGAGGAGGTATCCGAGAAACTCTACCCTTTCAGTGCATAGTTGACATTTATTTTTTTTAACCTTGAGACCGGCATCCTTAAATCTATGTAAAACCAATCTGAGACACCTTTCAAGCTCTTCTCTATTTGGGGCAGCAATTAAAACGTCATCGAAGTATGGTACAACCCCTTTTATTCCCTGTAAAAGTCTCTCCATTAGACTCTGAAATATCCCGGGGCTACACTCACTCCGAACTGGAGTCTGTTGCATTTAAAGGCACCTCGGTGTGTAACGATAGTCTGTGCCTCTGCGGTTTCCGCATCAACGGGTAGTTGTTGATACGCTTGCGCTAAGTCTAACTTTGCGAAGATCTTTCCGCCGCCCAGGCAGTGGAGAAGATGTTGAACCACCGGCACCGGATAAGCGCTCTGTTGGAGTGCGTGGTTCAGGGTGGCGCGGTAGTCTCCACAAATTCTGATCGACCCATCCGGTTTGATGGGGGTTACGATTGGGGTTTCCCAACGGGCATGGTCAATAGGCTCCAACACCCCTTGGGCTATTAACTTATCAAGTTGCTCGTCAATCTTGGGTTTAAGGGCGAACGGCACCCGACGAGGCTTAAGGCGGATAGGGGCTACTTCTGGATTGAGGCTAAATGATATAGGGGTCCCCTTGTACTTGCCTAAGTTGTCCGAAAACACGTCGTGGAATTCCTGGACGATGCTCTCTTCCCAATCGTCGCTTCCGGCCTGGTGAATGCCGGCCACCTCGATCCCGAGTGGGGCGAACCATTGTAGGCCTAGTAAACTGGGCCGGTCACCATCGACGACAGTTAATGGGAGTGACACGGCACGATTTTTAAAAGATACTTGGACTTGACTCACTCCGACGACTGGGATCGTGTTCCCTTGGTAATCTCTGAGGATGATTTTCTGTGTCCTGAGGTCTTGACGACGGATGGCAGGGATCAGCTGTTTAAGGGTCTTCCAGGAAACCATCGAGAGGGACGATCCAGAGTCGACTTCCATCAGGCAAGGTTGGTTCTCGATGGCCACTTCCACTCGGATCTTTTGTTTGTCTAATGATGAAGCGTGGCCGATAATAATAGTCTGGTGTGCCTCTTCTCGTCTTGCTGGAAGAGCAGATGTTTTGCTGCTGTAGGCATGGTTGTTCCATTGGTTATTCAAACGATTCCGATTTGCAGGGAGGTTCCCTGTGGTTTGGCGGAGGTTGTTCTCCTTTCTGTTTGTGTTGGATTCCCTCTTACTTCTGCAGACCCGTGCGATGTGGCCTCTCTTCCCACAGGAACGGCAGATTGCGTCGAGGAATTTGCAACCGGATCGCGGGTGGTTTCCCCCACAACCCGCACATGGGCGCTGAAATTTTAGAGTTTGTTGATCTCATTCAGCCCGAAGTCTGTTAACCTCTTCTTCATCACTCTCGGACTGGGACTCGAGGTCCTCATGGTGCACTGTTACTGAGTCTCTTTCTAGTTGAGGCGAGGCTTCACGGGCGAATTGACGGAGCGGTGAGTTGGTGCGGCGCATTCGAGCGGCCGACTTCTTGGTTGCCTCTGCTGCAGTAACGTTTGCAATGGCATCTGCAAGATCGATGTCCCCTTTTGCCATGATCTTGCTCTGTACTGTGTGGTCATCTAATCCCAGAACTATGCGGTCTCGCATAGCTTCTTCTAGGTCTGAAAAACCACAGAGGCCTCCCAGGTTTCTAAGGTCAGCGATGAAGTCTGCAATACTTTCACCCTTCCGCTGATCCCGTTGATAAAATTCATGTCTCCGGACCAACGTTGGTACGGCGGGGGCATAGTGAGCCCGTAGGATAGGTTCGAGGTTGTCCCAATCCATTGATTTCACCTCAGCCGGTTTCGCGAGCGCTTTCGCCATCCTAAAAACGGCTGGTCCACAATGGGTCAAGAACACTGCCCGCTTCTTTCCGGGTGTAGCGTCTTTCAAATTGTTGGTTTCTAGAAACATTTGAAACCGATCCATATACGACTCCCAGTCTTCCTTTTCCGGGTCAAAAGGAGCGGGTGGTATAGCGCCACCTGACATCCTGCCGATGTAGATGCGCTCTCAGCCACGTGCTTCGGTTGGTGCTCTGTAGGGTTTAGTCAGCTCTTTTGTCTCCGCATCCCACCTTCGTCGCCAGAGTTAAGTTTGAGGCATGGGTTTAATGAACGGAGACCAGACTGTAAACCTTGAACTTCAGCTCTTTATTCTCAAGCATAACAGAGACAAAAAAAACCCCGGCTAGCAGTCACTCTTTTATAGAGTAAGCTGCTATCCGGATAACCAATGGATAGCATTATAGCGTTTGAATCTTGGCGCGGCCCGCCAACAGCCAGTCAGATTGCTCGGAATGAACCAATCATAACTTGCCATTATATGGGCCAATAGAAAGTGCAGGATTACGATCCTGCTATGCAAATGAATCTTTATTAATTACATTTCTTTAGTTCACAACAAGGGTTATACATGAAAGGTTTACAATTATTTTAAACAATTTGGCAAATTTAAGCTGACTTCCTTGTTTTCAGATTTAAGAAATCTTAATTTTTTATCTCTCACTAAGAGATAAAAGGAATCCACTGAATGGGCCCAAGGCCAACTGACAGATCCAGGTCTTATAGGATAGAAAGGTTGGGGCCAACCTCACATGGGGGGTCAAGATGCTAGAGGGGGCAGCAGTATATAATTGAAACACTAAAATATTTTCCCAGTAGCAACAAAGTACTGTATCACATTGCCTTATTTGGATTTCTTGCATGACTACAGTTTTTTACCTTTCAAATTATAATACTTGTGTAGGTCCAAATCTCTCTGGTCTATATTTAACCATCCTTCCTCCTAAAATTCAAAAAAATTCTGAATTTTAGAATTGGAATAGATTTTATAAAATATATTTATGTAATGATGAATGAATGAATTTAATTCCTTTTGCAGAATATGATCTTTGGTGACTGTCTAAACAGGGTATCAATAGGAACGGCCACTTTCATCACAGACACCCGCTTTGATTTCAGGGTCTTTGGGGGGGGTTGACTGCTATTTCCAGTGCTTGCAACTAGAAAAATAATGAAAATCTAGTAAACACATATACCTATTAACTGCAGGGACCACCTCTCTCTCTCTCTCTCTTTCTCTCTCTCTCTCTCTCTTTCTCTCTCTCTCCTCACCCCTCCCCCCCTCTGTGTGTGTGTGTGTGTGTGGGTGTAAAACAGTAAAATAAGTAGGGAAGCCCACCTTTATTTTTCTATGTACCAGGAGACATTGCTCAATGAGCAGAACAAGAGATGACATGACCGCAATTCTCTGTATGACATGTTCTTCACTTGTGGAATGTAAATCCTTTGGCTCACAAGAGGTTGGAGCTTTGGAATGTGGACACACAAACACAGCCACAGGTACACACACACAAAACCACATAGAGGTAGAAATAGAAACAGAGACAGAGATGATAGAAATAGATACACACATGCACATGTGCATGTGTATACACAGACTCGCAGACATACCCAGAAAAAAATAGATTTCCCTGGAAGGGTTTGCTTTTATGAACTTTGCTGAACAGCCCTTATGTTCTCTCTTCCTACAATTATTTTGCTTTCAGTTAGTTTCTTTTCTTTTTCTTATTTCTTTTCTTTTTAATTCCATGTGCATTTTTTCCATGATCCACTCTTGATGTTACCAAACGTGGTGGATTCAGAGCATCTCATTGCCCACCACTAATTTTGTCATTTTTTATTTAAAAAACAACAACCAGATTCAATGTGCTTTTTGATTCGTTCCTTTTCCATGCCTCTGTATGAAAAGATTTATGCTTGTAAAAAAAGCACTTTCTCTACACTGATGCTCATCAGTCACCATTCCCATTTATTCTGTGCCTCAGTAGAGCCTCACTACTTTTTCTGTACTCTCGTGTCCCATTCTTAACCATCCATTTATGTCATATAACAAAATATTTTTCCCTTGGATCACATTCATTCAGTATTTTGCACACTTTCCCCCCAAATTCATTCCTGGCTCTTCCATAATTTGTGTTCACTGGAGTGAAACATGTAACTGTCAATACCCCATGGATTCCTACTTTCATTGAAGTCTACAATAAATCTATATGTCACCAATTTATATTTTCTGACATACTTTTAATGGACATACTTTCCATTCATAATTAAATCCTTCACATTCCTACCTTCACATTCTAGAATACACTCACTGACTGCATCATTCATTCATTCATTCATCAGTTCATTCATCGATCCATCCATCCAAGGTTCTATCACATCTTTCTTGTTTCTCTTAGTTTCACAAACACATAACTATTTTTTCTTTCTTTCATTCTTCTCATTAATTTGTGTTCTTTGCCATTTTTTCCTCTTACATTCTATGGTATCCTCTTCTATATGCCACACTGCCACAGTTCCCACCAGTAGTGTCCATATATATTGACCTTCACCATAATGGCTTAAATCAACTGAATATTTGATTCAACTGTGGTGGTGCATTGGTTAAAATGCAGTATTGCAGGCTAACTCTGCTGACTGCCAGCAATTCCATCTTGACCGGCTCAAGATTGACTCAGCCTTACATTCTTCTGAGGTCAGTAAAATGAGGACAAAGATTGCTCGGGGTAATATGCTGATGTTGTAAAACACTCAGAGACTGCTGCAGAGCACTATGAAGCGACGTATAAGTATAAATGCTATTGCCAAGTGCTGTTTAATACTAGTTAGTAAAATAGGGAGAGGATATGCAACTTGAAGCATTCTCTGCTGTATAGACATACCTATTAGTTTTGGCACACTTTGGCCAATATGCTGCAAATGCAACCAAAAAATTTATAGGAAACTACCTGGCAAAGCCAAAATACTGTTGGATGCTTTACAATCTAGGTATGACACTCAGAATCCACCTTTTTTTTTTTTTCAATACTCCTTTGAGTTAATATCTTCATTCATATTCTGTAGTTGAGATCCTAAATTCTAAGGATTGAAACTCCTCTACAATGATGTTTTCACTCAGGGAAGTGAGAGGCTGTTTCCACCAGTGGCTGTTTCTATCTGCAGCCCCTCTGTCCCTCCTTCCCTACATTTGATCTGGACACTTGTGGGGTTTTTAGAACAGAATAGCAGTTGTCACAGAAGTAATAGGAAGTGGGGGGAAGCAGAGGATATTCAATAGCCAAACATCTACATAGGGTATATGCAAACAAGCACATAAATATGAATATATACACATCCATGCAGACAGCAGATACATGACAGAGTGTAGCACAAGTCAGGTGCCACAGTCCAATAGTAGATGATCTAAAGGAGTCCATTACATTAAAATTTGCAAGCATGTTACTATACATAGGTGTGTTTAAAGAGCATTCATCAGTAAGGAAGATCATCTGCCATTAAGAAGAGTTTAGAAGAAAATAGCTACCAGTTCAAACATTTAACGTAATTTATATAATGAATTATCTACGAGCCTTGATTTTTGGGTACACCATGTATATGCAGGAAAATATGGGGAGAAATAACTGTCAACACACACACACACACTTTTATGAAACTAAAAGTATGATTAACACTAATTTCCTTTATTTTAGGAAAGGGATAAATTCTACTTATCCCGCAGTGTCATCTTAGAGTTACTGCAAGCTTTGAAGTTAAAGTCGCCTTTGCCAGACACCAATCTGCTGCTCTTGGTCCAGGTACAAACAAATATTGTAATAGTTTTGCAGTGAAAATTTTTGTCCTTTTTCTCTTCACTGTTTGAAAGGTTAGAGGTAGGGTTAAATGCTTGAAAAAAAAATGCCACACTATTGAAATACCGTCACATGCTGTTATCCATCTTACAAAATTGTGCTACTTGAGGCAGCCAAATTCACCTTTCTGCAAAATATTTCATGCTGTGAAGTATTTTATCTTTGTGTCAGTTTAAGACTGTTAAATTTATGGCTATATGTCCACTGTATTTCCTTATCCTGTATATTTGTTCTTGGTGATCTCTCATGTTTTAAATTCTCAGCTGGAACAAATACCAAGCAATTTTCAAATGGGATAATCTCCAAGGACGATATAATAAAACTTTTCATTTAGAGTTCTTTATCATCACTTTTTAATTAAAACACGCATGATACTCCTAACGCCAGCTATTCTGATTTGTGTAACAGAAGAGGAAAATATTAGTGAAGTGCAAGTATTAGCATCAATGGTTGAAAATATCTTTTGCAAAGTAGACAAGAAATGAAGACAGCTTTTAAATCTTATCTTTCCCCACTCAGTTTGTTTATTTATGTAAAAATAAAGTAACACTGAAGAGTGAGCATTTCCAGTGCACTAGAAGAAACTGAATGTGATGGCCGTGAACCCAGAATCTCTCATTGCTATGTAACAGCATCGAATAAAATTTAGGAATATTTTTCCTGGATCAAACTAAGGATTATGTGGTTGAGGCACTACTCAATTTGGCAGGTACAGAACCATAACTCCCCTTCATCTTTTTTCCCAAGCTGACTGTACTAGCAGAAGTAAAAATTATTTGTTTCCTAAATCAAATCTGAAGTGCGTTATTCTTAAAGACATAAATCTAGACAGGCATCTAATAAATACTGAAATATTTCACAATTACACTTTATTTATACCTTTTTGCCCGACTTGTATTGTTTAGAAGTTACTGTCAGAGAGTCTAAAGTATAATGTAAATGGTTCTAGGGTTTTTAAACTATTTTCTTCTTTAGGAAGAAAAAAAACCACAGGTTTCTCATATATTTTACAAATAGGGTCAGCCATAATAAATAGGGTCAGACACAATAATAATCTTTCTAGACTGTAAGAAGCGGTAGTGTAGGACAGTAGAATAATTGCCCTAATTGGAAATCTGAAATTGTGAACACAGATTGTATCCCCAAGTTCTGCAGCTACATATCAAATGGTACAGGTTTTCTTCAACAGGTGGGTAATCTGAATAGAAAAAGCTCCATTCCAAAAGATTAACTGAGAGCTCTTCATGTTTGGTAAACAAGACCCTACTCATCTCAACAGTTCTTCTTTAAGGTTAAAGGATTCACGTTACAAGGACTTGAGTGGAAGAACATAGCAGATGTCACTTATTCAAGTCAAATGGTTTTACATTTTTATATATAGCAACCGGCAGTTACTGACCTCGAACGCAGAGTGACTGCTCTGGCAATCACTGGCATTTAACCGTGTCAAAATGACAATCAGCTGAAACAGAAGTGACCAGGATGGCCCATGGCAAAATGCCGAGCTCTGCAGATTTGCTCCTAGGGTCACCCATCATTCCTCATGATTGACAGCCTCTTTTTGTCCCTATTTGAAGCACCTGGCTTATACATATAGTATTCTTATCTTAAGTTACTCTTTCTCAGAAGCAAGGATGCATTTAAAACAAATGATACTGGCAAATAGGTTTTCCTATGTTGGAACTAAACTAGAAGGAAGTTTAGGATGGTCCAAAGAGGTAACAGAATATTCCAGCATTCTTCAAAACAGTTTGTTCATGGACTAAACAGTTTTGCACCCTGAGGAATATAGGAGGCATGGAACAGAGAACTGGAATTCATTGTTATACCACGAACTCACATCCATACCAATGAAAAACTATATTGATACGGATTAGTCAATATTAACAAAAATATCAACATATTTGTATAAAAATTAACATTAATTTATTAATTATTATTATTATTTTTGCTTTTTAGGAAAAGCTGGAAAGATTCAGATAATTGCTAAGGATATTCTATTAAAAACAAAAACTTGCTGTGTGTGGTATCTTCTTCTGTTGTATTTGTTCTAAGGGCTGCGTGTGGCTGTGCATCATGCCATGGGCCATCTTGGTTCCTTCTGTTTCAGATGGTTCTTGTTCTGATATAATTAAGTGCTGGAGCACTCATTCTGCAGTAGACCACTGACAAGTGGTTGTATTTTAAAACGTAAAACAATTTTCTTTGAATAAGTGATATCTGTTCAGTTCTTTTATTCCATGAATTCTTGGCCCCCAAGGAAAGAAGATGGAAATCAGTAGGGCCTTGTTTACCAGGTATAGACAGCCCTCAATACATGTTTTGGGATGGAACTCTTTGAGATTTTTTAGATTGACACATTTGTTGAAGAAAACTTATACTGTTTTGTATGAAGACAAAACAGTGCAATTGTACAGAATTTGGGGTTATGATCTGTCTTCACAAGTCAAGATTTACAATCAGTTCAAATCTACTGTCTTGCAATTTTAACTCTAAGCAACATGAATGTCCCCCACAATACAGCCAAGAGTTATTAAACATAGAAACAGAATCTATGGTAAATAGTCAGTGATGACAAAAAGAGATGGAAATGGCACACTGATGATGGCAAAAAGAATGGAAGAACATCCATTTCTATTAATTAAGCAATGAACTTAATCCCCCCCAAGCAAGTTCTTTTTCAAGGAGACTCAAATTCATTAAATATTAGGCTATTGATTGTTAGGCAGCATACTTAAATACCAACTGCTAAGGAACAACTACTCACCCTGCCCACTCTGCTATTGTTTACGAGATTCCTGAATATATTTATTGTGAGGCATAAAATGTTGGATTAGCAAAGCTTCTCTTAGGTTCTTTGTTCTTAATTTGTACATTTGTAAAAAGAAACTTTAAGTTCAAATCTATCTTCTTTCTTGTCAGATGAGCTCGTGAGGAGAGGTGGGCTATAAATCAAAAAAGTAAATTGGCAAGGTAACCAGTCTTGTCAATTTTCTGTTATCGATTCACAACATTATACTAAAGGTTACATATTGTGTCTTGCTAAATAAAAACACGTGGAGGCAAATTCTTATTTATAAGTTAGTTTCCCAAATTGAAGAAGGGAGGAAGATACCCTGCAAGTAAATATGACTAAGTTTAGGATAAGGAAGTTGGTTTTTCCAAGAAAGCTGTTCGTGCTTCTATATGAAGATGTAAACCAAAAATGCTGATCATAATATCTCTCTAGTATTTCAAAGCTATATCTTTTCTCACTTTGCTAATTGAGATTCGGTGACTACATGAACATTATCTATGGATGGTCAAGAGAAAGATTAATGTCAAATTGAGAAATATTACAGAAAGTCATCTAGCCCAAACTGGTGATGGTAAAAGCAATCCATTCCCACAGCAGCAGCTGGCTAGATACCATCTAAACTCCTCCTACCTAATCTTTCTTTCTTTCTTTTGTAATTTTTGTAATTTAAACCTATTTATTTGAGTTCTGCTGTCTGCTGCAACAGAAAACAAAAGTGGTGTACTATTTATGTGACAGCATACTCTTCAACAATTTAAAAATGGCTATCATAATTTCCTAATTATCTCTTCTCAGTACTAATTATACACATCTCATTCTATCTTTCTATAGCTGTCACATTCTCCAGATCTTTCATCGTATGTAATGTCTTTTCTCAGTACTTTCCAGTGTGTCATTGTTTTTATATCAGATCTGTATTTTACTCTCTAGGATAGAGTTCCCTAACATGATGCCTTCCAGACATTTAGCAACATTTAGTAATGGGAAAATAGCAAGAGAGAGAGAGACGCCATGTGAGGCTTAATGCAACTTGAAACTTTGACGTACACCCTCACTTTATCGCCCTACCTATTTCAGAATTGAACCTCTGGATTCAATTTCACTGCTAGAATTTTTCTCTCTTTTCTCAAATGTGCACTGAATGGTCTCCCGGGCCACCACCCATCCACTTATCTCTGAAGCCTTTGTCGACTTTTATCTCAGACAACAGATTTCCAGGAAGAAGCACAGCACACATTCATCTCTTTTTTGCTCAATTGTTGTGTGGATTTCCTTTATATCTCTAGCATTAAATCTATTGCCTGTGATGTCTCGATGCCTTGGAAGCAGTTGATATGGGTAGTGATGAGGCACATTGAAGTGATGAGGCACACATATGAAGCATTTGTCTGTTTCTTTTCCTTATGATGTGAGGCAGAAATCTACCTGCTTCCTGAAAGGAGAGTGATAGCATTAGGAAAAAATGTTAATACCAAAGGACATTGCTTTTTTACAGAAGCATGGTAGGTGTTGCCTGTTCACATTTAAATGATCTTGAAAAAGATTTAGTTTAATTTAATTACTGACTTGTGACAAGGCAAAAAAAGGAGCAAATATATGCTTCAGTGATATTGTACATGAACTCATTGAGAAAAGTTACAATTCTTTCATCTTTGTCCATTCACAAAATAGTTGTACTCACTGGCAAGTGTTTACCATCACCGCCAGCATCATTCTGAAATATCGTAGCATTTTAATTAATACCATATTCTAGCAACATTTATTACTACACATATTTTAGGACAATTATTCCTTAAGACATTTCTGTCAGAAAATCGATACATTTCACACAATTCTTCCTCTTTCCATGGCTTGGTGGTCATGTTATTGGCCAATTCAACATCACTCACATTGAGGCACGCATCTCCTCGCCTGGCCTCTCATGACTGTGGGGTTTCTGCAACAGTCGTAAGTGTGAAAAATGGTCATAAGTCACATTTTTCAGTGCCATTGTAACTTTGACTGGTCACTCCACACAAGCAAAGTACCAGCAAAGGAGGGGGGAAAAACTCCAGAGAAGTTCCTGAGACAGTCCTGCCAAGAATGTAATAAGGGTTAATGGAGAGGCAGTCTCTGTAGGCAACACCAGAATGTTTCCTTCCTGCCTTCCTTACAGGATTAGGCCAGTAATTTCTTCTAACAACCAGTTCTCCAAACTGCTTAGAATGTTAACAACCGGTTCTAGCGAATAGGTGTGAACTGGTAGAATCCCACCCCTGGAATGAGGGATACCAAGATTAGCTGGGAAATTGGCACAGAATGTTGAAATTGAAGACCATATGGCTGCAACAGCAGTGGAGCAGCAACCTATAGCACTGAAGAAGCCACAATTTCATATCTTTGGGAGTCATAGATCCCAGATTTTGGACACATTCTGTAAGTCAGCCTATTTGAGGTATCTTGGTTCAAAATTGTTGCCCTGTGAAGCACTGTTCTGTCCAAGTAAAGATCACGACAATAAGAGTTTTAGTAGTATATAGATTGTCTTCAATAATACAATGTTACTTCTAATTTGAATGAGTGTAGAAAAACATCAGAAGCCCTTAGTAAGAAAAAACACATGAAAATGGACAAGAAATTTCAAATATTTTGCTCTGAAATGAAAACCCACATTGCTTACAACTATAATTCACACAACGGCAACAGAATTAGATGTCTGTGTAATGGGGCTGAATGAAAAATGTTAAATTTGTGGATGTGGAACTGGGAAAAATAATACATGGTAATTTTTATATAGTTTGAATCTGAATAACTGACATCATTCCCATTCAGGGTTTAGCCATTTGTGTTCTGCAAATTTAACTGCAAATATCAGCAAAATGATAACTGATAACTGCATTTTGCCTTTTATTTCTCATTAGTTTGTTTGCGCAGATGCTGGGACAAAGCTAGCTGAATCAATGATCTTACACAAGCAAATGATTGCTTCTCTCCCTGGAGTAAGTGTTTAAAAGCCCCACTTTCCTGCACTCCAATTTTATACAGAGCCAGATATAGACGTTACATTTTTCCTCTGCGGCAGTCATTGAAAATTATCAGTTTGTATACTGGATTACATCCATGGAATAAATCTGACAAAAATGTAGCTTGCTAATTAGCATTACAATTTAAGGCTGATTATTTGTTGTCTAGCTTTTGCCAAAAGTGTTAGATTATGGCTTAAAGAATCCCCACTTATTTCAATAAGCATCGGTGATTGTTTTAACCTGATGAAGTAGAAATCTATTTTTGTTCATGTGATGGCTCTCCATTTAGATATAGTATGTGTTGTAGAAGAGCATGGATTTCTAAAGACTTCCCCAACTGATACCCTTCAGTTCTGGTGGAAGTACCACTTCTAGAATTTCCAATCAATATGCCGCCATGGAAGTGCTGGCTGAGGAATTCTGACAATGAGATTAAGGGTGAATCCGTTTGCAAAAGGAAATTCCAAACCTTTCAAACTTCCACGGTTCACATGACTAATATTATTTTCCAAGTGATGTGATCTTTGAGTTGTAACGAACTGAAGCATCTGGTAGAAAGGTAGCAATGTAACAGAATGTGCTTATTCTAATTTTAATCAATGTATTTGATACAAGGTAGAGAAGCAGAATGAAATAAAGAAGAATCATTTGTATAGGCATAGAATCATTTGTATTCAAGGGGGCAATGCCCAATTTCTTTTAGCATCAAATTGTTCAGCTTGACAGAAGCAGTGTATGGAATTCTTCATCCAAACTCACTGGAAGATGGAGAATAGTTTGACAGGACTCTCAGTGACCTTATTTTTACTGTTCGTTGTTCTGTCAAGTAAACTGATATGCAGAACAGTGGAGAAGACAAAAAGTGGTGTCATTCACCTTCATGTAGATTTTAAATTTTATACAGAGAAGTGAGAAGCACTTGGGTCAGTGGAACTCCTATTGTTGCTTCCTTATTTTCTGCTTCCAACTTTCAACAGCTAATCTCCAACTGAGTTTTGTAAATTGAAACTGCTGCTTGTTGAATAGGTGTAATACATGTCCGCCATACATTAATTATCTTGAATTATTGCAAAATTTATTAGGTCCCTTCTAATTTGTTTTTTTCCCTTTACTGCCAACTTTCTTATTAAAAATACAATACAAGTGGTCCTCAGGTTACAACAGCTCTGTTAGTGACCATTGAGAATTACAATGCCACTGAATAAATGGTACTCATGACTGATCCTTGGCATTCCAGCCATCACCCCCACAGTAATGTGATTGTGATTTCTTATGTTCCCTGCTGATTTTCCACAAATAAAGTCAATGGGGAATTTGGTAGGAAGTTGGAAGTGCAGTCATGTGAGGTTCTTGCTTAATATCCCACATGGTCCTCATTTAATAATGGCAACTGGGATGGCTGGAACTGCTGTCACTAAGCAGTGCAGTTATGCAGCATTGCACTTTATGACCATGTAATTTACATAACCCAAGGCTAATGGTAGCTTGATTTTATTCTTACTACAATCAGCGGAATTATTTAGTGCTCTATGAATTATTCTTAAGTGAGCAATATTCCTTTTAAGATTAATCGGATATTATACATGTTTATAACCCTTAACTTATTTATTTATAAAAATTTGTAGGCTGCCCATCTTTCCTCAGGGTAACTCTGGGTGACTTACAGTCACGTTTATTGGTTTTTTTGTATATCCACATTCTTCTCAGATGCAAAAGACCAGGACCTCATGTTAAGTTTTAATTAATATTTAAAATTATTTATTGCTCATGCCTATGCACACAAATCTAGTCAATTAATTAGCACTATTTGGGCACTAGTTAAGGATTCAAGATAAGTTGGACTAAGTCCGCTTGTGCCAATGTAGAGCTGGGCTGATTCCTTTTTTGACTTCATTCCCCACTCCCAGGCTCTGTCACTCTTTCCCCTAAAATTCCATATAGGCAACTTTGGACAGGAGGTACTGGTTAGCATATGAACATGTAATGACTTCATTTAGGAATCGGTGTTGTCATTTTACATTCTAGACCAGGTGTGACAATTCCCTTTCAGAAATCCTGGGGTTGCTTGATATCAGGGAATGAGATTACTCTCTGTTGATATCTGACATATGAGAAAGAGGGAGGGGGAGAGAGACAAATGTAACTTTCCATGTAAATATATTTAGCAACAGGTTTTAGGAAACTAGTTTGAATCATATGACTGCCTGTTACATTAGAACTGAAGTTGCCTTTCAAAGCCCTTAACACAACAAAGCCTATGTTGCTTTAATGCCAGTTTAATGATATCACTTCCCTCCATCAAACTCCTGGGATCTTTAGATTTTGAGCCTTCTTCATAAAGCTCTTCGCTGAGCCAGCCCAAAGCACATAGTTTCTTAAGTTGAGTATTTGATTGTGAGAAGTATCAAACCGGGAAAGTCCGTCTTACTGGTCTAACCTAATGGTCTAACCTAGATAATTGCACTGTACCCCTGATTCTGGTAGATTGGGCTATCAGAAACTATGTGTTTTGTGTCTTTCCATTGTGATATGATCATTTCCCAGAAGCGTTATATGATTTTTTGAATGAAATGGAGGAAGTTGACCATCTGGTTTAAGGTCAACAGAGTTCCATTGGGTGTTGGGCTGGTGTTTTATGTTAGTGTGCTTTGGGGTAAAGTGAAGTATTTGTGTTCAAATTTTAGTATGGAACAGCAGCCATGGAATGCATGAGGCAGTACATTGGTGAAGTTTTGGATTTTATTGCTGACATGCATACGTTAACCAAATTAAAGGTGAGTTTAGAAAAATCAGCTCAATGTCACTTTATTTCATTTTTATGAAATTCTATATTATCTATTTAATGAGGAATATTTTAGTATCATGTTTGTGAAAAATCTAAAATAAAAATGAGCATATCAAATAAAACAGAAACTGTGTTAGTTTTATGGTTGCTGAAGTTTCTTCTTGTAATGTTTCTTCTTGTGAATTCCACTATTCCATTCTGAATTATATAACCTTTCTAGCAGCCTCCTCTGATGGAGATAGGAGCATTTTGATACCTGCCATGGAAATTTATCTATTATCAAACATAGTTTTTTTTTCAGGATTAGACAATTACCTCTGTAGGTAATTTTTTAATGATAATTTTATTAAGAATTACAACTTGAATGATAAAAAACTAATACAGAAATAAAAGAAGTGTAGAAAAAAACAGAAAATAGAAAAAATAGAAAAGAAAGACAAAATTACAATAAAGAAAAGAAATATAAAGAAATGAAACCTGCTTCATTACAACAAATATCAATAACGTATCACTTTCTCTTAAAAATACAGCAAATGATCACTTCTTTGCATATCCTATCTCTTATCTATAAACAAATTCTTAAAACCTCATCATTTCAGTACTGATCAGCAAAAATCCATCACAAGTTACCAAATATATCTATTTTACCCTTGATCAAACAAGCCAACTTTATATTCTAGCCCTTTTCTTACTCTTTAGTCCCTTCAATTAATGTCTTAAAACTTGGCTATTTTTTTTTTACTTTATCTCTTCTCCCAAAAAGCTTCAGAACCTTAATAAGCATTTCTGTAAATCCAATATATGAAAATTATCCAACACCAAACCGGCACACTTTCTCTTTCGTTCTCTTTCGTTTCGAAGCTGTCCCAACTTCAGCAGCTTTAATGGCTGCCTCTTTGCCACTGGCAAAAAGAGCTTCTCCTGGATCTACCAGGGACTTTGCGGTATCCCTGGGATCAACAGGATGCACTCTTTACATTCACCGTCTCTTCGGGACGGTTTAGATCCACTTGGACCGTCCAGGAGCAAAGATATTGGCAGCGATCTCAGACCTCCAAGATCGCATGCCGTATCGTCGCGACGCCAGCTCCGCCCCCTCATAAGATGTACTTCTTTCTTATTATATCTACAAAATGATTTTAGGATAGATTTGGGATGATAATATGAACTGTTATAAAACAAACTAAGTAAATTATGATTATCTTGTAAAACATGAATGAATAAAAGTATAGTCAAATGATTGATTAATAATGATACTAAGGTATGTAATTTTTGATTGAAAATATGAGATTACATGCAATGTAATTGTAATTGAAGACTACGAAATGGAAGCACAAAACAATTTGTAAACCAACCGGCACACTGTATGTATACATATGGAAGATGGCTTGATGTTTTTATGTTTTGTTTGTTTATGTTTGTTTTTAAAAAACAATAAAAACTTAAATTAAAAAAAAATTATCCAACACACCCTCTTTGTTTATCTTTTCTAATTGTTAAGACATTAGTCAGTTCTTTTATATATCATATTTTTCCGTATCATTCATGTAGCTTATTTTCAAGTCTATTTTCAGTATAGTCTCAGTCTTGTAAAACTTGTTCCTCTTCCATAACAGCTTTTAAACGCAGTCAAATGGAGGTAAAAACTTTAAAAATCAACTTCTGCATCCATTGTTTAAAAATATCTTTCAATATGTCCAATGTTAAAATATTTTGCTCCATTCTTTACCAGTAAATGTTCTTCTCCTTTAATTGTAATTTTTATTCCTTCTAGTTTCTTCTATTATCCAATCTACAAAGCCCCATGCTATCATGTTCTGTTTTTTAAGAATTTAAAGCAAACACTTTTCCCACAGGAAGGATTCCTATCTTATTTTGTATTTATTTAGTCTGTTTGTAACTTTCTAAAATCAAAGTTTTAATCACTCTTTTGCTATTTATTAAAAAAAGAAGTTCTTAAACTTACATTTAAAATTTATTTTGCTAAGGATTGAAAGGAACTCATATGATGCTGTATAATCTGTGATCCGAAAGTTCCTAATAGCTGAAAAGCAGTTAACAAGCAATTTTTGACAATGTTTTAAAAAGGACCCTTTGTCCTTAAAGGTGTCAGCTGTGGTTTGAATAAAATGGCTATTCTCTTATCTCCCACCGGAGACTACTGTCTTGAGGCCTACTCATAAGAAG
Source organism: Notechis scutatus (assembly GCF_049901735.1). Taxonomy (NCBI): domain Eukaryota; kingdom Metazoa; phylum Chordata; class Lepidosauria; order Squamata; family Elapidae; genus Notechis; species Notechis scutatus. Next base: position 301,531,120 of record NC_142009.1, read on the forward strand.
CAATATATGGAGCACTTGTGGGCAAACTTAAGATCTTTTCTTGTCCAGAGAGGAAACTACAAAGAGCCAAACTACTCACTGGCTCTTCATTCCACTGCAGTTATCTTTTAGCAAGCCATCTTCAGCTTATAATTTCAAAGTCTGGAGGTCTAAGATTTTTAGCATTTCATCTTTGCTGGTTCCAGTCATGAATCCACAAAACTTTGTTTTGCAGAGGGAACAGAGAAGAATGAATGTGGTCAGATCATAAATATGGATGCATCTCCATTTTGATATCATAGGAGCAGCTTGAGTCTATTTCTAGATATAGCTCTAGGTTTTCACATACCCCTTTATTGCTTGTCGCTTGGGTACCTGCAGGACCCCCTTCTGCCACCAGAATTTTCTGATCCAGCTAGATCTTTCAGGGCAAAATTTTTTATAGTCCTGTGCTTCCAAGAGGTGAGAGGAACTGAATTTAGAAAGCAATGTTTCTCTGTAGCAACACCAGTGCTTTGGAATAGCTTCCCATGAAAATTAGTCTGGCCTCATGTTGTCAGAAAAATATTAACACTAATGTTATTTTGGAGGGCTCCTCCAAGCTTAAGTACTATGCGATCAATTTCCTTTTAATTTTTTCCTTGTTCTATTAATTTTGTTCTTTTTAAGGATTCATGATCATTATTTATATTGTTATATTGTATATTGTGTAAACTGCTGAAAATAGCAGATTATAGTGCCATAAAAGCTTAATAAATAATATCAAGTATTGCATCTCACATAAAACCAATATAAATATATTGTTATAGAGGCCACTGGGTATGTTGTGAAAGCTAAATGGTATAAAATGAATATTACTTCTAAACTGATATATTACTTGGAGTGACCTTTAAATGATTTTAAAATGTTAAAAAATGGGAAGAACAAACTCCCAGATAACTTCAGTTATGGCCATCGTACAGCGACAGGAATTTTAACTGTCCTTTCAACTTTATGCATCCTGAACACGAGCAATTCATAATAGGAATAAATGAATGGGAAATGAAGTGAATGTGAGCAGATCCACTGAGGGAAGAAGTGAGATGAGGATTTTCAGAGTTATTTTTCTAATGGCTTAAGTAACTTGAGCAGTTTAGTAACGGGAAAAAATGATGAAATCATTCTTATTGAAATATATAATGAGGACAAAAAGGTAAGCAAAGTTAGCTGCCAGCTTAATTACGTGATAGTAATTTGTAAATGGATTTCCCAAGATTTATCATCATAATAGCTCTATATTTAAAGATAAAGAGCTATTCACCTTTAATATAAACCGTTTTCTGATGCAATTCTGAGAATTGCAGCTCCCAACATTACTGGAAGACCTAAGGTTGGGGAAATTTTATGTAAATAAATAGTGTATTTTCAATTGAATTGTGCAAGTTCTGTAGCCTTTAAAATAACTTTACTATCTAAACCAGGGTCTCCAACCTTGGCCACTTTAAGACTTGTGGACTTCAACTCCCAGAGGAAGTTGAAGTCCACAAGTCTTAAAGTGGCCAAGGTTGGAGACCTCTGATCTAAACAACCTGCCTTTCCATTACAGAGTCACATGAAAACATGTTCCCAGCCATTGCATGAAGATACTTTTGGTGGACATCTAAAAGTGGGCTTAGCACAGATTGCTGCAATGGAAATCTCACGTGGCAACCACCGGGATAACAAGGCTGTGGTTCGTTACTTGCCTTGGCTGTATCATCCTCCATCGGCAATGCAACAAGGGTAAAAAGCCTTGGTCATGACTAGATTAAAAATACAAACTTGAAATAGGTCACCAAATGGTGGGCCAAAGAGGAAACTTTGCACATTCATGACTGGTATAGACATATTCTTATCATTAAAACCATGGATCCAACAGGTGTTATCATTACAATTTATATATCAAAATGGAAGATATATACTGTACATGAGAAACTACTTAGTGACAAAGTATTATGGTTTGACTACTAGAATAACTGATTCTCCTGCAGATAATTGCGGGTGGTGGTGGTGGAATCCTAACATTGCTAAGCTATCATATCATTATCCAAGAAGGTCAAAAGTGGGAATTCTACTTAAGCAGCATACTAACCTGGGGCTGCTCTTGAAGATCACTCAGCAGCTATGATGATTCTAGAATGTGGTGGTGCCAGAAGTTAATGGATACACTACGGTAATGTAAGGACCTGCCTCAGCTACTCTTGAAACAATTAGTTATCAAAAGGAACTTTTACTGAGAGAAAATGGTTGCAAAGAAGTCAGGTTGAATCTGAAGTCAGGCTGAATTTGAATCAGAATCTGCACAAAGCGTTAAGCTATTCTTCCCAATTCAAACCCCACTGCCTTTCACCAGTCCAATGCTGCCTAGGTGTTTTGAGAACTCCAAAGCATTAGTTGGATAGCAGTTCATCCCCAGATTGTAGTGACCTTGGTGTCAGGCTAGAATCAGCTGGGAGGAAGCCCATCTGTCTTCAAGATAGCCCCGCTCCCTAAATCCCATGCAGTTACAGCAAAAGCGGAAGCATGCAGAGAATGCAACCCCAATAACCTCTTCCCCTCATCTTCATCGGAATGGCAGAGTCCCAGCAGCAGACCTGACATGTACATGCATATAATCCCATTCCTTGTAAACTGCATTGGCTTCCAGGAATCTTCCAATGTAATTTAAGGTGTTGATTATTACCTATAAAGTTTTAATGGATGGCATCCAAGTTATTTGGGATGGGCTAATTAATTCCACCCATCCCACAAGATCCTACAAGGTGGGCATGCCTTATTTTGAATAACATAGTTATATGAGACGCCAGAAATATACTTTCTCTGTCGCAGGGTATGCCTTATGAAACAGCATTTCCCACCCACCCCCAAAAGAATTAGGATGATTTTGAACCTCATGACATTACATAAGGTGCTTAAAATTTTATTTTTCCTACAGGGATTGTGCCAAGATGCTAGATAACCCCTGTTGTTTGAGCTATTGGCAGGCAGAGATTGGCCTTGGATGTGTTATGTTTTTCTCTGTGCTGTTTTAAGATTTTTGTTTAATTGTCAATTTTTACTTCAATTTCTTGCCATGTCTTTTCAACAAAAGATGATATTCCTAGGATAGTCATCAATCCCAAGGGCAGACATCTACATTAGAATAGTAATAATGGTATATTAGTCATAAATTGATTATCTAGAATGGTATTCTTAGTATGTATGCTTTTCAAATAATACGTATATTTGATAAACTTGAAACCAAAATATATGTTCTTTCTTTACAGGCCCAAAGAATTCATTGAATGTGTGTCTCATATTCGACTGCTCTCTTGGCTACTGTTGGGGTCTCTGACACATAATGTTGTCTGTCCAAATTCCCCTTCAGTTTGTATGCCCATTCCATTGGATGCAGGTTCCCATGTTGCCGATCATTTAATTGTCATCCTGATTGGGTTTCCGGAGCAATCCAAGGTAAGAGATTTGCAGGATGATGATCACTTTATAATATACCACTAAACAAAATAAATGTAAAGTCTTGAGCATGATCCTAAAATCCTTCTAGAACATGGGTGTCAAACTCGTGCTGTCATGTTGCCATCACATGACATTTCCCAACTTTCCCCCCCTCGCAGGGCTGGGGTGGGCGTGGCCTGCATGTGACACATCCAGCCCATGGGCCACCAGTTTGACACCCCTGTTCTAGAAGTTGCCATCAAAATGTAATTTTTATAGTGACAGATGGTGAGATGATTAAGTATATGAAAAATATTTATAGTAAACCTGACCAATCTCAAGTTCACTTAGCAAATTACTCAGCTTTTTTCTTTGGAACCTCTATTTTTAAGGTTGCATAATTACTGTCAAAATTAACAAAAGCTGTGGTATTCCCTCATTAATGAGAATTTTTCTACTATTTATTTTTCCAACATGTAGTTTTCAAGCTTGTTTATTTCTTTGCCTTGTTTCAGTGCATGAATATAAACTAGTAATTTAAGTATGAATGTCATATCACTCCTCTGACAGGAAAGAGAGTTTCAGAAAATTCTTGACAGATTCATTATAATTTCAGATTATGTGTATGTGTGTGTATCTACTAGAACAATGAATTGTTATGCTGTTATATTCTGAAAGACAAGATACACATTCCTTAAAGTGTTTTTTCAAGCAAAACAAAGACTTTGTTTTCCTTATTTTTCTTCCCGCAGACATCTGTCTTGCATATGTGTTCTCTCTTCCATGCCTTTATATTTGCTCAGCTGTGGACAGTATATTGTGAACAAGCTGCAGTTGCTCCCACAGTCCAAAATCAAAATGAATTTAGTTTTACAGCAATCCTCACAGCTCTGGAATTTTGGAGCCGAGTAACACCAAGCATCCTCCAGCTGATGGCACATAACAAGGTGGTGAGTCAGATATAATGATCCCAACTACATGTACATGCACAGAAATAAATTTGCAGAAGTGCACAGTTCATACTCATAGACATCTTCATATTGGCTAGATATTGTTTAACATAACTTGTTAAAACTCAGCTCAAATATCTAACCTGGTATAAGACCTGGTTGTTTTAATCAAGAATTTAAAAAAGTGAAGCATTTTTTTCATTTGGGGGAAGGAGAGCTTATAGAAAAAAATTAGTACTTTAAATTGTCCCATTATGTCCTGATTATAGCCAATTTTGGAATGACATCCAAAGCTTGATGTGATCCTCAAAGGACTTGAAGTTATGTGCACTTATTCTTTATTGTTTTTAATAATTATGATCTCTCTCTCCCTCCCTCCCTCTCCCTCCCACTCTTTCTCTCTCTGCCTCAGCAATGCTATTCAATTAAACCACGGGTGTCAAACTCGTGGCCCATGGACTGGATGTGTCATGAGCTGGCCATGCCCACTCCCAGTTTAGTGAAGGGGAAAAAAGTCGTGATACATCACGTTGTTGTCATGTGATGCAAGCTTGACACCCCTGAATTAAACAAAAGAAAGGGAGGGTCCTTTAGATCCTCTAGCTTTATAGATTTTGTTTTTAGGTAGACAGTTTAAATATGAGGAAGCATGGCTAAAAGGGAAAGTTAGCCTGCTTCTGCTATAGCTGGTCTATTATTATAGATTCTTTTGCAGGTTCACATTTATGCTATATTACTAACGATGCTTGCACAATACTTCATATAAATACAGCATGTGACAAAGTGTATCTTACCTACAAAATCCTTATGTGAACATAATGAGTTGTAGATAAATACCACCATGATTGGGTAGAAATTTACAATGGAAGATAGAAAAGGACATGGTCACCAATGCGTATGTGCTTCATTCCATTTAATCTAGAAGCGATCGCTTGTCAAACCCATGGCATGAGAAATGCCTAATATATAAATCCTGTTAGACTGCCAATGGGACTGATTTAAATTTCAAATATTTCCACTGTGTCTGCCTGCAGTGTTTTGAAATGTAATTAACTGGTCCTTCCAAGTAATGAAGAACACAGTTCAGAAAGAAAGTAACTTTGTTAGTAATATTATAAGGGCATCTGTTATGCAGAAGTTGGAAGGCACGGTGCATCATTTTGTTACATTTACTGTAGAATGTAATTCTGAAGAAGTATTATAGAGATATGATACCTCTTATTAAAGGTAAACTTAAATTTGCATTTTAATTATTTAATGTGAAATCTCAATCTCTCCCTGTTTATCTAAAAATGTTAATCAAGTTAGAGTAATAGTATGAACCATTTATTTTTTGCTTTCATGATATTATTATACTGCTCATTCATTTTATTGCAGTATGTCTCTCTTTTATCCCAGATGGTAGAAATGGTGTGTCTCCATGTGATCAGTTTAATGGAGGCTTTGCAAGAATGTAATTCCACCATTTTTGTCAAGGTAGGTCAGCCCTTGGGGGGGGAGGCAGGAAACTTTTTAAAATGGCTGAAATACAGAGGGTTTGTCATATGTGCTTCCTGGTCTTCCAAGCACTCCTATGCATTGTTTTTTTTATTTAAAAAAAAGGCTTTTGAAGATTTATGGGCTTTCTAAAGCAGGGGTCGCAACCTTTTGGACCTCAGGGACCACTACCTCATAATTTTAAATCCCAGGTGGACCAGAGACCCTGAGAAAATCCTCCAAAAAGTCTGCAGGAAAATTCCTCACTCCATTTTCCTATCAATTGATTATTCTTTACTTGGGATCGCAGGATACCGTCTTCAGCTCCGTTCTCAGGGGGGGGGGAGAGAGAGAGGGAGAGAGAGAGACTGAGACTTTTGGCTTCATGCAAAGAAAGCAGTAGAAGCAGCAGAAGTCTTTCTTTCTCTATCCCAAACTCTGCCAGAAATGAGACTTTGTGAGACTTGTCGTGCCAGCGTAGCCTCTTGGAGCAGGATCCCAAAGACTCATTTCTGGCAGAGTTTGGGGGAGAGAAAGAAAGACTTCTGCTGCTTTCCAGCCAAAAGCAGAAGAAGAAAAAAGTGGAAAGAAGCAACCTGGTGGCCAGGCGAGGCACGTTCTCCCCCTCCGCCCTTTCCCTCCTCCCCTCACTACCTTGTGTTGTTTGCAATGCAAGTGATGAAAGCCTTGTGTTCCCGCGGGCCATGTGGGTGGTGCAGCCTTGTGTTTCTGCACAGCCTGGATTAATTACTTTGGGGGGTGCTTTGGGGGTGATATTTCTCTGCGGACCACCAGTGGTCCTCGGCCCACTGGTCGGCGACCACTGTTCTAAAGCAATGTTTGATGGAGTATAAAGTGCTGTAGAGAGAAGCTTCACATATAACTTTTCAGGAATTAAAAAAAAGATTCCAGTAATTAAATGCAGCTGTTAAAATATTTTTCAGTTATATAACTTGGCTATAGTGATGTCCAAAATGGATGTAATTATTAATAAGAGGGACAGCATGTGATTACTGGTTCCTTTATGGTTTTGTTCTAATAATTTTGGAGAAAAAGAATTACATTATACAAAACAGCATGTTGCCAATGGATAAAGGATGTTTTGTATTTGGACTATTACGGTATATTGGAAAACGTTCTCAGGAATGCTGCAGGAAGGAATAAAAGGTTTGGCACGGCTTACCACTTGTACCTCCCTTCTGGCTTACATTTTGGAAGAATAATATTGCTTTAAGCCATTTCCCTTTCTAGAGAAAGCCCTGTGGTCTTTTACCCACTTACACCTAATCACAGTATAAAGGAAGATGTCCTGGTGATGTCTTTTTTTGTGCTAGGTTCTTAAGACATCATTCTTATCACATTTCCAGTTCATGACAAAAGCTGACGGCATCCCTAGCTGTACTAGTGTTAAAGAAATTAATGTTTTCCATTTCAAGCTAATAGCATCTGATGGGAGTTTCATGGCATGTAAAATCTAGTATGTTTCACTCACAAGTCAAAGGCAGGTGTTCTATAGTGGTGATCAGAACAGTGCTTAATGGTTGTTTCTCTGGTCCCTGGTTACTCTTAGATGCTGCCATTATACTGCTCTCCTTCTGAAGAGTTGGCTTAAGATGCTGGAGGTCCACAAAGCTAGAGGGCTGCTCAGTGTTTGATTGTAAGATCTCAGGCCACCCAGGTTCTCCCTTCTTTTAAACCATCTCAAAGACTTTATTTAGTCTTATTGTTTGCAGATGGGGGACATGTGGCAGTATATAGTGCTGTGGCAGCTTTTAGCCTCATCTATAGTCACTTCAGTAATTTCATACAAATCACCCTATGGATAAAAAAGTGGGAATATTCTTCTACCCCACCCCCAATTGCTCACTCGTAGAAACTACTAAGATTGGAAAGTTGACTGTATGGAACAAATCTGAATTGGCTTCCTAGGGCTTGGGAGAGTAAAAACAATGGCATTGTGTATATACCTTGAAATCTGTAAAAGTGACAGAGAGAATTTTAAAAAGCATCTCTGCACATGTATTTGGTTCCCAATGTTTTGGTTGGAAGAACATACAAAATAGTGCTTTATTTCTAGGAAGATGAGAATCAAAGATAATGTGCATCTACTTAAGGATGCAAGCTGACATGTCATTGCATGCTTTTTAAATTCAAGATAAGAAGCATTTGCTCACAAATACATATTTTAAGTGATTATATAAGCAAACAGTTCATGTGGAAACATTAAATAGGTACATTTCATATATCCATGAATGGGATTCTAGAACTTTGTTGGATTCATAGACACAGCTTCAAAAATAGCTGCATTACTATTTTTCAATATTTCCACATGAACACACTTATGTGATGCCTTTCAAAACTGTGTGTGTGCTCTTGATATATTTTTTTAATCATAAACAGGGCAAAAATAATGCTCACAAAGAACAGTTGTGAGCATAGAAACTGCCTTTCCAAATCAGATAATCTATCCAGCATTTCTCTATTTCTGCTACAGGATATTGATGGCCTTACCTTGTTATTTGGCATCAGAAATAACAAGGTATATTGCTTTGGAATCTGAGGTTTTTATTTAGCCTTCATGGTTAGGAAATATTGATGGTAAATCCAATCTGTGTCTAATGAAAAGTGTCCTTGATCACAAGTTTAGATGTCCAGGTCTTCTCTGATAAGAAAGTGAGCAAGTTCAATATCGTTTGTAACAAGAGGATTATTTCATGCTTGGTCAGGAACAATCCATAAACGGTTATAATTGCATATTACTCCAAGTAGTTTGGGGTTTTTTCTTGCACAGAAGAAAGAAATCCCCCCCCACATTTCTCCTTTGTGGATAGTTGACGATCACTATAATTATAATGTGGTTAAACACATTGTTGAAATGGTTATTCCTTCATTGGGATTCCCTAAATAATATCGTTTCTCATAAGGTGCATTAAATAAGGACCGCCCTGACCCCATCGGTGGAACTCAGCCAAATATTATATCATCCACTCTTGCCAATGAAATCATGTTCTCTGAATAGTGCTTTAGCTCATTCTGTTAATACTGATTCAATTTTGCATGATGGTAGGAGCTTGATTGGAAAAAACTGAAAAATGATATCATTTAGAGGAACCTTGTAGAACAGTATGTCCAGTTTTTAAAATAATCTTAGATAACATATAAAAAATACCTCAACTTTTAAAATAAATGTGCCTTACAATTAAATTACACCAGTTGTCAGATGTGCCTCATCCAAAACCCAAGAAAGAACTCCCGCAACTCCATTGTTGTAGAGAAAAGGTACTTTTATTATGTTTGAAGTGATAGCAACAAAAGAAAGCAAGATCTGAGGCAAATAGGCACGGAAATTACATATTGAAAGTAAATCCCAAGTTCCCTCCCCCAAGGGTCCAGACTGGACATCCAATCTGAAGTGCTTATAGTGTCATGTTGGGTACATCTTCAGGTGGATATTCCCTCATCTGGTATGCCAAGACGGTTGACCTTGGCTCTGCAGAGATAAGTCCATCCAGTTGCGCAATAAGCAGGAAAGCATTCCCTCCATTTTAGTTCACATAGAAACCTTTTTCACTCTCCAGCAAACTCCCCACCAATACCAAATTTCCCCTCCCCCCGTTTCTATGACAACCGACAAGAAGCAAGCAGCATGAGGTGTCAAGAAAATGTCGTGGAGGCTGACACCAGCCCTTTTATTTTCTTCCACCATCCCAATAATGAGAATCTGAATATACCGGAAACAACTGTTGCTAACAGCAAAGCTTCCCAGGTTAAGAAAATAGATAAACACTTGTATGTGATAATAACATTACAGGTTATTTTTCAAAGTGGCTCACATAAATATTCAGTGCTGCAAACTCATAACTTACTGAGCCATAGTGCCTTACTTTCTGGTTAACCTCAAAAGCAGGGGTGTCAAACTCGCAGCCAGTGGGCTGGATGCGTCATATGCTGGCCCTGCCCGTGCCCAGTTTAGCAAAAGGGAAAAAAACGTTCTGATATGTCATGTGACAATGCCATGAGGACACGAGTTTGACACACCTGCTCTAAAGGGTGCTATATTTTTAGGAACTATATACTCCAACTACAATGTGACATTTTTGATCATATTTATTTATTAGGGATTTTTTTGTAGTGCCTTTATTCCTTTATAAGCAATACACCTTCCTCCTCCCATTTTCTCCACAAAAACACCTCTATGAGGAGGTTTGGACTGAGAGAGTAATTGGCTTACAATCACCCAGTTGGTTTTCATGCCTAAAGCAGGACTAGAATTCACAGTCTCCTGGTTTCTAGACCAGCAATTTCTACACCAAATCAGCTCTCATGCTACTATCTTTTCCCACCCATTTTTATTTTATTTTATTCTACATACACACATCAATATGTAAACAGTGTGGCACCTAAGCATCATACTGGTGCATCATTCTGGTGCAAACAAAAATAATAGCATTAATCATATTTCTAATGTTAATACAGATATTTGTATTAAATTATAATCTTTCATTATTTAATTATTCAATATTCCAATACATTCTTCTAATGCCAATCACCATATTATTTAAGTATACATGATAATTTCATTATTCAATTCCTTCTTTCATTTTTATTTTTATTTAAAAAAACCTCTCTTTTGGCAATCAGTGTGGTTTCAGGTCTTTACATTTCAATACAAACATGACCATAGTTACATAGTCATCTTTCTTGTTCAGTTTCATATCACTTTATTACTTATTAATATTAAATTCATTAAACTTATTTTATCCAATTTCGATTCTTATCTTATTTCATTTTTCTTACTTTACAATATTATCTAAGATTCTTATTTCATTTCTATATTTATTACATATATTACTTTTATCTGTCACATTTGCCATTTTATCAATCCTTGTTCTATTAATTATAAAAATTGTCCCCTTTAGTTGTCAATTCGAACTTACCACCTTCATTCTACATTAATAACAATATTTTCCTATCTACTAAATATCAGATATACATATATTTTACGTCAGATTCTGCATAGTATTCTTTTCTCAATCATCTTATAAATCATATATATATATTGCAAAAATATTAATCTAGTCAATTAATTATAGAAACTGATATTAGTCTTTCTATTATAAATCTCATAATTTTATGCATTAGTGATTAATATTCATATAATAAATTCCTATTTCCATATCAATTTCATTAAATTCCATATCATAATGATAATCCTTAGAAAGAAAGAAAAATCAGTTCCAATCTTATCTATTTTCAAATACTTATTGATATATATCACAACACATTACCTTGCAGAATCTCTCCTGTCCTTTATTACCCATGGTCTCTCATCCTCCTAACTATATAATTTCTTTTCATTCTTGTTTTACTTCCTGTTTCTCTTTATTTTCTGGTCCTTTCACTTAGTTCCCCCCTTTCCCGTTATTATTCCCCTCCATTTCTCATTCCAATTATTTATTTTATCCTCCTCCCTCTCTTGATCTTTCTTCTGTAGTTCCCTCTTTTGCTTTTTCCCTTTCCTTTGTTTAATTTTCCGAACCATTCCCACTTTCATTATCACACCAAACCAGAAATTTTTAGCTTGAAATCTTTTCTCCTCTTGTTTAAATGATCGTTGCTCCACTTGATCTTCAAGACTGGTTTCCTCTTTAACTCCTCCCCCTCTGATTTTCTTTGTTCTTCGATCTGAATCGCCATTTCTAGTTTTTGTAATATATTGCTGCACATTTCCAAGCTTTCTTTGATCATTTCCTTCATATCTTGTAGATGCAGTCTCATTTCTGCAAATAATTCCCCCACTGTGTATGCTGTTCCTTTTCCCCCTCTTCCTTAATAATTATATACAATCCAAATGTCCAGTAGGTTGTTTCAACCAGCATCTTTTATATTTAATTTCAACAATTAATGTCCATAAGTCTTTGTTTCCAGGTTCTTTTCCAACTTTTTCCAAAAGTCACTGGGTGGTTCCAAAGCAATTTTTTTCAAATATCTTTCCCCTTGTGATATTCTGGTATTTCACTTTTATGGTTTTTTTTTTTATTATGATGGAGTTCCTCTTATTTTCTTTTAAGTTCCAAGTACCAATTTTAAAAAGACCAAACACTTTTCAAAGAGTCATTGACATTTTTCCTGTACCATCAGGTGGCGCTCTCAACACTATTTCCACATCCCACCCTTTCTTTCATTTTTCCCTTTTTTAGTTATAAAACTTTTATTAATGTTGCTAATTTCAATTATTAGCTAATATTTCTTTTCAACACATTCAATTCCAGCATTTATTTATGCCTGTTTAGTGTCAAAAGTCCAATAGTTATCCAATTTAATTTCCAAGCCTTTTGCACTCAAATATTTTCCTCTGAATTTTCACCTCCAAATTAGTTCATTTCAATATTCAAAGCCAGGTTTATAAGTTCCAATTTCCTTCCCTCTCTCTCTGATTGCTGATTCTACACACTTTCATCCACAATTGTTCTCTGTTTCTTAATTGTAGAGTACCTTAATGTCCATGTATTTCAGCTGGTACACACTCCGCTCACTACTTCACCACTCCAGCACAGTCTTAGTTTCCCAGACTGCTTCCCATCTTCATGGTGGCCATTTTTGACCACCGCTGCAACATGTTTCAGAGGGGGGTTATCTTGTCAGGGAAGGGAGATGCGGCTCCCCTCGACCCTTCAAGCAGTTCACCCTTTCTTCACCAACCCTCCAGGGTGGTTCTGGTCCCAATTGGTACCCTCCAAAAAGTGAGCTTGGAGCGAAACCACGCACAATCACAGATTCCGCCCTGATCACAATGGAAGAGCAACCAGAAGTCCCTCTCATGCTACTATCTATTGGAATGTGTGGGGTGATAGATCAGTTTAATATAATGAATTTATTGTTCTAATAATCCAGCTGTTTTTTCCATTACTTTGGTATCTGAAATCCAGGTTCCCTATGAGACTGACATAACCAGGGGGGGGGATTCAAAAATCTCAACAACCGGTTCACTGCCCGGTTGTTGGGTTGGCATGGCCATGGTGGATGTGGCCTACCAGAACTTCTGGGAGGGCCATTTTTTGCCTTCCCCACAGTCCGGAGACTTCCCTTGGGCCTCTGGGAGGGTGAAAACAGACTCCCCCAGGCTCTGGAGGCCCTCTGGAAGCTGGAAACAGGTCCATTTCTGGAACTTCTGGGAGGGCCATTTTTTGCCTTCCCAAAGCCTCCATGTGGACCTTTACACTCCATCCAAAACAGGCCACATGGAGATTCCTGGGAAGGGTGGGGCGGGGTAGGCGAAGCCAGCCAGTTGGTTCAACTACCGGTTTGGTGAACGAGATGTAAATTTAACATCCAATTTACCCAAACAGGCCTGAACCGGCTAAATCCCACTCCTGGACATAACTTCAGGGATGAGGAATCTGTAGCTCTTCAGACAGCTGTTCTATCTATCATTCTGATCCAAGATCAAGAATGAGAGGAGTTATTGTCTAACAAACTCTGGAGAGTCATTGGTTTCCCACTTGTCTATAATGAATATCTTCTTTTTTTGGTTTCTTGCTTCACTAAAATTTTGCAGGAGGAAATGGCAAAAAAAAATTTTTTAAAGAAATGCCATGTGCAGGGTCCCCAAAAAAATAAGCTTTTCCGGTAAAGCTCACGGGCGCTTCATTTGAGCTTTATTTCAGAAAGCTGATGTGAACCCGAAAAGGTTGGGGATCCCTGCCATAGTGTATGACACTTTCAGCCAAAGGGCATTTTTTCATATGAACTTATGATCCTCTTGACTGTGTTTTTGATCACAAAACAAAAGAAAAAAATCCTAGTCTCATGAAAGTCTAACTAATACATTTAAAAAAGGGTTTATGAGAGTGAAAGAAAGAGAAGTAATGGTGTGAATTAGCTTTCGGTGATTCCTTTCTTGGCTGTCTTCCTTCATGAGTTTTGTGCTTGAAAACTCTCAAATGGAAAGAAAGAGACATCTAGTCAATGGCAGAAGTTTCCATCAAAACTGACAGAGATCTTTCATCATGGAAATAAAAAGATTGAAAGCAGCATCTGTTGGCATCAGATTTATTATTGTAGTTGAAGGTTTTAAGGCAACTTTTCCTAAACCTAGTGCTCTCCCCCTAATGCTTGAATAATTTGGCTTGGCAATTCTAAAATTTGAAATCCCAAACTATCTAGTCAGTGCCAGCTTGGGTGTGGCTGCAACAAGCTGCTCCCCTACCCCTAATGTGGACAAATGAAAAATACAAGCAGATGTCCATTTTTGATACCAAACCTGGCAAAAGTCATTAGTTTCAGATAGCAGGTGTATAACAAAATACAACACTTCTAAAAACAATAAGCAAACCTTCCATGTTTAGATTGCTCCCATTATATAGAAGGCTGCTTGTAGTCGTTTGCCACATGCATGAAGCCATGTTCTAGATCAGGGGTCCCCAACCTGTGGGTCACAGCCTACTAGTGGACTGTGAGGGGATTGTAATCCTCACTTGCACAAGCAGTGGGCAAGCATATGTGGTGTGTTTCATTTGCACAAGCGGCAGGCATGTGTGCATGCCTCTCACAAGGAATCATCCCCCCCTTCCCCAGCTGGTCCACAAAGCCGGAAACATTGGGGAATTAGAGACAACTGAACACTTTTATTTTTCCTATCAATATTGCCAGTGAAGTGCCATGAAGACAAAAGGCCTTAATCCAGATGACACATTAACTGTTGCTTCATCATACAATGATGACACCATGCAAAGTTTCAATTGGATTGTTTTAGTTGAAAAGTATTTGATGTGATCTATGCTCTGTTTTAGATTAATGCTTAAATATAACATTTTGAATAATTGTTGGTACTTTGAATACTTTGATAAATAAAAAAGATTCTAAATTTGTACTTCAACAGTAAAGTATATTGGAATCCTGGACATTATTTCTAGGAAAATATTTTAATGAAGCTGCCTGTGTACATTATAAATGGATGTTATTACTAGGTTTATTTTGTAATATAATAATATGGTGGCTATTATAAATATATTATGAACATGCTGAATACTGATTTTTTATCCCTTTCTATCAGCTCATCCCAATGTGGTTACCAATGATTCAATCCAATCTAAAGGTAGGTTCACCTTAATGTGTTCCCAGATGTTAACATTTGTTTTAACTGAATAACAGTATATTAAATTATGCATCTATTCCAAATTGAACTCATCAGCTATGTTACTCCAAGACTCTGTTTGCATAAACATAGTTTAACTGATGTCTAGTAAATACAGGCATGCATGGCTGTCAGTGAAAAACATCCAGAGTTGTTCTGTCAAGAATGCAAGGACTTTTTTTTAATAGGTGAAAGAAGGTAGAGTGCAGCAGTTTTCTGCTGATGGAAGGGGAAAGTAAATTGTTATTTCCTTTTGGTCTCCCCAGCCACTCCCTTACTAGTTCAGACTTCCAAGGGCAAGGGGAGGAAGAAAGTGAGAAGCCCAGTTTGCATCCTGTTTCCCTCTCAGGTTCTTCCTTTTTCTCCACACCCTGGATCCACTCCACCTTTTTGTCTTAATAAAATTATGTGTGGAATGTGTCCTTTCCCTTTTAAAGGGCCAGAGGAAGACCAGCATAAACTCACATAAGATGATCCAACAATAATTATATTTGCATAAGTATATAAAAATAGCCAGAATAACCAAAAGGGAGAGCGAGAAAAGTGAGTGCTTCCTGTGGAGCTCGAAAGAATGAGTACCCCAAGCTTTATGGAATATCAAAAAGAAGCAAACCTCTTAACAGCCAAAACAAAACCAACTAAATGACAATTAAGCATGTTCAAGAATTGTGGGACGCAGAATAGGCTATGATAACTGGACGAAGGAAAAAAAAAGAGGGAGAAAATGAATTGGTTTGCTAGAACTGCTCAAAGCTTATATAGAACTGAAGGAAGCAGACCATTCTGATCAGTATTCCAACATTATGTGCAAGTCTTGTTGTAACAGTGTGAACCTACTCTGACTTAAAAGGTGTCACATTTTTAAATTTGAATTTGCAACTCCTAAAGAAAATTATTGTCTCTGTGAAACTTTCTTCCCTCCTTTATCCATAAGACTCAGTAAGGTGTGTTACAAGTGGTACTTTCAGGTTCTCAGGTACTTTCAGGTTTATGAAGGCCTTTCAGTAAACACTGCTGCTTCTTACTGGATTATCTCATTATGGCCTATTCTTGTTTTCACTCTTTGATGGCTGAATTGATTCTGAATTTTTAGGATGATGTAGGCTTAAGCCAAGGTGGTGCAGTGGTTAGAGTGCAGTACTGCAGGCTACTTCTGCTAACTGCCTGCTGCCTGCAATTTGGCAGTTCAAATCTCACCAGACTCAAGGGTGACTCAGCCTTCCATTCTTCCAAGGTGGGTAAAATTAGGAGCCAGATTGTTGGGGGCAATATGCTGACTCTAAACCACTTAGATTGGGCTGTAAAAGCACTGTGAAGCGGTCTATTAGTCTATGTGCTCTTGCTCTTGCTATTAATCATTGTTAAAGTTGCTTTGAGTTGATTATTATTATTTTTTAAAAAAACCTAGAGAACTGACAGTAAAACTTGTACATATTTTAACAGCATTTATCTGCTGGCCTTCAGCTCCGCCTGCAAGCTATTCAGAACAACGTGAACCATCATAGCCTTAGAATGTTACAGGGATCCGTTCAGATGAACACCAACACCTCTGTCCTTCGCAAGTGGCTGCAGTGTACACAGTTCAAAATGGCTCAAGTGGAAATCCAGTCATCTGAAGCAGCATCTCAGTTTTATCCTTTATGAGTTGGGGGAAATGTTCTGTGAACCTGTTAGTCTAGCAATAATAGGGCTAAAGCTATAAGACAATGGCCATCTTTAGAAACCATACAACAGTACTGTAGCTCCGTTTTTGTTTTGTTCTTGTAGAGAGAAAAAAGGTGAAATGGCTGAAGACAGTGGGCTGCCTGTGTCCCCCAGTAACCAAAAGCATGTTTTGGCTGATGCATAACATTTACAGGAATATTCTATGAAATGAGGGGTTTGCTCACTAAAGCCTGAGCCAATGCATATAGCTGGCTGTTTAAATATATGTATTTTAAAATATTGATTTATAAAAGAAAATGATTTGTTTTGCCCCCTTGGATTTATTAGCACATATACACAGGACCTGTATATACACACAAAGTGTTGTGTATGTTCAGATACCTACGTGTGCTGCTGCTGTTGTTGTTTTTTACATTATAACAAAGTCAGCTGCATTTTTGTTGTCTTCATACTTAAACTTGGTAATGCAATAAATCAGCCATCTCCAACTCATGCCCTCCAAATGCTTTGGACTACAAATGAATGTGGATGCGATGGGTTTGGATGATGTGAGCTGTAGCCCAACACATCTGGTGACCACCAGATTGAGGGATGCCAAAACTTTTTTTTTCCATTATAAAATAGTTACCTTGCAATTTCCCAGGATTTCCCTTTTCATTTCCCCCCGCAATTTCTATCAGCAACTTGCAAGCGTGGCCTGTGCTAAGAAGAAAAGAAAAAGAAAAAAGAAAAGAAAAGAAAAGAAACCCTTCCAGATTAAACACTCATTACCCCTCTCTTCATGTTGTGCACCTCTACCCCTTCCAAGCTGGGGTAGGAGAGGCATCATTTTGGGGTCAATGCTGGCATTTTGCCCAGGGGAACGAGACATCCAAAGCCAATTCTGCTTACTTACAAAGTGCACTTAGAAATTAGGTGGGTAAACTGTGCCAGTTCACTTGTCTTTTTTAAAAAAGAACTACTGAGTAAGTTTAAGAACTTTAACTTGGTTTCATTGCCAGTATTTTTCTTGCAATTCTTAGGAAACTCTCTGCATACTACTACCTGTATGATATATGCTATTTCTTCTTATATACTTGTACACGCTGAGATTTGAAATAGGTCCCATTCATGGGGTTGCCAGAGAGAATATGGATGTTTCAGGCTTCCCTGAGGAAGAGGTTTCAGGTTATAAATTTACATACAGTAAATAGAAAATATATAGAACCACTGCATAAAAAAAAACCAATGTTAACTATTTTTTAAAAGTGAATTTTAATAGCATTGAAAGAGACTGATCCACTGAGATGTATAGAAGAGCCACTGGCTGCAGTGGACTTCGGATCAGCATCTTTGAATAGCAGAACCTCTTGTACTTAAAACTTTTTGTGTGTATACATAACTGAAAAATATTGAATTTATTGCTGTAATCTATTGAAATAAAGATTTAAGCTTTCTATGAAAATGCTATTCAGAGCGTAACTCTTTAATATCATGAATAATATTGGTTAATATTCTGTAAACAAAAATAAAAATTAATACCGTATTATGCAGCACTTGCCCCCCTCCCCCATTATTATTTCCTTGAGTCTCCAGTGAAACTTGGCTGATTTTTTTTTAAAGCAAGTCTAGAGCTGGTTGTTATTAGGTTGAGATGGCACTGGAAGTCACAGGGTTACTCACTGAAGCGGGAAGTGAAAAAGCTGGAGTTGAGAGATTTTGTTTACCGCAAATTGAGTTTCCCCGTACAATCATGATGGGAACAAACCATGCCCATACCATTATCCACTTGCAGGGATATCATTAGCTGTTTAATGCCATAAATGGTATATTTTAGTTGTTCATTTGGAAAAACAGAAAGTGTTTACAGATAGACAAATTCTGCTATTATCGGCCAAAAAACAAAACAAAAAACCCCTCTCCATAAAACATAGAAATATTGTGCAGCTGTCACATGTTTTCTTCTCTAATTTGGGGGAGAAAAAAGAGGATAACCAGCAGTATGGTGAATGGATCCAATTACAAGAGCCTGAGGACATATCATCTTGAAGCTTGTCTATGTGATTGCTAAGACCTATGTTGCTGGCACCGGTTTGATGGCGCTTAATCACTCATTAGTGAATTACCTAAGTAAGAAAAATGCCCCCCAAAAGCATTTGGAAGATTACAATGAAAGATGGACATAGAAGTCCAAATTCAGTGAATAAAACAGTGATTTGTATAATATCACCATGAAGCACAGCAAGGGCATTAGAAGGGATAAGATTACGCTAGGCATTCCACCTAACCCTGTCCTTCTGTGCATTACAAAATAGCCAATGATTAGTTCTCAAATATTATGTAGGGGAATATAAAAAGTGTACCCAGAACATCCTAACAACTAGTTCACTTGATGGTGAGAAAGGAGAGCAGGACACTCAGTTCTGAAACAATACGACAGTTATATTTGGAGTTGTCTACATATATCAGGAAGAAGAATCTAATACCAATCCCATACAATGTTTCTCTGTGCTGTGGAGTTTCCTATTCTTCCCTATGATGTTCCTTACATCTGATAGACCACCTGTAAACTCCTATGATCTCAAAAACCATGCTAGCTGGAAACAAAGAAGATAAACGGAACACCTTTAGGAAAGCATCATCAGGTTATTCTTCTCTTTGCTTGTATTATTTTAAGTGCTATCTTTCAACAGTTACTCCACAGCCATTTATAAAACATGTTAAAGTTTAAAAATAGGAAGCCAAGCAGCTCTAATCACAGTACATAACAATGATTTTCCCGGAGCAAAAACTGGTTGTGAGCTATCCAGAATCATTGGGCGTTGTGCAGCATGCATATGTGACAAAGCAGCGAAATATTTATTAAATAATTTGTATCGTAACAGTTACATCATAACAGTTAAAGCAATCAAGTTATGTCTTCATCAGAATCTAATAGTGTGAAATCCCATATATAAAAAGTAACAGTAAATAAACATTTTCTGTGGCCACATAGCGATATGCCAAAGGTGCACAGAACGCTGTTACCTTCCCACCAAAGTAGTACCTATTAATCTATTTGCATTTGCATTCTTTCGAAATGTTAGGTAGGCAAGAGCTGGGTTAGGAATGGGAGCTCACCCTGTTGCGTGGTGCTTGGGTCTTAAACCCAGGCTGTCAGCTTTCCAGCTAACAAATTCAGCATCTTTAGCCATTGAGCCATCATGCCCACCAATCATCTCTCTCCCTCTCCCTCTCCCTCTCCCCCTCCCTTCCTCCCTCCCTCCCTCCCTCCATCTATCAATCTATCTATCATCTATCATCTATCTATCATCTATCTATCAACTATCATCTATCATCTATCATCTATCATCTATCATCTATCATCTATCATCTATCATCTATCACCTACCTATCTAGAGATCTATCTAGAGCCCTGGTTACACAGTGGTTAGAATGCAGTGGTTTGATTGTAAATGGATCAAGATTGACTCAGTCTTCCTTCTGAGGCTGGTAAAATGAGGACCCAGATTGTTGGGGGCAATATGCTGACTCTGTCAACTGCTTAGAGAGGGCTGTAAAGCATAAACGTGTTTTAAGTTGATTTAAACATCATCATCATCATTTTTTGATGATGATGTGTAAATAACCTTAAAACATATTTAATGTAGATTTATGTATAAATATCTTATGTATCAGTATATTAAGCTTTAAGCTTAAATTTACACATAGGTATTTACATATAAGTTTGATTTACACATAAATATGTAAAAATGCATTTTTAAAAAAGAACTGGATACAAGGATCAACTAATTACTTTTAATGTATACAGTTTTTTAGTTTACCAATGGTAGGTAATTATAGATTAAAGTGTCTGTATTGTTAGACTTCCAGGCAATAATACCATCTGTGTAACTGGTGTTATTGTAGTTCAGTTGGCTTCCCTGTTGAGTTTGAGGCTTTGCCAACCTGGCATTCTTCAGACATTTTGACAATGCTGCTGGGCAGATGAAATTGGAAAGAGTTGATGGGATTTGTAGGCTGGGCCTAGATTGGACTATTTAGCTGCTGTTCATTTCTTACAGTAAGTGGAACATTGCTCTGGACTCTCCAAGGAGTATTCTACCAAATCTGATACAGAAAGGATGGTTCTCTGAAATTTAATGAAATTCAGTGTAGAGAAAAGTAAAGTCTTACACTTAGGTAAGAAAACAAAAGTACACATATAGACTGGGTGAAAACTGTGAGAGGGATCTTGGAGTCTTAGTGGACAACCAGCTAAATATGAACCAGTGGTGTGCAGCAGCAGCCCAAAAAGCCAATGCAATCCTAAATTGCATTAACACAGGGAATCAATCAAGATCAAGTGAGGTACTAATGCCACTCTATGAAGCCTTAGTAAGACCACACTTAGAATACTGCATTCAGTTTTGGTCACCACACTATAAAGAAGATATTGAGACTCTAGAAAGAGTGCAGGATGGTTACAGGAGCTAGGCATGGCTAGTCTAGAGAAGGACTGGGGAGACATGATAGCAGTCTTCCAATATTTGAGGCGCTGCCACAAAGAGGAAGGGGTCAAGCTATGGTCCAAGGCACCTGAAGGCCAGACAAGGAATAATGGATGGAAACTGATCAAGGAGAGATTCAAATAAGGAGAAATTTTCTGACAGAACAATCAAC
The DNA here is from genome assembly GCF_049901735.1 of Notechis scutatus. Taxonomy (NCBI): domain Eukaryota; kingdom Metazoa; phylum Chordata; class Lepidosauria; order Squamata; family Elapidae; genus Notechis; species Notechis scutatus. The sequence continues at coordinate 301,552,420 of NC_142009.1, forward strand.
CAATGGAATAGCTTGCCTTCGGAAGTTATGGGAACTTCGTCACTGGAGGCTTTCAAGAAGAGATTGGACTGCCATTTGTCAGAAATGGTGTAGGGTCTCCTGCTTGGGGGGGGGGGATTGGACTAGATGACTTACAAGGTCCCTTTCAACTCTGTTAATCTGTAATCTGTAGTTATGGTCAGCAAGCAGATGCCTCCACCATGAAAGTGCAGACAAGAAGATAAATACATAAAGTCCAAAGTCTTTGGAATGGTTGCAATTCATTCACTTGCCAAAGAGTCCACAAAAGCCAATGAAATGAGTATCTTATGACTTTATGCAAAAATGTTGCAGGCATCTTACTGAATGCTTTTGAAAAGTAATAAAATATTTAAAAGCCATAAATGATTTGTTTGTCCAGCTGCTGAATTATATATGGAAAGAGTTGACCTAGTGTTCCATTACTTCTATCAGATTTGCCATCATGATTTGTTGGCCAGCTTTGATAGGATCTAGCTAAATGCAATTCCAGACTGCAATGTTATCCGGTACTGACAGTGCGAAAGTGTTTCTAGGGATCTTAGCATCTAAATATGAATGTATTCCTTTGTTCCTGGTTATTTTAATAAAAATTAGAAATTGCTTCTCTATCCGAAAGGCATTAAAATAACATGAAAATAATAATAAGTTTTTTTTAATGCAACACAACACTATCATTAAGTATAATAGTTATTCTAGGAATTTTTAACTATAAATATGTTTATAGTTAAGCATTCTAGAGGAACCACTCCAATAAGTTTAGGGAGACAAACTTTCCCAGATATCTCTCTAGGAAATTCCTAACCTTTTGTTTTGGCAACTTTCTCTTCCAAAATGTTGCAGTACACAATCTTTGACCTAAATCTAATCATCAGGGAAGACCTAATGGCCAAGTAGAGTAGTAACAACTTATCCAGTTCTGCCTTGAACAATTACATCCCAACTGCACAAACAGAATATTTCTCTGCTCAAAAGTTAAAACAGTTTGCTACCTCTTTTTTTTCTGCAAGAGACTGTGTGCCTTTTAGCAGCATCAGAGGGAAGGGGAGCATCCCTAGCATTCCCCCATGAGAAGAGGGTAGGAAGTCGCTCCTGGCAATTTCTACCTATATGGCATCTGTTAAGGAGAAAGCGGATCTGTCCAGAAGAAAGGTGGTGAATCATTTGGACCGCTGTATTTCTAGAATGGGTTGTTCTAAACTTTTGCATGCTGGCACAGCAAGCCATAGCATAAGGCAGCAAATTACTTGAAATGCTTCTTTATGGCTTTTATTGCCATCTTGAAGAGGAGGCAATTTCCTTGCTATGCCAACTGAATTTTGTAATGGCGTTCAAGATTTCGCAATAATAGCCTCACCCTATTATTGGTGAGAAGAGTATGCAGGAGAAGGGAGATTTGTTTTCTCCCCCACTGGATGATTGTTAGTGCTTTTGATCCAACTTTCTCTTATTAAATGAAGTCCTTTCTGGATGGGCATGTTTTAATTATGAATCTTGGAATGTTGGTATAATCATGGCTTTATTCCAAATCTCGGCAATTGATGTTATTGATTTAATTAGAAAGATCATAGTGCCTTGTAATATTCAACAAAATCAAATCCAATTTCCGTAATGATGCCCACTTGTTAATTAATTGAGATTTATTTGTATATTTATAAGCTCTTCAGGTCCTAAGGATCTCAGGGTATGGGTTACAATCCCAAAAAATCCACACAACAAACAAGAACATGAAATAAATCTAAATAAAATCAAAAAGACTGAAGTATCAATTACCACAGTACAAAACAAAGGCACATATTATCAATGGGTAAAAATATAGTGGCTATCCTATTGAATGTCCCCAACCCTGAAGGGGAACATCAGGGTTTTTCCTGGTCCTGAGAAGGAAATCATGTTGGCACCAGTATTTCTCTATTATCCATGTGATTCCTCTAATTTGTCAGTGAGAACTGTGTTGTTTCAGAAGAGCAAGTGGAAGCGGGTGTGGTTGCTTCCTAAACATTTGAAATAGTATAAAATTCCCATGTCACATGAATTGGTGGTTTTTCTTGCCAAGATCCTGAACCAATCAAATTTTCCTGTGTTATGTGAACTCAGCCTGAATTTATGATTCAGCAAGCAGATCACTGAGTTGCATAAAATGGGGAATTAGACATAGGCCAGATGCAGATATATGTTTTAAGAAGTTCAGAATAATACATCCTGTAAAATTAATGTACAGGACCGGTCAGGACAGAAATCTTATCTAGAGAATATATGGTGCTGCTTCCAACTTCTCTGAAGTTCCATTGCCCGTTTAAAGAGGTGATTTACCTGCCTTATTTTCATTAAATACATAAAAACAAATAAGCCTCTCTTGTAGTAGAGGCTGCATTGCTTTTTTTTTCCACCACAATTTCAAGAGGTTTCCCCTGGTTTTTTGAAGAGGAAAAAGCAATTTCATCTTCTGATAGATTGCTTGTTATAGGTACAAATCAGAATGCAATCAAGGTTGAAGCACTAAAAAAAAAAAACAACAACCCCACAGCGTTCTTAGGACAATCAAGACTTAATTCATCAGCAGGGAACCTCCAAATCATCTGCTTCTTAGGCAGACAAAAACACTGGATGAATTGCTGAGTCAGTTCCTTCTCTTGTATTGCTTTTCTCTTTTATTCTGTTTTGCACCGCTGAGTATTTCTGAAGGAGCAAAGAGTTGCTTCTGCCAGTACAGGCAAATGTGAGATGGATGTATCTGTCAAAACCTAAGCAAAAATCATAGATTATTTTCTTCCTTCCCTCCCCCTCTCTCCTCCACCTGTCTCTCCCATTCTTTCAAATGAAATTAGAAAGAATTAGATTTTTGAAGCATGACTGTAGCCTTGCAAATTATTCAGGGAAGCTCTTCCTGAACATCTTCTACACTGTCCAAACTTATTTGCTCATCTTCTCTTTCATTTATTAGATTTCATGATTTAAACTGGATTTGCAGTTGATGGATTTTAAAAAAAAAAATCATACAGACAGTTCATCAAGGTCAATCTTTTATATTGGGAATGGAATAGCCTTCAGTCTGCTTGTAGTCAACAGTTGCCTGGGAGAAATGAGCAATGGTTTCTTTTATGGCAAACTAGCATTCTTATAACTGAAAAAAAAATTATGGTCAGAGTAAAAATGATGTAACTGAAAATAATGTTTAACATCTAGGAAATAAGAAGTATTCTAACGGTTTCTGAAATGTTCCAGTATAAGGAGAATAGGGATATGATAGAAAGCCAAGGGGAGAAGGACTGGAAAAAGAAAAATTTGGGAAACATAAATTTGTTATACCCAGTAAAATAACATATTCTTCTGTTAAAGTTTTCCTTTAACAATCTTATTTAATTGTTTAATTACTTGTTTTGTAAACTGATGCATAAATTTAAAAAACCCAATAACTAAGAATGCCGGTCTATTGAATGCTCTCAGGATTCAGAAACCCAGATTTAGTACCCTTTCAAAATAGTACAGTGTTGCTTTGAGTAAAAGAAGCTGTTTTACAACAAATATCAATTTTTCTGCGAAAAGTACTCAAAAATTTAAAAAGAAGCAACTGAAGCATTAAAATATCTCATACCTGATTGGATTTTTTTTAAAAAAGCTAGGAAATCTAGTTCCAGTAGTGAATTCACAATTCATAATCATAAAAGAAATATTTTACCTAGGAAACATTATTAATTCTACGGTTGGGAAAAACATGGACTTGATATTTCTGGGTTTATTAATTAATATGTAATACAAGATCTAGGTACATTATAGAAAATATAGTATCTATCCATCATCTATCTATCTATGTTATGCATATACAATTAACAAAACAATGTTTAAACTCAAAACAGTATCAAAGCCATTCTTTACTGAGAAAAGAATTAAATCTAGTATGTTATTTGTTGGATCTCTGTTACAATCTAAGGACAATTCTTTATAAATCAAATTGATGACAATACAGCTCTACTAAACTATTGTCCCTACTTAAAGACCCATGGATCAAGGAAACCAAGTATCAATGTCACCACCATTGACTATGTCAATACTGCAGGAGGATCTATTAGTAATCTTGGCAAGGAACGACTATGATTTATAGCATACTCCAATTTGCCTAAAATGTGGCAGCCATTCAGACATTGCAGATGTAATCGATTGCCAGAGGCCAGCTTTCAGAGGGAACTTCAGAATAATGCTCCAAGGTAGCATTTCTTTTATTATTAATATTTTATTGTGCACTGGGAATCTGTATGTGTCAAAACTAGAATTAAATTCTGCACAGTGATAATGAATCATGGCATCTTCAGACCTGAGTTACAGTTTTGACTGATTATGTTCTTTCAAGTTGTTGTCAACACTTAGTGAGCACATAGATTTTCTTCATGAAAATCTATCCCTAAGTTGTTTCTTTAAATCTTTCAGCAGTGCACCCATCGCCACTGTAATTGAGTCTATCTACCTTGATGCTGGCCATCCTCTTCTTTTTTTCTCTTACATCTTTCCCAGCTTTGAGCTGAGTCCTGTATCTAAACTAGGTTAATTTGAGCTTGACTATTTGTGACTTGAGTGAGAACTCTATGTTGATTTGTTTGTTTGTTTTTCCTTGTCTGTCCATGGTATTCCTGAGAATTTTCCCCCATACAAAATTTTAAAATCATCAATACTATCCTGTTTTTTCAACATCCCACTTTGATTTTCATAGAGTGTCACAGGGAATTTATTTTAATTTAGAGAATTTTGCCACGCAATCACTATTTCTATAATTCTCAGTGTTAATGGCAGAATTTGCAAGTGGATGAAGCAAAAATGGGATTTGATTCGGTTCTATATAAAGTGCAAGCACATCTGTTATATTTTGGAAATCCACAATTTATGGTTTAGTCTCTCCTGCAAGCCCAACACTTTGTGGTATATTTAATAAACTGGCTAAACAACCCAGGGTTTAGCGTAATGTATAATCAAGCATTATCTAGAACAGGGGTATCAAACTCGATTTCACTTAGGGCTGCATCAGGGTTGTGTTTGACCTTGGGGATCTGGAGACGGTGTGGCCAGGGTGGGCTGGCCAGCTCGATGTTACTCATTTGGGGCGGGGCACCTGTGCCATCCCAAGCGCTCTCCTGCGAAAATGGGCTCTGGAGCTCCGTTTTTGGCTGTGACAGCTTCCTGCAACCCTCTGCCAGCGAAAATGGAGCTCTGTTTTTGCTGGCACAGGCACCGCAGGCCGGTCCTTCGCTGCTTCCTGGGTGACTCCATGGGCCAGATCTAAGCACCCTGTGGGCCGGATCTGCCCCATGGGACTTGAGTTTGACACCCCTGATCTAGAAAGAAACATGAATACTGGAACTATCAAGTCCAGGTCCTAGTAATACAAGTCAAGGAGCACAGTGGAAAAAAAGGGACTAAAATTAAATATAAAGAACATTAATGACAACAGGTACAATAACTAGCCTTAGAATGGACAATGAAAACATCAAGAGGGTAAATACTTTCTGATTTTTAAGATCAACCATCTACTATAAAGGAACAACAGCAAGAAATATGCTGCTGAGTAGCATTTGGTAAAGCAGTCACGAAGGCCCTGGAAAACACACACAACTATTGTGATATGACTATATTTCATAAGCCTCAAAAGCAATACCTCCTAGCAATAAATTAGCACTAGTTTGGTTAACTAAATGCTGTATTAATCCTCCCAACCTCATCAATGCAACCCTTGTCTCCCTTCTGGCTATTATTTCCATTTGAGTTCCAGAAAGTTTCCCCCGTTTAAAGAATGTAAAACTGCTTTTACTCACACTGGGACCCAGATCACTAATTTCAATCAGCCTCACATTTGTAACAATTTTGCTCACTGCAGAAGGTTGATTAGATTCATTGGGAATGACAGCGGCCAAATGTCCTGTGGCAAAAGGGAACAAGTCTTCGGAAAAACACTAATTTTGATGGAAGAGATTAGGAGAGAGAAAACCAGCAGTGGGTAAAACAGAAAGTATTCTTTCTCCTCCAAGTTAAAATATGATTGTCTGTGGACCAATTAATGAATTTTTATATACAGAGAAAGGAGTTTATTTCTATGAAATGTTATTGTTCATTTTGGGCAAAACTGATCAAGTAAATAAAATTCAAGATGTTTCCCTTTCCCTTGTTCTTAATCATTAGAGATTTTGAAAATTTAAATATATCATCAATCAAAACATTGATCTCTTAGTCTAGTTGAACTTTTAAAAAAACTCTGGGCAAACTTCCAATGCTTTTTTTTTTTTAAAGTAAATAAATCTACCCAATCAGACTGAGTTTCAGAATGATATGAATAGGGCTGGGCATTCGTTCAGCTTTGCTTCTAGATAGATGCTCTGAAGCAAGGGTGAATATGGCCCTATTTACTATTATTTCAATCCCTTTTCCTGGGATTATGCAGCTGTCCTGGGATCTCTGGAAATGATGCAGACCGGGCTATATTTGCTGCAATTCCAGTTAGACTTGTTCTGAAAAAAAAGGCAGAAACCACAAGATGGCCCCATTGAGTAGTTGTACATTTTTGCCATCTAGTGGTCTTCTGAATTTTTACAGTCTGGATCTGGTAATCCTAACCAAATGCATACTCCAAAATGCCTTTTTGGATTCAGATCCAAAGGGCAAAGATATAGTCCAAAACCTGAAGATCAAATTGTTTTTCTTTCATCCTTCTACCGTTCAAACCTAGAAGTGACTCTAAGCACACTTGCATAATGTTAGTCCATTTCAAATATGTTATCTGGCAGTCTATGGAGATTGTCAGTCATCCAGGTCATGGTTGTCCAAAGATGCTTTTTCAAGAGGCAACTGGACTTTCTGTTTTTTCTTTGAAAATGTTTCACTTCTCATCCAAGAAGCTTCTTCAGCTCTGACTGGCTGGTGGGGAATGGAAGGATTTATACTCCTTGCACACAGTAGAATAATAAACAAAGCAATGTTGTCATTCTGTACATTACAGGAATGTTGGAAAAGCTCAGGAGGATCTTCAGTCAACATAGCATACCTGCACACTTCAAATCCAAGGATACACTAAGGCAAAAGTTTGTCCATCCCAAGGATAAAACACCCAGACACAACATGGTATACGCAGTACAATGCAGTAAGCCATGTGCAGATCTGTACATTGGAGAAATGAAACAACCACTTCATAAATGCATGGCACAATATAGGAGAACAAACCCATCAGGCCTAGATTCAGCAGTCCATCTGCATTTAAAAGACAATGCAGACAAAATCCATTCTTTTGAAGACAACAAAGTCCATATTTTGGACAGAGAGGACTGCTGGTTTGAAAGAGGGATTAAAGAGGCCATCTATGTCAAAACTGAACAACACTCTCCCTCAACAGAGTGGGAGGGATACGACACCATCTGCCTCCAGTCTACAACACAGACCTTTCAATAGTTCCAAAAAGTCTCCAGACCCATTTGCATCACTCAGGTGAGATCCTGATGAAACAGATAAACCTTCAGGTGACCCTAATACTCACTAAAAGGATGCAAATGACCAGCTGTCTGCAAGGAGTATAAATCCTTCCATTCCCCACCAGCCAGTCAGAGCTGAAGAAGTTTCTTGGATGAGAAGCGAAACCTCTTCAAGTCTAGTTGCCTCTTTAAAAAGCACATTTAGTGTTCTATCTGGCATTGGGACCCTCCCTCCTCAAATTCTGGTTTTTTAATATATTTCAGGAGATGCATGAAATTATTGTACTGTTTCTATATTGTACAATTAGCAAACTCATGTTTGGGAGCCTTCTAATTTGGGGACAGAATCTAAGGTTCTTTCTACCTCTGAATAACTAGAGTAACCACACTGAGCACTTTTGCCACAAATATTAATTAATGTCATTATTCTCTTGATGTAATCCATAATGTCAGTTTTATTACCCACATTTGCTGATGGGTGGGTACTTAAACTCATTTATTAAAATAAAAAATTGACTTTCTCATTTGCAGTTCAGTCACTTAGACACTCTGCTGCCCTGGATCACATCAGGAGGAAACCTGGCCCTCCATTTTTCCACAGATGAGCAAATTGGTATGAGACATCTGTTAACAGCAGTTTTCTCCTGAGCAAAATATATAGGAAGCATGCATTTTTACCACTTCCAAGTCCAACCAGCTAGTCCAGCCTCTCCCAACCCTATATTCTTTAGATATATCTGATTACAGTTTTGATCACCCCCAAATTAACTATGTATAGAGAAAACTTTGGGGACTACTGAGCAGTAATTATATAGTCTTGCCTTCTATTCAATATAGCAGCTATTTAGTGAATGGGTATGCCTATTGCATTTAAGCATTCCCAACATGATTTCAAAATGTCATTGTGTTCATTGTCCACAATAAGAAAAGGATTGAAAAAGACGAAAGCTGCTGTTCAACACATTGTGTGGATAGTCTGATCTAGCCTATCAATGGTTTTTATTGTGTCTGTCATTTCCTGATTAACAACATGATGGCTTCCTTAAAGTAGGATATTGATACTTCAAGTTTCTGTATGTATAGAAGTAGTGGAATGACAGCAGCAAGAATATAGGAAAGATATCTAAGGCTCCACTCAGGCAGAACAGTGAGACCCTTTCCTCCTCCTCCTCCCCTCCTCCTCCTCCTCCTCCTCCTCCTCCTCCCCCTCCTCCTCCTCCTGACCCTTTCCTCCTCCTCCTCCACCATCATTTGTTCAAATGCAATTAGATTTATATCCTTGGAATATTGTATGAAAAACTGTGCCCTGAAACTCCTGTGCTGTCCATGGGCTCTTGGCTTGTTGATTTGTTTATTAAATTTATTCACCACCCATCTTGTTTACATGTGAATTCTGGGCAGCCTACCATCTTTCTTTGGCACCCGAGAGGTCCCCCTTCACTGTATTTCATTTAAATTTAAAATTAGATTTAATCAGAAACAAAATTAAAAAATGAAGCTGCCATGTGCCGATTTCTGCATACACCTCATAAATCCAACAATACTCTAATAAGGGTGTTATTAGACATAAAATCTTCTTAGAAAAAGACGAAGATGACTGAGAACATTTTAATGGATTTTACCTCATGGTTAATTAGAATGTTTGTGGTCACATTCATGACAGCCATTTTCTTGGGTACTTAGCAATGTGTTCTGAAACTGTCAGTGTACTCCATTGGTCCCAAAGGACTGGAAATCCCTGAAGAATTATTATTATTATATACCTCTGATCAGGGAGGAATAGATCTTTTTTCTACAATTTTATGAGACAATCTAGAGGCTGCTTACTAGTTAAAACCACATCACCATTGGGCATCCATCAGATAGCGGTATGGTTTAGTCCTATTATTTGTGACCAAAGACTTTTCTCTAGCTCCTTCATAGCTGCATGAAATGTATTGATGAGAGATGCAGAGGATACAAATGATGGATGCTACAGCAACTCCATTTGGAAAAATGGGATTGGGGTTATTTAGAGCTCTTTCCAATGAAGTACCAATTATAATAATAGCAGAGCTACTTCTGCTGCCTGTATTTTGGCAGTTCGAATCTCACCAGGCTCAAGGTTGACTCAGCCTTCCATCCTTCTGAGGTGGGTAAAATGAGGACCCAGATTGTTGGGGGCAATATGCTGACTCTGTAAACCACATATAGAGGACTGTGAAGCACTATGAAGTGGTATATAAGACTAAGTGCTATTATCATTGTTATCTGGAGGCTGTTTGCTGCTCTTTTTCAGATATGAGATTGCAATATTCTCAATGGGAACATTCTTAGGGACATTTGGTGCAATAGTTGTATCCATCATTCATTTCTATGAAACCCAATTTATTTTCAGACTGGTTAATTTATGATTTATCTAGACACCCACACCCACAACCCCCCCACCAAAAAGACAACCAAACAACAAACTGAATGGGATGAAAATTGAAGCACTAAATAGACAGAGCTGAGGCTTGGCTGAGAAGCCTTTTAGATTCAAACAAAATTAGATTATACATTACTGCCAATTTAAGAGCTAACTGATGTTAAATATGTCTTTTGCAATAGCATCAAAACTTTGAGGGAAAAAATGAAAACAGACCTAATCTGGTTTCACAGCAAATGGAAAATATACTGTAGGTTTAAGCATTTTTCTGCCAAATGCAATTTTTAAGAGCAAGGGAGACCACTGGTTTGCTGAAAAGACGATTTTAATTCATTTAATTAATTTCAGTCTCTATTGTTGTTAATGGGAGATTTCATATCACTATACAAAACAGGTATGTAAAACACATCGCTGTATAAAACATGCACGTGTGAGTTATTTTTATTCCAGAGTTGTGATGTGGGGAAAAATTTTTAATTCTCAGATCTCCTATATGCTGTAGTTCTAGACTTGGTTAGGTAGCCACAAGATTGGTTTTTATTTTTTAAAAATAATACAAGGGAAACATTAAAGCCCAATTACCAGAGTTGATCCCCTCTCCCCCAATTGTTAGGTTCACCATTGCGTACCAGTAGCACATTACTGGGAATACTGCATTGATGCTACAGTCTTTTTGCAGTCCCTCAAAACACTGATAAGAAGGCTGAGTATCTTTCATTTCCTGCACCACTTCTCTTTTCCTTTTTCCAAGACAAGCTAAAAAAAAAATCTACAGTAGTGCACAGTCACCAATACTGTTGAGTGGTTGGGTAACAGTCTTATTATCTTCCACCAATTTCTGTTCATTTGTAACCATCCATGGAGGGGGAGGTAAAGGTGAAATAGCCATAGAGATAAAGTGTTTAGAAAGATTTACTGTCTTAGGACCCCATAGGACTTCAATTTGATCATAAGAGATCTAAGCGTCATCAATTCTTCTGTCAGCTATTATGCAAGAATGAGTATATTTAATGTTAAAGTCTTATTCCACTGACCTTAGTAAACTGTTTGATATTCCTGTGATGCATTATTTCCCACCATTGGTCTAATTAATTGTATAATAGGAATGTGGCCTTAATATCACATATACTTAGAGCCTTAAGTAGACAGAGGAATAGGCAAGGGATGTGCATAATTATATTTTCATCAATCTTTCCAGCATATCCAGGGATCTACCATTTATTTGTTTATGAAACTTAGTCTGTTGGTAGATTACAGTAAAAAAAAATCCAACACATATGGACAGCATCATCTGGGGGAAAGGTTAAGTTTCTAGCATACTTTTGGGATATGAGTCCAAAAGTTCTGTAATATACAGTACAGATGAAGAAGTCAAAATAAACTATGCCACATTTGCAACCATTTGTTGCAAAAGGAAACTACATGGGTCTGTTGCAGCAAATAAACCATATTTTGGTTTAATTTTCCAGCAAAACCCTATATGATCAGAACCACATTGTCTCCTTGGGGCCAGGGAAATTCTGGTTCTATATAAGCTATTTTACTTTCTACATACAACAGACATTTACTATTTCAAGTATAATCTATTTATCATTATATTATGAATAACCATAAACAAATCACAATATCAAAAACTCAATAATGATAACCATCACACAATTGGGGCCTGACTGCATATGCTCCACTTCTCAGGATGAGAAAGTCTTAACAGTGTTAGGGCCAGTTGAATCTTTCAGGGGAGATTATTCCATGGTCAGGTGCCATGATTAAAAAGCTTACATCCTTATATCCCATCAGATGACAACCTTTCAGGGAAGGGACCTGGAGGGTGCCTACTGTGTTGGAGCATATGTGATGGATAGAAATGAAGACAGATGGATAATAGAGTTGAAAGGGACCGTGGACGTTTTTCTGTCCAACTCCCTGCCCAGGCAGGAGACCATATTCCATTCTGGAAAAATGGCTGTCCAATCTCTTCTTAAAAGCCTACAGTGATGGAGGCAACCACAACTTCTAAAGACAAGCCATTCCATTAAATGTAATTGTCCTCACTGTCAGGAAATTTTTCCTCAGTTCTAGGCTTGATAAGTTTCCATCCATTGATTCTTATCTTGCCCTCAGGTATTTTGCAAAATAAGTTGACCTCCTCTTCTCTGTGATAGCCCCTCAAATGTTGGAAGACTGCTATCATGTCCTTCCTACTCCTTCCCATGAACAGCTTTATAAGTGCTAACCAGCACTTTGAATTGTATCTGGAAGTCTAAGCTCACTAAGTAAAGGTGTCATGTAGGCATACTGAGATGTACTAATAACTACCCACATTGCTGCATACTGTACCCCTTGCAGCTCTTGAGTGGTCTCCAAGAGCAGACTCTTATAAACTTGATTGCAATAGTCAGACTAAGAGCTGATTAAAATATGAGCGAGCACAAGCAGATCTCCCAATCCAAGAGTGAGTGCAATTGGAGTCCTTGGTAGAGTTGTGCAAAGGACTTTGGATTTAGATCAGCATGCCTTCAAGTACTAAGACTTTTACAGTGGTTTCAGATTTGAATTTGGGGCAGCCTATTGCTGTGCCAGAATGGTTTTTCTTCATCCTGATTGGTTGGGAGTCTTGGTCTGTGTTTATTGGTCTCGGAGTTTGCTGTGTTCTGCTTGATTGGTGTCTCTAATATCTTCTGTCTGTTTTTGGCTCTTTTTGTATCTTGATTGGCTGGCAGCATTGTGTTGCTTTAATGGAGGTCTTTAGTGCAGCTTGGCTTCGGGTAAATGGACGGCTATCATTAGTTAGGAAGCTGGGTTTCATCTGGGTGCCTGGTTGGGATGTGTTTGAGCTGGAGGTATCAGGGGGATCTGTTTGTGCCCAGGTGTTTGCCTGGCTTGTGGTGTGGAGATTTTTTTGTTTGTGAGTGCAGGCTTCCAAATGATTGACAGCCTGGTGGAATCATCTCTTCTATTCATGCTTTCTGGTCTTTTTCAATCTCTATGGCTTCTCTGATGATTCTGTGATTAGGGTTTTCTATAGTGGCCAGGGTTTTGGTGCCATTGAAGTTGATGCTATGACCTGTGGCTTCCATGTGTTGGACTAGTGAGGAAGTGTGTTCCAGCTTTTTGACTGCATTTTTGTGTTCATCCAGGCGGGTGCTTATTCTTCTATTGGTCTGTCCAATGTATGTGGCCGGGCATGATGCACAGGGGACTTCGTATATGCCTTGGTTTTCCAGGTCAATTTTATCTTTGGGGTTGCTAAGGATGGCTGCTATTTTTCTGTCTGTTTTGAAGGCAGTCCTGATGTGATGTCTGTGTAGTACCTTACTAATTTTGTCTGTAGTACCTCTTATGTAGGGCAGGACAGCTGTTCCATAGGTCTGTTCATCTTCTGGGTCTCTATTATGTTTCAGTGTGTTTTTGTGGATCAAGCTGGTGATTTTGCTTTTGTGGAAGCCGTTGGCTGTCAGTACTTTAGTCAGGGTGCATAGTTCAGTCTTAATGAATCATCATGGAACTAACAGAACACTGCTTAACCAACACATATTTCATATACAAAGGACAAAGATACAAACAAATAGAAGGAGCTCCCATGGGATCACCACTGTCACCTGTCATTGCAAACCTGTTCATGGAAGAATTCGAATCCAGAGCCCTGGCCAATGCCACCCTCAAACCCAAACTATGGTTAAGATACATCGATGACACATTCGTGATTTGGCCCCATGGACAAGAAAACCTAAACAATTTCCTAACACACCTAAACAGCGCACACCCCAAAATCAAGTTCACCATGGAAACAGAAACAAACAAACAACTACCATTCCTAGATGTACTAATCTACAAAAAAACAGATGGCACACTAGGACACACCATATACCAGAAGAAAACCCACACCAACCGCTACCTCAACGCCCAATCCCACCACCACCCAGCACAGATAAACTCCGTGGCTAAAACACTAATTACCAGAACCAAACGCCTGGCAGACAAGACACACATTAAGACTGAACTATGCACCCTGACTAAAGTACTGACAGCCAACGGCTTCCACAAAAGCAAAATCACCAGCTTGATCCACAAAACACACTGAAACATAATAGAGACCCAGAAGATGAACAGACCTATGGAACAGCTGTCCTGCCCTACATAAGAGGTACTACAGACAAAATTAGTAAGGTACTACACAGACATCACATCAGGACTGCCTTCAAAACAGACAGAAAAATAGCAGCCATCCTTAGCAACCCCAAAGATAAAATTGACCTGGAAAACCAAGGCATATACGAAGTCCCCTGTGCATCATGCCCGCCACATACATTGGACAGACTAATAGAAGAATAAGCACCCGCCTGGATGAACACAAAAATGCAGTCAAAAAGCTGGAACACACTTCCTCACTAGTCCAACACATGGAAGCCACAGGTCATAGCATCAACTTCAATGGCACCAAAACCCTGGCCACTATAGAAAACCCTAATCACAGAATCATCAGAGAAGCCATAGAGATTGAAAAAGACCAGAAAGCATGAACAGAAGAGATGATTCCACCAGGCTGTCAATCATTTGGAAGCCTGCACTCACAAACAAAAAAATCTCCACACCACAAGCCAGGCAAACACCTGGGCACAAACAGATCCCCCTGATACCTCCAGCTCAAACACACCCCAACCAGGCACCCAGATGAAACCCAGCTTCCTAACTAATGATAGCCGTCCATTTACCCGAAGCCAAGCTGCACTAAAGGCCTCCATTAAAGCAACACAATGCTGCCAGCCAATCAAGATACAAAAAGAGCCAAAAAACAGACAGAAGATATTAGAGACACCAATCAAGCAGAACACAGCAAACTCCGAGACCAATAAACACAGACCAAGACTCCCAACCAATCAGGATGAAGAAAAAACCATTCTGGCACAGCAATAGGCTGCCCCAAATTCAAATCTGAAACTACTGTAAAAGTCTGACTCACAGACGGACACAATACAGAAGCCTGATGATGGCAGATGAGATTCTGCTGAAACGTTGCTACAACTTTAAAAGAACTACAATGACGTGGGAAAATACCCGAACCAAGCCGAACACCATACATATATATATATATATATACACATATATATATATATACACACACACACACACACATATATATATATATATATATATATATATATATATATATATATATATATATATATATACATATACATATACATATACATATACATATACATATACATATACATATACATATATGTATGTTTCCTTCTGATGAGCATCCCAGAAGTATCTGGTTGATCACTGTGAGAAACAAAATGAGGGAATAACAGAACTCCTTGGCCTAATCCATTAAGACTGTTCAAATATTCACCATTCCACCATTCTTTTACAGTATTTTGTTGCATATATAGAACTGATTTGAGCTGGAAAATTAAAAGGTGGAGATGAACTACTGAGGAATCAGTGGCTGGGCATACAATATGCCAGATATGATTAGTTTGAGTATCCCCAGACTGGGGGTGGTGGTGAAGGGATATAAATAGGATATTTTACTGATGAAGATTTGCACCTTCTTATAATGCTGCAATGACAGCATTTTGTCTTCAGCATAAATACTCTGACTCTCTCTGCCTTCCAATGCTTATCACACAAATAACAGAGCAGCCCTTCTCTAGACGTTCTCCTGGGCGCCAGTTTATCAGCACTTACATAATAGCCATCTTTATCCACAGGATCTTGCTTCTCCTTCAAACCAACCACTTGCCCAAGTCTTTAAATAATGGAATCTACATGAGGCAGCAGCTGATGATCTTGTTTTGTGATGGTTATTGTATGTTTCTCTCTCCTTTTTTTCTTGAGATCAAATTCCACGTATTAGTTACATAGTTCAAGAGAATATCATTGTCTGAAAATGTTAGCTTTTGTCACACAATTATATTGATACAATCTACTACTTTCTCCCATAATTTAGTTTCTGCAAAACACTGTAAAAACACATGATTTAAAGAAGCATTATCCCTATTACATCTCAAACACAATGCTATTTTTGAGCATTCTTTTTTATAGAAAATGATGGAATATTTTTAAAGCCATAATTTGAGGTTCATTGATACTCTTGCTATAGAAGTTAAGACACTTTCCCATTGTCTATGCAATATAGAAACATCTAATACTTTATTTCATTAATTTTAGCACTTTCCATATCAAATTAATTTATTGATAAAAACGAATGACAGGTTGTTTAGTTTTAAAGGATGTAATAAGTTATTCTTATATCTTAGGTATCTCAGAAGCTGAAAATGTTGCTGGTCCAAACAATGTTGGTAACAAATGTTGTAACTGTAAATATTGCCTAGAATGGCTAAGATTGGTAGTTCAATTCCTCTTGAACTCATTGACATTGTGTGCAAGTTAGATTTTGGCTTCTGGGAGGATTAGCCCAAGACATTTTGTGGCCTAGGGTCAAGTACATACAGTAATAGTTCCTCTTTCCCATTTTCATGTATGGGGTAACTTGGACTGGCTGTGATTGGGATGCCATCTTCCAGCAATCTACATTGAAGCAGACCATGTGACATGCACTGTTTTGTCTTCCAAAGACAGGATTGCTTGGAGAACTCAAAGGGAATTGTTCAGGAGTCTCTTTATTTCCCTCTAATCTTAGTGGTCACTATGGGACTGCAGTTACTGATCAAGTAAATCCAATAGTTGGATTCTTGGGTCTAGAAGGGTTCTTATGAGAGCACAATGTGAAGACCCACTCAAAGCTGGGCCTGGCATTATTGCATTGAGTTGTTTGATTGTTCAACTCTCATTAATAGCAGTTGAATAATTGAAAAGTTTCTGTGCTAAATGCTGTGAAGTGGGTTGATGACTTAGAATGGAAATGGTGGAATGCTGAATGTGATTAAATACAGCTTGATCACATCCTTTCATATTATGCTCATCTCTTGCCTGGGAAGAATATAAGGAAAATGTGACTCTGCTGGCCGTACTTACCCTCAGCAATTCCCAATGCTATTCTACATGGTAGCCTTCTGGATATCAGAGTTTGGATGTGGGGACATTGTTCTAAAGAGTTTCCATTCCTACTTGGATGGCTGCTTTCAGAAAGTAGTGCTGGAGGTTGATTCTTCTGCCTCATCATGGTTGAATTTCTCAGTGTTCTATTTTATCCCTTATGCTTTTTGACAACCATGTGAAATCCCTGGAAGAGGTCATTTGGAGTTATGGGCTGAGAGACCATGATATGCAGATGATACTGAATTCTACTTCTCTTTTTCATTTAACACAGGTGAAACAGTTGGTGTTCTGAACCAATGATTGAGCAGGGTAACTGGGTGAGAGGAAATAAAAATGGAAACACTAGTTGTGCATGGTGTGCATGTCAAACTGAGTCATGGCATGGTAGTATTCATCAGCTTTGCCTGATTTACCAATTATAATTTCCTGGTTGGATTATTGTGATGCATTTGAAAATAGTGTGAAAAATTCAGTCCACCCAAAATAGACAGTTCCCACTGGAACTGGCCAATACAATCATATTATGTTAGTTGTTTCCATTTAAACCAACTGCAGAACACAATTCAAAGGATTGGTTTTGATCTTTAAATGACCTTTAAACCTTAAATGGCTTAAGATTAAACTTACCCCTTGATTTATTACTTGAAGGAGTGCCTTCTCTTATATGTAACCTTTCCTAAGAACTAAGGTGAACTTCTATAAAGGGGAGAGCATTTTTATGGTGACATCTATTGTCCCAGAAAAACTTGGATCCTTTTACCTGGCATGCAAACCACACCAAATAGGTGGAAGGAAAAAATAATTTATTTGCAAATAAAAGGGTTATCCAGAAGCAAGTTCCAAATGGGCACAATCCTGCTTGGAGTTGATACCCTTTTATACAATTTTGAAAAACATACATTGCCATGAACCAATTATGGGAACATAAACTATTATAAACCAAACATTAAGAGCAGTATCATGCATCCATCTTCAGTAATCATAATATCACAGTTCAGCTAAAGCAGAGTCTTCAAACTTGACAGCTTTAACTTCAACTCCCAGAATTCATGTATTCACAACTATGTATACACTTATACTTATTATCTTGTAAACAATTGGCAAATCAAATAAATAAATAAATAAAATAAATAAATTCCTCCTCCAGTCATGTTAGCTCAGGAACTATGGGAGTTTAAGTCCACAAGTCTTAAACTTGCCAAGTTTGAAGATCCTTGAGCTAAAGTTTAGAAGGTAGGCTAAGACTTACCTTATCACTAAAATTCCTTCTTACTAAAAACATTCCTAAGCAGTTTGGTACCAGGGTCTTACCCATCCTTTTAATGGTCAGGCATTCCTGAGCAGGAGTCAAATGGTCTTGCTCAAATTGGTGTCATCTCTGCTTAACAAATCAATTTTGTTCTGTACCAATAGATACAAGGCACTATAGCATTTTTATGTGCAAAATAATCATAATTAATAATTAATTAAAACGGGCTGTCCCAACAACTCATCTATGGAATCTGCTCCTTGAACAACCTTGACTGACTCCATTTCAGCGTCACTTTGATGACAGGTGAAGACCATTCTATTTTCCCAGGCTTTTCAGTTGGCTTAATTGTGTTTAATTCATATTGTTTTGAATGACTGTCATACTGTCACTTGGTTTATATGGTGCCTTTATTTTGCATTTTATTGTGTCTTTTTTAAATTGAAATTCTATTTTAGTGTAAACCAATCAAAGGGTTTGGGCTACTGGGAGGTTCAAATATTTTAATAAAGAAATACATGTTTAAAAACACTTCATTACATTAAATTCCTAATAATGTTGATATCGTGAACATTTAACTCTCAGTTAAGACATTATGATACCTGGAGCAACTAATAATGTTCTCTTTCACCCCTAATCAATCTGTGTAATATTTTCCTAAATTATTGATCTTTGCATCTTCCCTTGAACTAGCAGTAAAAATCTGCTGTTTGAGGAGTCATTGCACATTCAAGTAATCCATTGGTTGTTGTCACTGTATTATGTAAATAGAACTTACTTGAGTCAGCTTTTCTCTCTCTTGAATTGATGGTATTCAGCCTTTCCTTGAGGCTGATGGCAAGTAGCACATGCTGTTGTTACACAGAGATGGAATGCTAGCTGTGATAATGGCAGGCCCCATTATGCAGGTCTGCTAAGTCAACGTTTCCAGGGGAGGGGAGGGAGAGAGAGAGAGAGAGAGCAAGAGGCTGTTGTTGAGAAGATCACATTTAATTAGAAGAGAATCAAGTGAGTGTGTTGTGTTACACATCAGGCAGGCAATACTGCAGAAAAGGACCTAAGATTAATCTGTATGGGAATTCAGCTTTAAGTAATAATGATTACAAATGACTGAAGGCAATTGAAATTCTTGTATTTAATATGCAGGCAATTTCCAGAATACAGATAAAAGCAGGGAAGACCCAAATCAAAAAGCACTTTTTAAGCTAATTGACACATGCATGATGATGATCATGATGATAAGAGAAGCTTGTGGAGAACTGAAGGAAGAAATTCATTTTTTAAAAACTTTTTGACAGATTTTGAATGATTCGGGGGACATTCAATGCTCCTGAAAAAGCAATGGAAAAAGATGCTATAACAATGATGGGAGAGATAGATGAAGGTCATTAATTCTCTTTCAACTATCTGGATTTTGAGGGGTTCAGGTTCTTACTGGGGCTCTCCACAACATCCATAGGGCTGTGTCAATTCAGCACTGGCGATGCCCTTGTTTGTTTCTGTGACTGAAGGGGTTTTGAAAGTCCAAGGAAGGCGGAGTTACTTAATCCCAGAAGTTAACCAAATCAGTTTTCAATCTAGAAGAAATGCTGTATTTACAGTATAATTGTATAAAGTGTCTCTAGGCTGAAGGAACTTGGGATGTTCAGTGTGAAGGGGGAAAAGATATAAGACTGGTGCTCCAGGAACAAGAAGTTGTCATTTGGAAGTTAACTCTTCACCAGTCTCTCATTGCAACTACCTCAGTTGGAAAGGATGGTAAGATGTTTACAATAGTGGATCTGTTGGAGGTTCTCCTTCTCTGGAAGCTTTTAAGCAGAGGTTGGATAGCTACCTCTTGAGCATCATTTTCCTTAACTTTGCAAAGGGCTATATCACATTTCTATGATTCTATATTTCTATAATTCCACAGAGAAGCTTATTCTTTAGTAGATATCCATGTGGGTATGCTGTAAGTACACCCACCCACCCCATTTTAAACATGAGGATTTTAGCTTGCCGAGACTGTCAAATCTTGTTTGCTGCTGAATTGTTCATGCTTTGGCACTGGACAATACATAAATGTTTAAATTGCTCGATATGTCTAACTGAATTACCTTCACATTGCAAATAAAAATGGGAAAGGCTGTCTCTAGCACTTCAGCTTAATCACTTAGACATGTCTGCTGCAGTGCCACTTTGTCTTTTCACTATTTCTTTCTCAATGAAAAAGAGAAAGTGGAAAAATAAATGTAAAATAACGAGAACTTGTCTTTTTGCAGGAGAAGTGAGTTAGATTTTTAAAAGCAAGCTTGTGTCCCATTCAGGGGACTGCTTCAGATTTTGGTGAAGAATCTCTGAGTGGTTTGTTACTTCCAGAATATATCAGATGTTCCAGGCATTCCATTGAGAGAAATTGCTTGAGAGCCCTCCCATTACAGAGGTGGTATTCAGCAGGTTCTGACCAGTTCTGAAGAACCGGTAGCGGAAATTTTGAGTAGTTCGGAGAACCGGCCAATACCAGCTCTGACTGGCCCCATCCCATCTCTTCTCTGCCTCCCGAGTCCCAGCTGATCAGCTGGGTCTTCTTTTGTTGCCCTGCACAGGAGAACGGAGCTGGAAAGCAGGTTAGTGGGGTGGGGAGGGAATGGGATTTTGCAGTAACCTTCCCCTGCCATGCCCACCAAGCCATGCCACGCTCACCAAGCCACGCCCCCAGAACCGGTAATAATTTTTTTTAAAATCCCACCACTCATTAGTCTGTCTTAGGGCTAGTGGTCTGTCTCAGCAAAAATCATTTCCGGTGTCCTTAGATCAAAGGAACACAGTCCAAGAAATCCCAGGCTGTCCAATGAAGACTTCTGTTTATTATCACATTGAAATGTTCATAAGTTGGAAGTGCAGGGGGCCACAGTGACTCATGAGGTTAGGATGCTGAATCAAAAGACTATTGAGAGATTGACAGCTCTGCTGTTTGAAACCCAAGAGTGAGCCACATGATGGAAGGAGTTCCTGTCAATTTGCCCCAGCTCCAGCCCACCTAGCAATTTGAAAGCATGCAAACGCAAATAGACAAATAGGTACCCCTTTGGTGGGAAAATATCAGAGCCACAAATTTTCTGGGAAATGGTGATATCACTGGCTAATCCTTTCAACTTGGAAGGGCCTTGGTACGTGCTTCCAACACAAATGTAGTCAGTAGAAAATTATTAAATATCTGTATGGAGAATAATCCTATAAACCAGATTTCATCTTTATTACACATACATCAGATTGAGTTTTTCTCCTGCTTTCTCCCACAACTTTTCAGAGTGCAAGCTATTTATTTATTAAATTTATATAGCCATCCAAGTCACGCGTAGGGTGAATTTTGGTTAACAACATTCACAAACAGATGCAGCAGATACATCTAGAAAAAGTGATTCAGAAAGTCCAGAGATCTGGATATGAATGTATCACACTTTAAGTAAGAAAAACCCCACGTTAAAATTATGATTGTTTTTTATTTTATAATTTGGCAGAGTTAATACTAATACAATGTGTTTTTATGTTTCCTTGGAATTCAAAAGTTGCATAAACTTTTCCGTTTTCTGGATTCCCCACATTGTTACTGTTTTTAATGTGGATTTTATTTTCTTTAATAGAACTTTAATGAGTTTAACGGAACTGTTGATTGTATGTGATCTTGTTTGGAAATTCATTAAAAAGAAAAAATCACATGAAACAGATTTGTAAAAAGATTTTGCTATGAGCTGTTTGAAAGGATCACAGAAATTTCATTCCATATAATTGATAATGATTCAACAAATGCGCTAACCTTCTGCTTGGTCTCAGAATGCAACTGATTGTGATTTGTAGAATTCTGATTAAAGAACCATGGCTAGTGCAATAGATGAACCCATGGAGTGCATTGAGTTCATTTCAAAGAATGAAGTTGCCTCAATATATTGCATTCTTTTTACCCATATTCAAGTGTAGGAAGTGGGGGAATAGGGTAGTGGAAAGATAACCAGGATATATAAATGGTTGGCTATGATTTATAACAATGATAGATGATGGATGGATAAATTGCTATCCATTCTTTTCTTTTCTTTTCTTTTTTGATCAAATGGTAAGCCATGATGCAATACCAAAGTGCAGTATGTGACAGAAGACAAAGGTAGAGCATTGTATAAATCAGTGTTTCAGTACACACTACTCTGCCTAGAGCCCAGTTTGATGTAAGACAAATTCTTATGCTCCTATGACTGAGCTATTATTCAATTGTAATTGTTCTATCTAGACAGTTTAGGAATGTATCAATTTGGGCTTGGCATCTTCAAGAATTCAAATTAAATCACATACAGCAAGAAAATGAATCTTAAGTAACAAATAACAAAAACAGATTTAAAAAACTTTTAATAAGCATATTTTTATTTAAAATAAAAAGTAGTTATAATCTTTTTAATAGGGTACTGCACAATCTCTATATGCAACACAGGGTTTTTTGGGTACAGAATGTTATGTATTGAGCAATATCCTTAAATACTAAATATATGTTAATGGCTTTGTCTTAAAAACATAGCATTAATTCTAAAACTGGTTTTGGCCATGATCCAATGAACTCCATGAATATTATGAGATTTCCGGTTTTCCCTTTCCCAAAGCAGACAGCATGGTGCAGGTACAAAATGCTTTTATTTATTTCTAAAGGAACTCTTTGGATCATGGCCATTCTCATCGGTTACTTAACCACTGGTACAGATTTTCAAAGAACAAGAGCTGTTTTAATCTGTAATGTGGCATACACTCAAAAAGGCAGATCTTAAAAGAGTTATTTACATTCATGCATTAGCTTTTAACACACTATCCTTGCAATTTAAAAATCATATATTTTAGTTGCAGAGATGCAGGAAACGCTATAAAGAATATATAAAAATATATTTATAACAGTCACAATTCTCCATTGCCTTACACTATGAATTATTTTAGGTACTTGTGCAAAGCCAAGAGCAAAATTGGTATGAAGATATCATGTGAGGAGGATAGGTTTACACCCATTTTGCATGATGGGTGGAAAGTGCGAGGCAATGGAAATTCAACTCCATACATATGTTATATATGGCTATGTTCCAGCCAAAGTGAAACACTCTCAAGACCCAGAAGGAGATTTTAAACACATGCTTTAATCCAGTGGCCCCCAACCTTTTTTGTGCCATGGCCCGGTCCCAGCATCACAAAATGATCCACGGCCCGGTACCAGCATCAGCACACATGGCAAGGCGAGCTGAGCGACCGGCCAGCCAGCCGTCCCCCGCTTCTCCCCGCCACCTTCAACTCCTCCTTTGTACCTTTGTCGATGGGCTTCGGGACGGCTTCGGGATGGTCGCTCGGCTTGCCTTGCCTTGGGTGCTGAAAGAATCCTCGCGCCTTAGTTTTGTTCGAAGCCGCCCCCCCCCCCTTCGATGAAACTAAGGTGCGAGGATTCCTTCAGGACCCAAACGCCGCTTTCCAACCGGAAAAGCTCACCGGAAGCACTTTCTCATCAAAACAAGATGGCGGCGCCCAGCAAACCGGCGGCCCGGTAGAAAATGTTAAACGGACCAGTACCGGTCCGCAGCCCGGTGGTTGGGGACCCCTGCTTTAATCTACTCTCTCATGGAAATGAAAGGGACTCAACAAATCGTATTTTTGGTGGAACCATACTCCCCCTATGTATATTTTATAATACACTTGTTCGTAGTAACAAGGTTGCAAGCTGAGAAAAATCTCAGCTGTTGTGTGATGTACAATCAGCTTCATATAAGTAGAGCAATACCAGATATATTAATAAACTAAAGTTTGCTTGCTATATGGCTGTTGGTACATAAAACCGTTCAATCTGTTTTTTAAAAAAGACTAAAAGTAAAAAAAAAAATTAATCCCTGTAAATTGTTATATTGAATTATGCTTTCAGCATGAGGTTATCATTATGAAACGCACACATACACACACACACACACACCCTTTATCTGTAAATACTTGTATATTTCATTTGCATTTAAACACATTAGAGAGCACATTATTTTTTATTTATTTTTGGAACCAGTAGTTTCAAATTGGTTATATAATAAAACACTAGAAGGCATATTCCTATCCCGTTTTGAAAGCTGGGAACCAAGGTATAACTTCAGAAGAGTTAAATTGTTTCTAGGGTTTACAAAAATTGTATGCCCCTTAATGTAATTAATATTTTTGTTAGCTTTTAGTCAAAACTTTGTAGAACAAAAGTTGTATATTTTTGGGAAAAGATTGATACTGCGCAATAGCTAAATATAAACCCTCTGAGACCAAAATAAAATCATTTTGTAAAGGCCAATCAACCCTCCCTCCCAAAAATATTTGGAAACAGCAATTTCCAAAATCAGTAAAGGTTCTCTTTAGATTCCTGGTGACTACTGTCTCATGTATCCTTGAGCCTTCCTTGAATCTTAATGTAATCTGAGTCGGATGCAGCTTAACATTTTTAGATTGATTAGGGTTGGTTAGGTGTTGTTGCCATGTCATTCTGATGTATCTGAAATGGGTCCAGCCAAAAAACTGGATGTAAGAATTCTAAAATTATCACTACATTTAATCTTCAGCTTCTACAAACTCCTACAAACCATTCATATGAATAATGTGATTATTCTCCTGCCTGTATTATTGTGCCTATGCAGTAGCATACACATGAAATCTCAGTTGAATGGATTCTCATGTTATAGGTTTTGATGGAAACTCAGACTTATGGAAAACCTGTTAACATAATAGACAAGTCTGTTGCATCTAAAGTGATTCTTATGAGGCAGGTTAATTTATCTTAATTTTATATTATTCACAGTAATGTAGTATATATTCTGGAATAACAAAAAAATATTTCCCAAAAAACTCCATTAAGGTTTCCCTGCAGTGTAAAATTATTTTCCTATTTTACTGATAGGAGTAGCCCCAAATACCACAAAATATAAACTTTCTATCTATCCCACCTTCTTCTTTCATACAGCCTTCATACAGGTCAGGTGCATGTATGTATGGTATATGCACATATTGGTATGTTCCAAACACCATAATCTGTAATTGAGATTTTTCTGAAAGAAGACAAAATAAAATAAAAGCATAATTTGTAATAATTTCAAGCTGCTCATTGACATGTATATAATACACAACAGAAATTCTGATGACTATAATAATGCAGTTTTGAATATTCAATGACATAATTAGAGTTAATAATAACATCATATAATAGCATCCCAGTTTAACTGCATATTCTTAGTAGTCCTCAAAGGCCAGTGTGTGTGTGTGTGTGTGTGTGTGAACTGGGAAACTATGAGTTCTAATCCTTGGATAGGAAGATAAATGGGTGACCTTGGATCAATCTCTCGATCCTAGGAAGGAGGCAATGACAAACCACTTCTGAAGAACATGGCCAAGAAAACTGCAGGGATTTGTCTAGGGCAGTCTCTGAGAATCAGACATGATTGAATGAAAGAAAAAATATTACAAATATATCAGAACATATTTTAGACTCCACTTCTTAGGAAAATCTACAGTTCTATCTCCTATATTACTCTCAGGGCTCCCTCAAAAAAGCAAGCAGCCAAAATTCTCTCCATTACAATTAAAATAAGAGCAGTTATTAGCAGCCAAGTTTTTAGTTTTTCTATTTTTTTTTTAAGTTGGATATATCTATTAGCTTGCTGTTCAAAAACATTTTTCTTCTTTTTTTAATATTTTTATGTTAAACTTTATTGTGCATTTTAAACTGTTCTCCACTATTAACTAATGAAGTGTTAACATTAAATTAAGTTGGATTTATGAATCATGTACTTTTGTTAAAAATGAGAATTACACGTCTTCAAAATAATGTTTTCTCTGTTCTGATTTTACTGTGGATTTGTCAGTGAGTATAATAAAGAGAGTATGCCTTAAGATTTCTCTGAAAATACATTCTTGCATGGAATTCAAAAGGCTTTCAGAATAAAGGACTAATAAGACATTCAGCCCAGAGGTATTTTGAGTTAAAATGACTTGGAGAGCATTTGGTAAGTACTGGTGGATGTAGCCAATGCAACTAATTAAGACTGGTATCTATTATGAAATTTCTATTAACTTCAGTGAAGGTTTAACTGGAACTCTGATCCTTTTATTAAATGAAAGCAACAATGCAACACAATTGCAATGCAGTTGGGGACACACTGCAATCTTTCTTTCGTCCCTGTTCACTGTAAAGATCTTTGGAATCATTTTAAAATATTTACTCATGGAAGGGTGTTCCACCACCTTACTCTTTTCAAACCTAACTTCCGTCACTGACATGGAGAGATAAGGTATGAAGGGAATTACCAGAGTATGTTTTTCCATCCCATACTGGGCATTGGATTGTATGAAAAGAAATGAAGTTGTCATCAATTTACATGTTAACTTCTTACCCAGTAAGCCATCTATACCACTAACAGTCTGGTGATTGTCACTAGATTCAGTGGTAAAACATGTTTAGCATGCAGTAGATTAGGATTTAATCTTTGGGGACAAAAGGCAAGGAAGTTGTTGCTGCAGTTAGAGAAAGACCGATGGCTAAACTAACATAATTTGCATCCTGTGTTCATATAACTCATGCATGGTATACTTTTTGCTCAGCCTTTCCATTATCTGAACTACAGAGAAGAGGGGCTGCATTTTTTCAAAATAATCCTTAAGAGGGGGGGAAATTATAGTTGAATTATTTTTATTTTTGCTATCGCAGAACTATTACATTCAGACTTGAAATTAAACGGCTGGTCCACTAAAATTCTTCTGATAAACATAATAATTGCAACCTTCATACATTTATGCTGTAAACCAAAGCATGTCTATTCTCTTTTAGGAAAAAAATATACTTTCTACAGAATGTAACATTGAAATCTGACGAAAAAGAGTGTAAATCTCCCCATGAAACATTCAAAGTAGGATTGAGTGGGGAATAAAATATTGTAAGTGACTGTGGAGTATGGTTTTAAGAGCTTTTTTTTTTTTGGAATTGGCAATTAATTTTGAACAATTCTGCTTCCAAGAATCCAAATTATATTATTTTTACTGTTGCAATTACAATAGGTCAAACTAATTGGAAAAGAAATCCTCAGAAATCTGAATTCTGTACTCTGATTGCTCCATGTTCACTAAGTCTTAAAAAGTTACTAGCTATATTTTTTTAGAAGGGAAGAAACTTATCTCCACAGATCTCTCCCTAAGCATGTTTTCCCTTCTGGACAATGTACGTATTTACATATCCTCTATTACTTCGTAACATTTTCACTGAAATATGATGATTGGTCAGGCCCTCCAGTGACTAATAGCTACTTATGATAACTATTAAACCCTTCCTTGAGCAACTCCTGGCAAGAATATGAAGGGGGAGGTTGTTTCGATGAACCAGATACAGTCCAGCCTTTCTTATTCTTGTTTTTTCACTTATGTTTAGAGACATTGTAGCCTGCAGTCCTGTTCCGCAATATTTTTTTAAAAAACAGCTGTCATAATCTTGGTGCTGTTATTTTGTTCATGGGTTTTCTTTTTTTTCAAGGCCATTTTAGTAAAATAGGTAGAGGTCTAGTATAAGACTGCTTTATTGAGGTCTGGGGAATAGCTAACAGCTAAGCTACAGAGAAGCCTCTAAAAGTGATACTGTTATGCAATTCGCCCAATAGATTAATCAGGAGGAAAGAAGTGACATCAAACTGGCAAGCAAGTATATTATTCCTCAAATATTATCTTTAACATTAGCAAGAACTGCTTATACTAACATTGATTATCTTTAAAAGAAATACTTCTATCCAAGTGCAGACCTTTTATTGCTTTCTGGCATCTGCTTTCTCCCTTTGTATTTCTATTTCTCATGGTTCTATCTGCAATTTAATAGGGTCTGGTTTGATACCAGTCCTTAGACTGAAGACTGAAAAAGGAAAATTTCTTGCAAGATTAACTGTAGTATAAACCAGCTAAAGGTTACAGGCTTCTCTTCTTAAATGCCTATCAACTCCAAGCTAGTGGAGAACGAGAAAACGAGCCTTCAAAATCTGTTAGTGACCCTGCTCATCCTGATGAATACCAGGAATGAAAATCAGGCTTGTGGCTGATCTCTCATCTGTTAGAGAAGCAACTGTTGAACTTCCTTGAGGGAGCAGGGGATTCTGAAATTCCACTAATAAAGTCCTCCTTGGCAGAATGGAGAGCCTTGTTTACCAATGTAACCTAAATAGGTAGAAAAATGCTGAATCAATCAGTAAATATGAAGCCCTGAAATGGAAGATGATACCAGTCCATGGTAGTCTATTCTCAATTTTACCTCTAATAATTGAACTGCACAATTAAAACCCAATGTTTTCGTATTTTGTTCATTTTTATTTTATTTTACATTTTTTAATGTTTCTGTGCATAAACTATGTGGTAATTAAAACATGTTTTAGTATTGCACTGAGAGGTTTCCCTATCTTTTTATATATTTCCTTACATTCATAAATCTGACTATTTGCACAAGTAGTCCTCAAATTTATACCATTTGTTTAGCAATCATTGGAAATCACGATGGTGAAAAAAGTGACTTACAACCAGTCCTTGCATTTTCTTTGCAGTGAGCGTCTCTCTGGTCACAAGATGAAAATTTGGGCACTTGGAAACCAGCATGTATTTGGGAGGGGTGTGTGTCACATGACCATTTGTGACCTTCTCAGTCAGCTGCCAACAAGCAAAGTCAATGGGGAAGTCAGATTTGCTTAATCACCACGATTCATGTAAATGACAATGGCAAAAAATAAAATTTGTAATAAGGGGCATTGTGGTCATGAGTTGCCAAGGCAAACTTAAAGAAATTGATGAATATTCTTGACCAAGAATGCAGGTCTACAAAAAGGTGAGTACAACCCTAAGAAAAATAACACTGAAAGAACCAGCAACAAAAATCAAGATTCAGTCCAGGAGACAAGACTGATGCAAGAAGTAGGAAGATGGAATCTGAAATATTTATGGTCATGATTCTGTTGAAGATATGGTTAAACGAAAGATTCTCGTGTCAATGACGGGTATCTGAGATTATTATTTTTTTAATGATAATCTTGTTTATTCTTTTGTGAATATTTTGATGGCTCACTGTAAAGTAAACTTTTTATATAACCGAGGCAGGTTACAAA
This sequence comes from Notechis scutatus, assembly GCF_049901735.1. Taxonomy (NCBI): domain Eukaryota; kingdom Metazoa; phylum Chordata; class Lepidosauria; order Squamata; family Elapidae; genus Notechis; species Notechis scutatus. The sequence continues at coordinate 301,581,688 of NC_142009.1, forward strand.
TAATAATAATAAAGAGTGGCTGAAAGTAAAATGTAGGTTTCTAAATAACAAGTCTGTAACACTGACAAAAGCTATATAGCAGGCAATAAGAAGATTCCCCAGCCATTATTTGCTGGAGAAACCTATAAATGCCACTTGGAAAAGTTTTTTTCCGATATTTCTAGGAGCAAAGGCAAACAAATCTATTGGATAATTATTTTTAAGACTATGGGAAGGTATTCTGAAAATCCCATATGTAAAATCTCTACTGGAATTTGAGAGAGCCACTTTTTTGCAATTTACAAACACAATCATTTCCTTGAATCCACTGTACTTCTTATTACCAATCCCCCCCCCCCACTTCTTGACTCCATAAAAAATGAAATTGATAAGGCAGGGCAATCCCCACAGATCCTATATCTCCAGAATTTATTTAAATCAAAATGGTGGGCATTACTCCTTGTTAATTTTATTTTGTTTGGAAATATCAACAATAAAAGAAAAATCTATGGACAAATTCCACCATAGTGCCCATGTTATCAACAGTAGGCAAACTTTATGCTATGTATCTCTTTAATGACTTAAAGACATGGCTGGCAGATCCTAAAATCTTGGGGATTGAGCAGACTGGGTTCAGAGGTTGCTCTACACTGGATTATATATGGTCTTATACGATCCTATTGAGAAATATTTATAGGGATCGATGTGTAATCTTTTCATAGTTTTTATTGGCTTAAAGCAGCTTTCAATTCTATTTATTTATTATTTATCTGATTTATGTGCTGCTCATCTCATCTGTTTCTCGGAGACTACTATGGGAAACACAACTGACCAGAAGGCAATTATTCTAAATCCTTTTTGCAGATTAAATATAGTCCTAATAGCACTTTAACTAACCCATTTCCTTCTACAGGTGGAGCTAGAGAAGGGTGTGTCTTGACTTCAATCTTGTTCAGTTTTTATATGAATGACTTGGCAGTCTCATTGGAAACTGAAGACTTTGCTGCCCTATGCTGACCGATACATATGTGCCTTTTTTATTATATGTTGATATCACCTATTTGACTGATGACAGCCTTCTAGCAATATTGCAGTATTAACAAACCAACTGTAAAGTATTCTAAAACGAAGATACTAATCTTTTCCTGCTCCAGGAAATCATATAAAAGATATTTTGATCACCATCATATTGAACAGGTATGTTTAGGATTTCTTTCTCCAAATCCTGTTTAAATGAATTTTCCTTATCTATCCTAGAAATGAGATTTATAAGGAACCAATTTTCTAGTGAGACACCCTGACAACCCTTGGGAACATGCTTTTTTGTATTGTATCCTCTACTGGGATATAAAGAACAAATATAACCACTACTTTTTAAGATTCCTAGGAATAAATTATTTATTTTACGTAACTTACTGCCTTGCAGATGCAAGCTCAGACATAACTAAAATGGTTGCAAAAGTATTTTATATTGCTATTAAGAGGCAAATTATTGTTGCTGCAACAGCACTAACTGTATTGATTTTAAGTACTATTATATACTATTGACTGGCCAAAGACTCTAAAATCATTCATTCATTCATTCACTCACTCATTTATCCATCCATTATTTTTCATATTTAACTGGGATAGCATTATACAGTGACTTTGTCTAAGTGAGGCAGTATCAGAATTCAATGCAGAGATTCCTCAGTTTTAAGAGGTCTTCAGTTCTTTTTTGAAGAACTGATTGTAATTTGGAATACACTGGAATTCTACTTTGAGACAATCCTAGCTACATTCAGCCAGCATACCAGCTTCTTGGGACTTAGGACTGACACAATACCATGATCCTAGACTACAGAACTGTTACAGCTTCTTTTTAGACTGCTTGAAGACAAAATATCACTGAAGTCTGACAGCAAGACAAGAAGCCAGATCGTGACACATCGTTTTGTTTTGTTTTGCTGGTACAGCTGTGACAAATGAAGGCATGTGAAAGGAAAGACAGGAACCATATTTTAAGTCCTTAATCAAGGTATGGACAAGTAATAGCATCAGTCGTTCTTTTAGAAATTAAAGTGACTGTGCCTAAACAAGACACTGTGACAATGGAGAGTCGGGTTATGCTTTTAAACTGTTTGTGGTACTTTATCACAAAGTGATACAACACAGAGTAATTTTGGCACTATTGGCAGCCCCTTACTAAAGAGGGGACTGGTCCATCACAGCTTTTTTCCCTACAACAGAAAATTCTTTATTTAGCACTCATTTGGAGGAGCTACTCAAGGAATAGGAAAGTCTTTAAGGAGTTGTGTCCATTGCAGCTTGTTGTCCTCCAGAGTCAAACATTTTTAGATCATTCTAGAGATCTTGTCTACAGATTAGTGTGGTGGATATACATGTGCAAAACTGCAAAATAATAATAGATGTACCCAAATATATATTTCTTTTAACTCCAAGGCCCAATATGTTTCTGGACTGTGGATTAATAGCATTTAAAACACTTTAAAATGTTATCCTAGGTAACACTTTTCTTTCGATCAATAAAACTAATTGCTGTAAGACATTCTGAATTCCTTTATGTCTGTAGTAGCAGCATCTATATCTAGCCATCAGATTGTGTAGGTAGGGATACATTCCATGAAATCATGAAGCTGGGCAGGAAAGGATGTTCCCTCTCAGTGAATGGAGATTTTCCACTTCAACAATATGATCATCATAAAAGGTGGGTCTTAAAATGACTGTAGAGAAACAGAAAAACGCAAAGCTTGAATTTGCAAGCCCAATTATGGTATTTTTACCGTCTTGAATAGACCATTCTCTTAATCATCAAAGGATCGCTGAAGCATTTTCAAAAAAATAAACCGTCAATCAAAGATGAGGAAGGAAGAAGGGGCACTGCAATGTTGCTTTCAAAAGAACAAGCATGCAGTGAGTAGGCCTCTGTGAATCCCTTTTTCAGAGTAGCCCCTGGTATAATCCCACTTTTTGTGACACTCAGCAAGCCAAAGGAGAGTCACCTGCTTTTCTTCTCAGAATATCTGAAGCGCTATTTCTGAAATGAAGTCCTCGGCCATAAGTCTTCTCTTGATGCTGCATTTCACCCACCTTGCATATTCCATGTGTGCTTTTAATGTTTACTCTTCGAGAGGTGGTTTTGGAAATTACGCCACTGCATTGTTAGCATCAACTGTCCTGCTGTTTTGACAGGATGTCATTGCATATTCAGCTTGACTTGTTCCATTCTCTTCTGTTCTCATAGGTTTCCTTCATTGAAGCCCAATCAAAGTGATATTTTAAAAAGAAAGGAGACAAAAACAAATTCATTAGCTATGCAAAATACTAAAAAAAATGTTCTGTACAGGTGATTAATTATAAAAGGATTCTTAAAACTAAAAATATTGTATCTCATTCCACCACAACTTTGTGCAATTCTATAAATCTTCAAATTTGGAGCATTTATCTACACCATGAATTACTGAAGAATTCTGTATTACTACTGTTAACATTTTTCTGATGACAGAAAAAAGGGATGAACATCCAGATGGTTTCCAGATATTCAATTCTCATCCATGCCAGCAGGGCAGCCAATGGCAAACCATTCAGAGAGCAGCAGGTTGCATGCTCCTGAACAAGGAAAATGGGGGCAGGGAGAGAGAATGCAAGACAATAAACCCTTGATTTAAAAGGCCCTGTTTTGGGTACTTTGGTTACAGTGAAGAAAATCTGTCTGTATACTGGAAACTTCTATGCATATATACAAATGGCTACTTTATACATGCAACTGCATATGTGAAATGCATATGTGTGCAATCTAGTGCCATTTTATGCATAAGCAAAATCTGTTTACATTTAATAGATATTCTATTTTTTATAGCTGGCATTCTCCATAAGTCTGTTAAATCTAAGTTTTTATACCTTCAATCCTGGGCCCAGCCTTATTTTGTGTCACTTTTTCCATTAGCTACTCTATTCAGAAATATTCAGAAATATCTAGACATGGAAGCCAAACCATACATAATTACATGACCTTACTGTACCATAATCAATTGATAGGGAGATGGAGGGCATATAAATTTAATAAATGAATAGTTTTCCAGTGGCTTAAGCATCTACAAATGGAGAACAGTATTGTTTCTAAATAAAGGACAGATAGGGGGAAGACCTTGTAGACCCTTGGCTTTCCTCTCTTCTGGGAGATGCAGATGTGGGCATTTGCACGCCTTAAAACAGCCTCTTGCAGTGAAGCATGGCAAGGGATACTGTTACATTCTTATTGCTAACATTAAACTGCCAATTTAAACAGAGCTTGCTTTTACATGAACACTCAACTTTGTAATCTTAACCAGTCTATTTTTTCCGACATGTATGCAATTTAGCGTTTTGCAAAGATCAATACTAACCAATTTATGATATTCAAGTTTGCTTTATAAGCCATACAGCCCCAGAGATCACTTTGAACTCTTTTTAAAAAAAAATCTAGATACAAGATTGGAAGGAGAGAGAATACAAAGACATTATAATGTTGTTTCAATAAGAACAAAATGAAGAATTTATGATGACTGATTGTATGATGATCAAGCATTTATTATGGTCTCTGGGTCAGAAAGCACAACAATATAATACAGAGACTTACAATTATTATAAAACTTTTAAAAAGCAATACAATTACATAAAATGTATTATTCAATAACCTAGTTATATAATTTAAGATTATTTCTGGCATGATGATAATCCAATTCAGCTACAATACACTAAGTTTCATAAAATATATTTGTTTCCTGGCAAACAAGAACTATGGTATATTAATGTCAGTTGTGACTTCAGTACTGTCACAGGTAAATTGTAATAGCAATAGCACTTATATACGGATTTACAGCCCTCTCTAAGAGGTTTACATAGTCAGCATATTATCTCCAACTATCTGGGCCCTCATTTTATCAACTTCAGAAGGATGGAATATAAACATAGTTTACAGGAATTATCAATGATTAAGTATAATACTTAGTATATATTTCTACTTAATCAAACATTTTTAATTGTAAACTTCCAGGCTATGGTTGTCCCAAAGGTGCTTTTTCAAAAGGCAACTGGACTTTCTTTGTTTTTCATTGAAGATGTTTCACTTCTCATCCAAGAACCTCTTCACTTCTGACTGAATGATGGAGGATCATGGAAGGATTTCTATTTCTTGCAGTTAATATCAATACTTCCATTCTGTGCTATTCAATTAGCTTCTTGGATGAGAAGCGAAATGGCTTCAAGGAAAAACAAAGTCCAGTTGCCTTTTGAAAAAGAATAGAATAGAATAACAAGAGTTGGAAGGGACCTTGGAGGTTTCTAGTCCAACCTCCTGCTTAGGAGGAAACCCTACACCACTTCAGACAAATGGTTATCCAACATCTTTTTAAAACTTTCAGTGTTGGAGCATTCACAACTTCTGGAGGCAAGTTGTTCCTAATTCACTTCAATTTAAAGTATTCACATATATTCATTTTTTTCCAGATCACTGAAAAATAATCAAAATAGTCATGCACTGTTTAAAATAGTCAAATACAGGTAGTCTTTGACTTATGACCAGTTGTTAATGACCATTCAAAGGTACAGTGGCCTCAGAAAGGGTGCTTTACAGCCCATAAAACACTTCTGGCTGTCATAAAACATTATGCAACTCTTCCCCCCACCCATGTCACATGATCGCGATCTGAGTCCCCAGCAACCTGTTTGCACTTAAGACCAGTTGCCAATGATGATCATGTGATCACCATTTCCAAACTTCTCTGCTGGTTTCTTTAGATAGTCAATGGAGCAGCCAGCAGGGAAGGTTGCAAGCTGCTACCACCTGCCGTGGAGCTGATATTCTGGCAAGCAGGCTGCCTACCAAGGAACTCATCAGGTAGATTGCAGAAATGGAGGTCAGATCCCAAAGATCAGTGGTGTCTTTGTGCAGTCTCTTAAAGGAGTTTCCCTTTGTGTAAAAGGAAGAGGCGGAGAAAGGGAGTCCAGATCCTGAAGATCCCACTCTGTTCCTGCAGCTTATCGCAGTAGATTCTCTTCCATGTATGAAGGGGAGATGAACTTCTCCAGTAGGATGCAAAAACAAAGCCTGGATCCCAAAGATCCAAAATTTGTTTCTTCAGCCTACTGCAGGAGTTCCTCCCCGACCACCCTTTTGCTCTGTCCATTTAATGACTACAACCAGAAGAACTGGGGTTATGGTTGTTGAGTGAGTGGTCATTAAACAATATGCTCACATGACCACTTGATAAATTCTGGGATTGCAAGTCAAGGACTACCTGTATCTGAATATTTAAAAACTATGCATCTTTAAAAAAATATTCCTAACTTTTGACCACTCTGTTTTAGAGCTTGCTTATAATTTAATTACATAAAACAATCCAAAACAATTACATAAAACAATCCAAAGTCCTCATTATTGTCCTATTGCAAATTTTCTTTATAGCCTCCAATTACATGTTAAATCCGAAATATGTATATATACAAAACCAATTATTTTTTTAAGTCTTCCCTCAATCTTCATTACTCCAGTTCTGTTCCACTTTTTTCTCCATTCTGTTCCATCTTTTTTAAATTGGCATTTGTTTTGCAATTAATACTGGTGTATGCTAAGTGCTCTTTAAATTCATAATATTCACTCCATGCAAATCCACTCCAAATTCAGAAGCAGAAGTAACTCATTAAAATGTCTACTATGAAATCTTCTACGTGCAGTTGTTTTGCTAATTAGGAAATCACTGATTGAGCTCTTTGTAAAATTGCTTTAAAATGAAAAGAGCAATTTGATGCTAAAACAAATGAAACTTTATGTTGAGCAAAGAAATGAAATAGGAGTGCAAATTTGTAACCTTTCCATCTCTCATTTTCCTGCATCCAAAAACCAAAAGAATATTATTTAGAAAATGTTCAATTAAATACATCCTATTCTTAACAATCTGTCCCATTCAGACAGCAAAGCAACTACGAGAGAAAACGAGAGAAACATAGGCCACGACCACTGGAAAATGTTGCAACTACTTCTATAGAAAGCAATGCAGTAGAACAGGATGTAACTGAATCTAATTTCTAAGTAATGCCCAACTTCTTTCACTCCTTATTTTTCATGGCCTGTCTTATGTTACAATGAAATCTAACCATTTGTTTAGTGTTGCCTGACACGAAGATGTGGACCAAAAAGGAGGGATGACTTAGTCATTTTAACCTGATGGTAGGAAAGAAGCACTAAGAAATATTGGATGGGAAAGGCTAGAGATGTTTGTTTTCCTCATATGAAGGTACTCCGGTCATATTTGAGATATTTCCAGGTAGTCCTCAACATAGAACCACAACTGAGCCTATTGAGAGTTTTGCAGCGATAATTCAGCACCAGAAAAATAAACACAGATGGCTAATGCTTCATTTAACATCATTACAAACTAAGTAGATTTTACAAACCAGTTGTATATTTCTCCAACATGGAGCAAACTCAAACAGAAACATGTTGCAAGTTCACAGCCACGGTCCAGTCTTCAGCAAGCAAACAAGCTAGTTTCATCTACAATACACAGACTCAGAGCTCAACATAGTTGCAGAGTTGCAGAGCTTAACATAGAACAGGACCTAGGCTACTTTTACTTTCAGTTTCCAGCCTAGGCTACTTCTAGTAGTTTCAGTTTCCAAACTATCCTCATTGGCTGATTTAGTTGCTATGCCTATTCATTGGCTGACCCTGTTACCATGCTCTATTCCAGTTCATGAATATACTCTGACAGAGCCCAAAATTTCTGTTGTCTTGAGATATTTGTTAAGTGATTTTTGCCCCATTTTATGACCTTTCTTGCCACCGTTGTGAATCACTGCAGTGTTATTAACATGGTTAAGTGAAACATGGCTTTCCCATTGACTCTGCTTGCCAGAAGGTGAAAAAAGGTGATCACATGACCCCGGGACATTGCAATCATCATAAATATGAGTTAGTTGCCAAGCATCTAAATTTTGATCAAGTGACCATAGATATGCTTCAACAGTCATTAAGGGTGAAAAATGGTCATAAATCACTTTTTTCTGTGATGTTGTAACTCTAACATCTTTAGTGATGTTGATCATTAAATGCCAGGGATGTTTGACACCCTTCAAAGAACAAAATCTTAACAGTAGTTAAGTTTTAAATTAAATTAAAAAATACTGAAATTCATTAAGATGAAGGGATGGCCATGTCCCATGTATTTAATATTTTCTCAATTTTGTCATTAATTGTAATTATAATTGAATTATACTCACCTGGAACTCAGTGCTAATTATGTGTCCTTTCAGATCCTTCAGGGGTCACCTAATTTTCCACTGAAATTTAATATAAATCTCTTCAAATCCTCTTAATAAAGATTCATTTGCTTTTAACTTGTTTTTTTGGGCTCTAAACTGATAGAATCATTGATAGAATGTAAGATCTAGAAAGGAATTATCTGATCTTTGACCCAGTGAAGGAGCCCTGACAGCCAAAACAGTTTTGAAGCATGACAATCTACCTAAGGTAGTCTTTTAATCTGTTGAACAGCTATTACAGTCGTGGTTTTTTCCCCCCTGATGCCTAACTGAAATCAATTTTTTGGTAATTTATTTATTTATTTTTGTTAGCTTGGCTTATATGCCACTGCATTTCCAAAGAGTCTAAGTGGTTACAAATAAAAAATAAAAAATAAATGAGGAGCAGAATCTTCCCACATCTCCAAACGCCTTTGAAGAATCTTACTTTGATAATTCTTTGGGGGAAAAAATAGGGGATTTGATGCCAAGAAATGGGACCCTCTGGACATGGAGGTTCAGAAGTAGGGATCCATCACTGAGAAGGTTTAAGCATGGGTTCCTTACCTCAGATTTGCAACCTGCAGTCCTCTCTACTACATCTTACCTGACACACCAACTCAAACTAGAGAGGGCAACTCAGAGTTAAGCAGACCCTGAGCCATGTAGACCTGTAAAGGTGATAATCAGCCATTTAAATTGCACCTCAGAGATCAAACAGGATCAGGAGAATTGCACTCCCTTGCCCTAGTCACACCAGAGATCATCAACAAGGCTGAATAACAGGTTCAGTCCCATATGCAGGCTTGAATCCTGACCAGAAAAGATCAAGATAAACTATTTCATTCATGATTCTCAGAAGTTGTCCCTAATGAAGTAAAGCTGGATAGCGGTCAATAGTTACCTACAGGTAATCTTCTTTTAGCAACTATAATTGGGACTGGCAATTTGGTTGTTAAGTAAAGTGAATGCTTACATTAAACTATGACTATGCTTATGTTCATACTTTGTTTGTTCCATTGCTTTACAGACCTACAAGGTTGTAAATCTAAGAATTGATTAATGTTACTTTTTCACCACTGCTGCAACTTGAACAGTCGCTAAACAAAGCAGTCACTAAACAAGGACTACCTGTAGTACAATTGGATGACAGCTTCTTGAAGACAGAGGAAACACCACCTTATTCAAGTGTATATTTCCCATTATCCACACTTGACCCAACTAGACTTTTATCCTGACCATATCTGAGTGATTTTATCCTCTAGATTCTGTCTAAATTTACTCAATAGCAAATACATCTTCTGACCTTAATAGGGACCAATTCGTTTTAATAATGCTTTAGGACATTGGTCGCCAACCAGTGGGTTGGGGACCACTGGTGGTCCGTGAGAAAATTTTGGTGGTCTGCAAAAAAATGTCACCCCCCAAAGCAATTAATCCAGGCTATGCAGGAACACAAGGCTCGCGTCATTTGCATTGAGAACATGAGGTAATGAGGGGAGGGGGGAAAGGGTGGAAGAGGGGAACTTGCCCCACTCGCCCCACGCACTTCACCTGGCCACTGGGCTACTTCTTTTCACTTCTTTCTTCTGCTTTTGGCTGCATGCAAGTAAAGCAGCAAAAGTCTTTCTTTCTCTGCTCCAAACTCCACCAGAAATGAGTCTTTGGGACCCTGCAAGGCATCCTGCCCCAAGAGGCTGCACTGGCGCAACAAGTCTCACAAAGACTCATTTCTGGCGGAGTTTGGGGGAGAGAAAGACGTCTGCTGCTTTTGCTGCTTTCCTTGCATGAAGCCAAAAGTCTCTCTCTCCCCCTGAAAATGGAGCTGGAGATGGTATCCTGTGATCCCAAATAAAGAATGATTGATTGGTAGGAAAACGGGATGGGGAATTTTTCTGCAGATTTTTTTGGGGATTTTCCCAGGGTCTCTGGTCTGTAGGATTTAAAATTATGAGTTTGGTGGTCCCTGAGGTCTAAAAGGTTGGCGACCCCTGCTTTAGGATGCCTATCTGCAGAAGCAGTAAGAACAGAGAAGTAAGCATTTCCCATTCTTACCACCACTTGAATTTGATCTCTTACCCATATAAACTTTTCTTTTTATGCCAGCTTTATTCTAAACATTTCTTAAGCCATTTTATCTCCTGGAGATTCCAAGGAAAATTACTTGAATTAATGGCCAAAGTTAGACTGCTCAGAAACAATCCTTTCAAGTGCTGCAGAAAACTCTTATTCTAGAAATCAGTGAAATACTCAAGAGGACTCCCTCCCAGGCTTCAGGGAACTCCACATTTGTTCTGTAGAAATAGTCGTGCAGCTGCTCCAAGACAAAAGCCAAATCTGACATGTGGGCTATATGGATCAGGGCCATGACCTTCTGAAATAAATCCAGGGTTGTCATGATGACCATGAACTCACAAATTACATCACTTCCTATGTATGTGAGAGATTGACTTTACAGGAAGATAAATTTACAACAGAACTCATCTGATCTCTCTCAACTTTTGTGGATGATAGCAAGTTACTCAGGGAGTGTATATTCCAAGAAGAGCGAAAAAGAGGGAGAATTTTAAAATAATTTTAAAATGTCAGCAAAACTCTGACAGACAAGAATGTTCAAACTAATTCCAAATAATAAAGTTCTTGTTGAATTAATTAAAAGTATCATTGCATCTCTTGTTTACTATGAACAGCCCACTGCATCTCACAAATACAGATAGTCCTTCTTAATGTCCATAGTTGGGACCCATAGCTTGGTCATTAAGCAAAATGACTGCTATGTGAAACTGCAACTGTTTTATATCTTACTTCAGCTTTCCTCTGCTTTATAGACCTGCAAAGATGATAAATGCAAGGATTGGTTGTAAAGTCATAACTGTTAACAGCAACTAAATGAGGACTATCTGCATATGTTTTCTGTGGCTGAAATCTTTTTTTAAAATATGATTTCTTCTTCCGGTTTTTAATTATATCTGTGGAGAAAATTCTGATGTTTTCCTCTAAGTATTAATGGTATCACACTTAGTTTTTATTCATTTGCCACGTGTCTTTATCAACACTTCAGCAAAAGAGTGGTCAATATTCTACCTGACTCTGTGGTTTCTTCCATTAACCCCCAAACACTTTAACCCTCAGACTGTCTACTGTTGACCTCACCTCATTCCTAAGAGGTCTATAAGGGGCATGCATAAGCGCACCAATGTGCCTACCCTCCCTGTCTTAATGTTCCCTTTTATTCATGTCTATTTCATGTATTAATAATCATGCTTATATTATATGTATATATATATATTATCAAATGCATGCTTGACAAAATAAATAAATAAAAATAAAAAAACACTTCAGATTGGCTTTGGACATACAGAGAGAACTAATGCAGATGACAATATAAGAGTATCATGCTATCATATTGATTAATCACAATAAGTTTCTTAGCAGGTCTACTTTGCCCTAACCAAAGTTTACATTCTTTTGCAGAGTTACCTCATATGCAACACATTTTATTTATGTATTTACTGTATATTTAATACTTGCTAATCACCCATTTCCCTTGGTCCTTAATGAAGTAGCCATCAGACCACATATAAGTGACCCTAGGCAATTCCTGGCCAGATACAGCTGCAACTAGATGTCAGCCTATGTTACCGTAGTAAATGGCACTCCTAACTCTGAGACCACATGTGTCTGCAGTGTCAATAATCGAGAAACACCTCAAACAGTGAAACAAATTATTCACTACAACTCCCTATAGCAGGGGTGTCAAACTCGCAGCCTGCAGGCCAGATGTATCACATACTGGCCACGGCCACCCCCAGTTTAGTGAAGAAGAAAAAAGTCATAATACATCATGTGTTGACGTGATGTCACGAGTTGGACACCTGTGCTTCATAGGATTGGCTATGCATCAATCGATCAGGCAGATGAAACACTCATCAATATCACTTCTGGTTTATTGTCCTGACAGATCTGAACTGAATGAATCCAAGATACTTTGTGATCTGCTGAAGATATTTCTTTATAAAACAACTTCAATGTGACCTACGGTCTCTATTATTGTCAAGTGCTTAGACTGGTCTTAACATCTGGGGAAAAGATGCACACTGGTCCTAATATCTAGGAACAATTATAAAGCATGCTTGAAATCATAGATTCAATTTATAACGTCTCTAAGAACAACTGTGATATTTCTATCTTAAAGCCTTGACAGCTGGTGCATAGCTGGTGCATAGGATAAGGTAGATGGACCAGTGATAGAATAATTCGTAAGGCAGGTTAAATGCCTATATTCTATTGGAAATAATGGACTGTTCAAGGAATTGCAGAATCATAGTTCATTTGTATAGGATTCCTCCACAAAAACCAGGAATTTTTGGTTTAAGCAAGTTTATTGTATGAAATCTATCATTAGTTTATTTGTATGACATATCAATATCCCCCACCTTAAAAAAATTCTGGAGTTTTATATTATAGTTTTCTTACCAGGTATTATATTAACATAGCATAGCATAGCATAAACATAAATTATTAGCTGGAGATATAACCTGCTATTGGCAATTTTTGTGCCAAAAAGGTATTTGAAGATATTCAGTAGCCTAGTAAAATAATAGAGTCATGAGGACAGGACTATTTTCTTAGTAGTGTCAACAATGCCCTTCTTTGATTCAGTTACCATGCACTTTTTCAATAAATTCTTCAATGAACCATTAAGAAACTTCTTATTCATTTGACTACAAATTCTGAAGACTAATGAAGACATTTTCCCAAATGAAATTGACTGCAATTAAATGATCCTTGCTAAGTGTGATCTCGATTGTTATTACAATTTTTAGTTAAGTGAAATAAAATTCCTTTCCTACCAGGTCTACCAGTCACGTGCAGGTCTGCAGAAGATGTTAATTCAAGTTATGCTTAGCTCCACAGACTACACAGAGATGTCCATGTAATTTCCTTAGCAATAATATTTGTTTGGTTTTTCTAATCCCTTCTACAACCCTAGAATTCCCTGTAACCTTTTATCCAAGTTCTCACTAGATAAGACCCTGCATAATTTAAAAATAAATAAAATCAATTAAACATAAAGAGATGGATATGTCCCATGAAATCTTTGCTATCTTTTAGGTATCTCAGGATATCAAATATCATCTTTAATATCATCTTTTAAAGTTACCAAACAAGGTTAAAGAATTAGAATCCATGCAGCATCCATGCAGCATCCATGGATACTTGCACTACTAAAACGAAACTGCATTAAACGAGAACAACATAATTGGTCTTAATGCTGGATAAAATAGCATTGTTTAGAATATGATGAATTTACAGTTTGCTGTTTTATGTTTAGCAATCACTCTCTCCCAACTGGTTTGGAGAATGCTTTCGGCCACAAGAATATGCCACTCTTAACCAACATCAATGAAGGCCTTTCTCTGTTTTGTTTTGCTTTTTGCTTTTAGGCACAGTTGGGAGTCCAACCTGGCAAAAGGTTATCCAGGGATAGCAAAGCTGTGTAATGTCTTTGTTTTTGAAGCCTTTAGGGGAAGTTTCCTTTGGTAGGCTTTCTGCTTTTTTGCAATTTTGTCTTAGTCCACTACAAAGCATTAACTGCTTCCAAAGAAACATGTAGGTTTCTGCCATAGAAACTCTCTTCAAAATGGACTGGAAGAGGCTCCAACTCCCAACCTCCTTTTTTGCAATATGTGCAGTGGCTCCATCACCAGTATTGTGATGGAGTTCACAATTTTCATCAGTTTGAAGGAAACACAGGGAAAACACCCTAAAAAACATGTACATAGTTTAAAAAAAACAAGGCTACCCAAGCATGGGAAAATTCTGATCCCACCCTTGTGATAAGGTTTGACCACTGGGATCTCTTTCCGTTCCCAAAACATTAAATCTAGTTCTGGCCACCAAAATGTTGCCTTTCCTTGATCTAGAGGAGCCCTGGGGTTCTAATTTTTAAATGTGTACCTCACAGAGATCATAAGCAGCTGCCTTTGTATGTGCTAATACACTACCCACATACACAATATCCATCACCCAAGCATCCAACGTTAGGGATGCATGCCTCTTACTTCCTCCAGACCCACTACTTCATATCTTAAATGCAAATTACTTAATGCAAGAAGCCTCTCAAATAAAACGCATGAATTCCTCATCCTTCTAAGCTCAATCACATTTGACATTATATTTGTCTGTGAGACATGGTTAAATGCATCTTTCCCAGACTCCATTACCACTACAAGAGAATATGAAGTTTTTCGGTCAGATCGCGAAATCTGTAGAGGTGGTGGAGTTGCTATATTCTATACAAAGTCTCTAAATCTAAAAAAGATCCAAATTATACAAGAGCTTGCTCTTCCCGAGACCATCATCTGTGAACTGTCCTTAAACATCTCAATCCGCTTCTTACTTTGCTAACTTTGTCCCTGACTATGATATAATTTACTTTGTCCCTGACTATGATATAATTCATGCAAACAAGCTAACTTCACTACTGACATGAGCTGCCTCCTTGCCCACACCCTCTCATTTTTCTTGGTGACCTTAACTTACCTCTTATAAATTGGACACTAAATGAATGTACATCTGAACCCATTCATACAACCCTGTACAATGCTGTTACCACACTAGGACTGGAACAACTAGTAACCAACAATACTAGACTTAACAACTGCCTCGATCTCATCTTCTGCAACAGTTTGAATTCAATTTATGGAATTCAAATTAATGAACCCTTTTCCAACAGTGACCACAGCACGATTGACTTTTGTCTCAACATATGTCCTCACAAAAATCACCATGACGACAGGATTCCCAATTATAACTTCAAAAAAGGCAACTATGATCTTATAGACAACGATCTCTCATATCTTGATTGGCAAATTCTATTCACTGGATGCAATTCTGTTGAAGACCACTACAATATATTTTTAGTTGAAGTCAAAAGAGTCATCAAACTATATTTACCAATAACAACTCCCAAAACCAGAAAAAAACAAATTACCCATAACAATAAGGAAGCTCCAATCCAAAAAGAAATCCCTTTGGCGGAAAAACAAATCTGGTCACGTTGACAACTTTAAAAGCTGATACAAAAATTTATGCCACCAGATAAAGACTGAATGCACTAATTATCACATTAAACAAGAGGAAAACCTTCTACGCACAAATTCCACCCATGCTTTCTACAATTTTGTAAACAACAAACTAAAAGACTCAAGGTCCATCCCACCCCTGAAAGGACCTAATGGTAAAGACTGCAATGATGACACCATTAAAGCCAACCTCTTTAACACGTTCTTTGGCTCAGTATTTGTAAACAGCAATAGATCATGCCCAGTATTTCCTAGTCGAACCACAGACAACTACAATGATCTAATACATATTGATTTTACAGAAGATAATGTTGAAAAAGCACTACGCAATCTAAACCATCTCTATCTATTGGATCGGACGGAATATGTGCCTACTTCTTAAAAAAGCTATCCACTGCCATAGCTGAACCTCTAAGCATAATCTTTGAAAAATCTTTCAGGACCAGCTCCTTGCCAAATCTATAGTCACAAGCCACAGTCATTCCCATCTTCAAAAGGGAGACCCCAGCCTAGTTGAAAATTACAGACCAATCTCTTTATGCTGCATCACCTGTAAAGTCATGGAATCAATTATTAACCAATCTATTATCCTCCACTTAGAGACAAACAACCTACTCTATAATAAACAATTTGGTTTCAGAAGGAAACTGTCCTGTAACCTGTAACTCTTGCACTGTAAAAACATATGGACTACACAACTTGATCAGGGCAAAGCAATTGACGCAATTTACATAGACTTCTGTAAAGCCTTTGATTCAGTGGAACATGACAAACTACTCCTAAAACTAAGGTCTTATGGTATCTCTGGACACCTGCATAACTGGATAGAAGCATTCCTGTCAAACAGGCAACAAATGGTCAACATTGGGAGCGTCCTATCAAATTCTGTACCTATCAACAGTGGTGTCCCCCAAGGCAGTGTTCTAGGACCAACTCTCTTCATACTCTATATTAATGACCTCTGTGATTATATTAAGAGCAACTGTGTTCTTTTCGCTGATGATGTAAAACTATTCAACACCACAGACAATGCTGCTACCCTTCAAAAAGATCTTGACTATATGTCAGAATGGTCAAACAAATGGCAACATCAAATCTCAACAAATAAATGCTCTATCTTACATATTGGCAAAAAAAATAAAAAAATAAAAAACAAGCTGAATAGTCAAGACATTGTTGATGACAAAAACTTTGTCAAGGACCTTGGAGTACTCATCTCAAATGATCTAAGTGCTACATAGCCAAAAAGGCATTAAGAGTTGTTAACCTAATCCTGTGTAGCTTTTTCTCCGGTGATATCACTCTAACTAGAGCATATAAAACATTTGCTAGACCAATACTTGAATACAGCTCATCAGTCTGGAACTCGCATTACATATCTGATATTAATACAATTGAGAAAGTCCAGAAATATTTTACGAGAAGAATCCTCCACTCCTCTACTCGTAGCAGAATACCTCATGCCACCAGACTTGAAATTTTAGATCTAGACAACCTAGAACTACACCGTCTTCGGTTCAATCTAAGTATAGTATATAAAATTATATACTGCAATGTCCTACTTATCAATGAATACTTCAGCTTCAACCAAAACAATACAAGAGCACTAAATAGATACAAACTAAAGATAAACCGCACCAAACTTGATTGCAGGAAATACGACTTCAGCAACAGAGTGGTCAATGTCTGGAATACTCTACCTGACTGTGGTTTCTTCCCCAAACCCCAAAATCTTCAACATTAGACTGTCTACTATTGACCTCACCCCTTTCCTAAGAGGTCTGTAGGGGGCGTGCATAAGCGCACCAACGTGCCTACCGTCCCTGTCCTATTGTTTCTTTTTTTTCTTATTTGTATCCATTTCATGTATTTATAACCATGTTTATACTTATACCTGTTATCTAATAATTGTTTGACAAAATAAATAAATAAAAATAAATACGTTCTTGTGTCTGAAAAAAAGCCAAACACTTCAGAGTTTTTATTTTCTGGTCTGTATGTCCCCAAGAGAATAAAAAGTCACTACAAGTTGAACTATTACAATCTGTACAGACATCAGATAAAGATTTGACAGCATCTTAGGCCTAAGATAGAATGATGAGCTTCACTGTAGAGCAGGGCCAGTCTTCTTATTGTATAGTAATGCCTTCCAGATATGTGGGATTATAACACCCATCATTTTTAGCCAGATTCAAGGGGGGAAAAGATGTGAAATTAGGCTGATAACTGTATCATCTTGCCCAGATGTCTGTGCTCACATGAAAATATCCTACTACAAGCTTGCCTTTCTTTACTCATAGCTTTTTTAAAATAATGTTTAATAAGATTATAACTAGACTATCAAAAAAGAAAGTAAAGAATCTTCACAATTTTAGAGAGCTATTTTCTGCCTGGCATGTGTAATTCTTTATCATATAATTTGTGTGCCGTTCTTTTTTAGACATAATTGTTTCTATTCTCAAGCATTAACACTGATTGACTTTAATTTAATGGGTGAAAACAAGAGGGCTGATTCTGAATTTCCGTAATTCTAATGTTCTGCGATGAGAAACTAATTAATGGATTGCCAGGTCACAACTCAGATTCTTTCTGGGCTTTGCAGTGATTGATTACGCAGAAGACGCCACATCTATAATGAACACTACCCATTCTTGACTGTTCTGCTGTGTGGTATACTTGGAATTTTGCTTGTAGAAAGGAATAAAAAGCAAAGAAAACTGTATGGACCTCTTCTTGGCAGTAATACCAAAGTGGTTTGCCATTGCTTTGTAGCCTGTATTGTACTAACTTCATCTGAGCCCAAATTAGGAAAAGCTAGAACAATCACCAATATTTTCAACATAAGATTTGCACTGTATGGACCACAAAAATATGTTCTGCATCAGTCACTGTCTTAGAGCAGGACTCCCCTATCTTTTTTGGCACCAGGGACCGGTTTTCAATGAAGACAATTTTGCCACAGACTGGGAGGGGGGATGGTTTCCCTTTTGTTCACTCATCCGCTAGTCACCATCAGCTTAGCTTTGCAGCCTGATTCATTATAGGCCATGGACCAGTACCAGTCCATGGCTTGGAGGTTGGGGACCCCTGCCTTAGAGGACAAGGAGGACACTCAGTTGTTTTACAGATAGCAGATTGCATTATCTGTTTAAAATATGAATTTTCTGGAAAACAGGAGACTGTGAATTGCAGTTCTGTCTTAGGCATGGAAGCCTGTGGGTGACCTTGGACTATCATTCTCTCGCCGCCGAACCCACTTTGCTTGTTGCTGTGGGAAAAACAGAAGGAAGGACTATGTGTGTCCGTCATCTTGAATTATTTATAAAAATAATAAAGGCAGGATTAGATAAAACAAATAAATATATGAGCCAATTTTAAATCCTTTTGCTTAAGATGTATCTTCAATAACATAAAGGCAAGATAGAAGAGCAAAATCAAAAAGTTTTTCTAAATTTCTCAGACAAGAGAAAACTGATTCTTGCTAGGTTAAAAATCTTCTGAAGCAGAGTATATTAACCAAACCCTAAAGTTTGAAATAAGACGAAAGTATATAATGTGGTTCTAATGCCATAGTATGACACTTAAGCCGAATCTTACGATGTGCACATCGTAAGATTCACCTGCCTCACAAAATGAGGTCCAATACATAGAAATTTCCATTATATTATTTTTAAATCAAGCATTTTTAAAACTCCCAAAGTGCTTCTTTCAAGAGGCAATTGGACTTTCTTATTTTTTTTTATGACGTTTTGCTTCTCATCCAAGAAGCTTCTTCAGCTGTGACTGGTTGGTGGACTGCCTCTTTCCAGTTACCTCTTAAAAAAGCACTTTTGGGACAATCATGACCTGGATGACTGAGAATCTCCATATACATTTTTAAAATTCATTCATTCTGCTTTCAGATTGCAACAGGAAGCAGAGTTAACAGGTATACAGGCTTAAACCCCTTCCTATGGCCTACAAAACAATCAAAGACCAAATTTTAGCAATTAGCTTATAACATTCTATCTCCTTCTTAAACAATCAAATCACACCTAAATAAACTATAGCTATTTCCTTATCAAGCTAATAACTAAAAATTAATGGCAGAAGAATAGCATCCTCCAAATGAGTTGTCCTCTGAAACAGCTATCAATATTACTGATCACACAGGAAACCACCAATACACAAATGACAAACCTTATCAGTCAAATAATCTATTACCCACAAGGCAACTGAAAGTCACTTGCAAAAAAAAAAAAATCTACCCAGGGGACTTTTCCATCTAAGAACAGGTAAAGTAGGCAAGATAATAAGAATATACAATTACACCAAACAACGAAGGTCATGTCACTAAAATTCCTGTAATGATTATGCTACCTAGCACGGTAATGAAATGTCTACATCCCCAAAATGAGCTGCAAGAATTCCAACAATACAACATGCCAACCCTGAGCTCCAGATATTCTCTTTCTCATAATGTTAATTTAAATCTGAATTGGGCAACTAGGCATGGTTTATACATCCCATATTGTCCCCCAGTACCTCATGCTTATATGCCACTCCAGTCTTAAACTGATTCTGAGTGGCTTATTGAGCACAATATTACGAACATAAATTATTGAAAACAACTCAACTAATACACAGTCATTAGAAAACAGTTAAATTATATACAACACTCCCTTGATGGAACAACTAATTCAACACCTCAAGCCCTGTAGGCTTGTTGAACAAAAAAAGGTCTTAATTCAGTGGTGGGATTCTACCGGTTCGGCCTGGTTCACATGAACCGGTAGGGAAAAAATGCTACTGTTTGGCCGAACCGGTAGTAAAAAAAACAGCTACCACTTCATCCGAACTGGTATTTCCCCCCCCCCCTCCCGACGATCAGCTGTGCCAGGATCCCCCTCACTGTCTTACTCTCAAAAAAATGTCAAAAAAAAAGGAGCGTGGTGGGGCACACAGCATCCCCCCATGCTCTGTTTTTTGCCTTCCTGAGCCTCAAGGAAGCTTCCTGGGAGCAAAAATGCCCCCCAGGAGGCTTCCCTGAGGCCCAGGAGGCAAAAAAATGGAGCATGGGGGGATGCTGTGCGCCCCACCACGCTCCATTTTTTTTTTGGCCTTCCTTGGCCTCAGGGAAGCCTCCTGGGAGTAAAAATGCCCCCAGGAAGCTTCTCTGAGGCCCAGGAGGCAAAAACAACAATGAAGTGCTGGGGTGTGTGTGCTGCACCAAAAAAAGCCACGCCCACCCAGTCACATGGCCATGCCACTCTGTCTTAATTGCTTCATAAACACCTAAGTTAGTCAATATTCTGTGGTGAATAAGAACTGCACAACTGAAGGCAGACCATACCACTAAATTTGGCTGCAAAATGATTGAATTGCAGTGATATCTCTCCCTTCCCTGGATAATCTAATGTTTCTAAATCAAAGTGCACAGGAAACTTTTTGAATCTTGATTAAGTTCAATCTCTGGCTTTATCTCAGACAAAGTGCTACAGGAAAAGGAAGGAACTGCATCTGAAGTACACTGAATACTGAACACAGACTGAACACTTAACACTACCGGTATTCTGGCAGAATAAGATGTGATCCATACAAAGGTGAAAAGAAGAAAAGTAAGAATGTAGACTAGTACAGACATCTGAGTGACCTGAAAGAGTTTAGTAACTGTTAATGGTACTAGCAACATTTCCCATTTTTCCACTAAAAACAGGTTTCTTAAATATAGAAAGCTTCATGTGAGCAAGAATTCTACAAAGAAAATTGAGTTCAGTTCCGATGGCTCCCAAACTCAAAATATGTTCAGATAAATTCTGAGCTTTAATTTTATGTGTGTCTTTTGAAGTAGGATCGGCATAGTTTTTTTTTTTTTATTCCAATAGGGGAAAAAAGACCATTAAGTTTAATGTGTGTTTATAATTGATGTATATAACAGCAGGATGAGGTGAAAAAATCTTGAATTGGGAAAGCAGATAGTACAATTTCAGATTGTAAGAAGGTAATGCCGAACTATATATTCATTTGCTTGTTAAAGAATAGCTAAAATCAGAAGTTTCTCAGCATTTGGTAAGTAGAAGGAAGTTTAATTTAAAGGAATATGGATAAATTTAATTTCACGCCTGCAAGATGAAATGTTATAATCCATTCTACCAACTCCATTTTTTACAATTTAATCCTTTATTTAATCTTTCATTTGATTCTGTTGCACTGAAAGATCAAACTGGAGGAAATGTTACTTCCCTGAAAATCACAAATAGTTAATAGAGCCTATTGAAGTTATTGCCAATAGCCTGAGGAAACTGCTTAATGGAGCATTTATTGGAAGAATTTAGTGGAACAGTGAAATGCTCTTTTCACTCAGGGCAAACATAAAACAAAAAACAATCACAACCTAACTTCTCTCAGCAGGCTTTGAATGATAGACTACATACATTTTTGCTTTTGGAACCTCCCAGACACGTTAATTTTGGGCGCAAGCAGGAAAAAATAAATGCACACTAAGTTCTAATGTATGATTTTCCAGCTATAGAGGGTGCAGGTAGAACTTTGTAATTAGGTGAAGGGCTTTTCCTTTATACCTGGTTCTTATACAACTCCCGTGATGTTGGGGCTCTCGTAATGTAACACTGTTCCACTATTCTGTAACAAACTCTGGACTGCATTGGAGCAGCCCATGCTGTGGTTCTCCTCCTTCCTTCCGCCAGTAGCAACCACTTAGAGGCACTTGTGGTGCTGTACATTCCTCCCAAATAACTTGCAGCTTCTGCCCTTGGGTCTAGGTGTTCTCATTCTATCCCCCTGTATAGTCAAGTCCTCCTGAAATCAATAGCTCTGTGCTTGTTTTTGGTTATTCTGATCATTCAGTTATTGAAAACAAGACAGTGTCTAGGATTTATGAGCTAAAAAAGAAAGGGAAGGGAAAGGAAGGAAGGCAAAACTTCTGTGTGCATGCGTGATGAGTAAATTCAGAAACTGTAACTATGGTATCCCTTTTAGAGAACTGCACAATCTGCAACACTGCGGCATCTCCATGCTGGTATATTCAGCTCATCTTGTATCATCAAACTTCAATATGCTAACACAAGTCTTACCTTTTTATGGCTTTGTAGCAAATGATGAAAACTAGAAAGAGGAACACCGGTATGGCACAGCATGCGGCAATGATTATAGCTGGACTTGGCCAGGGCGCTGCAGGGGGGCAAATAGGAACGGTGGGAGCTGTAAAAGATAACACACTTAGTTGAGTCCTACCAAACACAAAGTTTATGATCTGAGGAGCTCTTTTAACCCAGAGTGAGGAGGAAATTACCAAGAAAGTCAGTTTATACCATAGAACATTCTCCACTACCTCAGGTAATAAACTCTATGGTGCTTTCTCACTACATATTATAATTCAGCAGTAGCCAACTGCTATAAAGCTACCTTAAATCCTCACTGGTCCATGTGACTCATTGTTAATAACATTTAGTTTGAGTGTTGTATGAGTCCAACCACTGTGGTTTATGAATTTGGGTTTTTTTTTTTTGGGGGCTGGTAGTTTAACACGCTCAGTATATCTAGCTAATTGCAGCTCACTATTGTTAACCAAATCAAGCATAACATGATATACAAACTACTGACAATAGCTATGCTGGGTTCAGCAAGAGCATGTCCAAAATCTATCTGGAGGTGCCAATGCTTTCTGAAAATGAAACAGATGCTGTGGCACTAAGCTAAAGGCTTGTCTTTAACTCGTAAAACACATGAGTTGAAGATCAGAAATTAAAATGTCTTAAGATGGATGAAAGCCTCATTTCTTAGCAGCTGTCAATCAACCAATCTTTGTTTTCTCAAGAAAAAGCATGCTGCTATATCGACATATTAAACCCAATGAAGAAAAACAGATCAAACATAAATGCCAAATTCTGCAACCACTGTTACAATGACCACGTGGAGATTTCTTTACAGGAATTCTGGGGATGGTCCCTCCCACTCCCCAAACTCTTTTTAGTTCTTTATAGGGATTACTTTCTTTTTGTCACTTTCTAAAGCACTTGGAAATCTGGATTTCAAAACTATATATATAAAGAAGGGATTCAGCTCTAAAAAAATGTATTTGTACTGATATTAACTAAAAGATTTCATTCTATCATGAAGCTTTAAGTGGCATAAACATGGCTACTGAATTTAGTCCTTACTAATTTATGATAATTATATAATTAGGCAGCTAGTTGCTAAAGAACATTACACATCTTTATAATTAATATGAGATTTGAATCCAAGACTTCCCAAATCAAACCCAATTCATGAAATACTATACTGTATATTCAAAATTAAACCTGAGTTCAATGGGGAATATTTTTCAAGGAAGCCTGTATAGGAGGTCTTTATAGAGTATTAGTTTTCCAGAGAGGATTTAATTTATTATTAGGAAACAATATATAACAAAAATATATACAATCAGTTGTGATTGTAGGTCGATTAAAGCAATATCCAGAAGATACTATTCTTGATGAGTAACTAATATATATATATATATATATATATATATATATATATATATATATATATATATATATATATATATATATATATATATATATATATATATATATATTTGTTTTCTGAGGTTCTCGCGGTATTTGTATGTGGATCTTTGGTTATTCGGTTCTCTCCCGAAGATTCAAGTATCTAGCAGCGTTTCAGCGAGGTCCCACTCGCCATCTTCAGGCTGGTGCTTTGGCTTAGTGCCAGTGCAAGCAGTGTGTGACGAGCTGCCATCTCTCTCTATATACAAGTGGTGGGGATGGTGTGCTGGGCTGGTTGGCTTGCTGCAGCCTCTTGATTGGTTGATGGAGTTGATGTTGGTATAATGGGCTGTGTAATGGCCTTTTGTTGTGGAGATATCCTGGATCTTGTGCTGTCATCTCCTGGGTACACGTTAGCCTCTTGTGTTTTAACGGCTTGGGTAATGGGTTGTGTGATGGGCTTGTGAGTTCTTTTGTTGTGGTATCCTGGGTCTTGCGTTGTAATCTCCTGGGTCGTTTGTGTTTTGATCTCTTTTCCATTAGCCTCCTGTGTAGTAACAGCTTGGGTAATGGGTTGTGTGATGACCTTGTGAGATTTATTGCTGTGGTATCCTTGGTCTTGTGCTGTGATATCCTGGGTCATTTGCTGTGTTGTGACTTCTTGAGTTCTTGAGGTGGAGGGCCACACAAGATGCCACCACCACACTTCCACGTAAAAATCAGACTCACACCCACACAGAAGATGAGACACTCACCACAGACCAGAAGCCGCACTGCAGCTGCATCACTACCCACTTCAAACTCCTCTGAACCATACATGAAGCGAACTGACCCCCACCATGAAGATGTGGCACCACCACGAACTCGAAGCCAAACGAACACAGACCCAGACCCCAAACTCAAAGCCATATTAAAAACCCAAAATGCTACATCACAGCCACCTGCTCAGGACATCACATCAGAAAACTCAAGAAATTACACCTCAAGAACTCAAGAAGTCACAACACAGCAAATGACCCAGGATATCACAGCACAAGACCAAGGATACCACAGCAATAAATCTCACAAGGTCACACAACCCATTACCCAAGCTGTTACTACACAGGAGGCTAATGGAAAAGAGATCAAAACACAAACGACCCAGGAGATTACAACGCAAGACCCAGGATACCACAACAAAAGAACTCACAAGCCCATCACACAACCCATTACCCAAGCGCGTTAAAACACAAGAGGCTAACGACCCAGGAGATGACAGCACAAGATCCAGGATATTCCACAACAAAAGGCCATTACACAGCCCATTATACCAACATCAACTCCATCAACCAATCAAGAGGCTGCAGCACAGCCAACCAGCCCAGCACACCACCCCCACCACTTGTATATAGAGAGAGATGGCAGCTCCGGTCACACACTGCTTGCACTGGCACTAAGCCGAAAGCACCAGCCTGAAGATGGCGAGTGGACTCGCCAAACGTTGCCTAGATACTTTGAATCTTACGCGGGAGAGAACCCGAACAACCAAAGATCCACATATATATATATATATATATATATATATATATATATATATATATATCTATATCTATATCTATATATATATATCTATATATATATATATATATATATATATATATATATTAGTTACTCATCAAGAATAGTATCTTCTGGATATTGCTTTAATCGACCTACAATCACAACTGAGCCCAACATTTCTGTTGCTAAGAGAGACAGTTGTGAAGTGAATTTTGCCCCATGTTATGGCCTTTCTTGCTACAATTGTTAAGCGAATCACTGCAGTTGTTAAGTGAATCAGGTTTCCCCATTTTGCTTGTCAGAAGGTTGCAAAAGGTGACCACATGATCCCGGGATATGGCAAGCATCATAAATATGAGTCAGTTTCATCAAGTGTCTGAATTTTTATCATGAATTATGACCATGGGGATTCTGCAATGTTTGTAAGTGTGAAAAACAGTCACAAGTTACTTATTTCAGTGCCTTTGTAACTTTGAATGGTCACTAAATGAACTGCTGTAAATCCAAGACTACCTGTACTGCTAAATGATATTTTACTTTTTTGTAGCATACATAAAAAGTAGTTTTCTACTAATCAAGTTAGTCCATTTTCCATTTATTCTTACTACTTGATCAGACCAAATAAGTTTTTTGAAATTCAGCTATATATGGTTTATTAAGAGGACAGTGAAAGACCATAGCATCTTCTACATATTCCCGGAAACTGCTATGGCCCAAAAAAGGTGATTGGCCAAACACCAAATCATTTGTCATAGCACTAAGTTATCTGTCTATGATAAATAATAATGATATTGTCTGGCCCTGTTCAAGGCAAAGATTATATTTTATTTGTAACATTATGTATACGCCACACAAAATAAAATAGCACAAATCATATATTTGGACAACTTTTAAGCAATATTTATTTTGGGGGAATTATAATTGGTATATTATTATTATAAATTCTGTTGTTGTCTAAATATGCTGTAGGTCAAATAAAAGGATGCCATCTAAGACTGAACATCTGAACATATGCCATCTAAGAAATGAATTCAGCATTAAAGAAATGATGGAACTTTAACATTTGTATTAGTGGGGATCATTTTAAATATATGTGCCTTATGTAGTATTCATGAACGCACTTCAGCAATTCCTTGGCATATCCAGAATGTCATCACATCAACTTCGCTTCATTGTCCCTGACCCTTGGAAATGCAGCTGGCAACACCTGAGCAGTCATGAAAGACTTGGAGAACTGGATCAAATTTTATAACAAGAGGAAAGACTGATAACAGCATTCTGGTTTTCAACATATGGGTCACAATGAATAATTCTTTGCAGGACACCAGAGTGAAACAATTATTTGTGAAAAAACACAGGCACTCAAAAAAGCTGGCTTCTCTGCTAGCCAGGGGACTATTCAGAAAATAACAGGTCTCAGACCAAACAGGTTTGTGGAGGAAAAGACAAACTGTGTAGACAATATTATGCATTTCACAAAAGTATAAAAAGTAAATCATTTTTCAAGCTGAGCTTTATTCTTAGAGAGATGTAGTTGTTTCCTCAGCAAAAACAGAACAGCTATGCCAGTTGCTTTCTTCCCTGATATTCCTAAAGATTTCCCACAATGCAGTCCTTGGCCTGCGATTCTTAATGGAATCCTTTCCAAAAGCTAAACAGGACTACATTATTTTACCCTCTTTGTTGTGACAATACTTTATACTCAATTTAAATGTAACAGGAAAAGATGTGGTATCATTTTGTGCTCAAGGATTCCAATCTTTGTTTTAAAGGAGGTATAGAGACACATTGGGCAGGACCACCTCACATTCAATAACCTTTTTAATAAAGTTCATATTCATAATGTTTAAACCTGTAATTTAGCATAGAAGGAGAGCAGTGAATTTGGTAAAATTGCATTTTACATAATAAAAAAAAAATTAAACTTGCAGTTTTTTTAAAAAAAAATCTGTGGAATTTTCATGGAACTTGAATAATGTAAATTCCTAGCAACCATCCAGAATAATTGGAGTCAGGCAACATATAATAATTAGCAATGACATAACACAATTGCCATAATTATTTACTGGAATATATGTAAAAATTATCAAGGGCCTATAATGAAAAATTGCTGGCAACATAAAGTTGAAAAAAGTATCTGAAAATGAACAGTTAAAACATTGTGGGATTTCTAAATCCTAGCTGATAAGGTCTTGGTCATAACACATCAGATTTAATTGTGGTTGAAAAGAAGAAAGTGTAGATAATTGATGTGGCAATCCGAGGAGTTAGCAGAAGAGCAGACAAAGAATTGGAGATCACAAAGTATCAAGCTCTGAAAATCAAAATTGAAAGATGATGGCATAAATCAGCTGTGTGATTGTCCCAATGCTTATCAGCACACTGCATGTCCTACCCTTCCCTCCCCCCAAAATTATATGGCATTGACAAAATTTCCACTCGTCAATTACAAAAGGCCATACTGCTAGATCTGCACATATTACGACATCCAAATCTTATGGGAACGAAATAAAAACATGACTGGCTGTACCATTTAAAGAAAATTTATATAAACTGTTTTACAGATGGCACATGCCACCATCAAGATTGGCCACAATGTATCCAAAGCTTTCCCCCATATGTTGGAAGTGCAACAAAGAAAAGGGAACGTATTATCATTTACGGTGGAATTGCAAGGAAGCACAACAATTTTGGCAAAAAATTCAGAAATGGTTAGAAGAGATATACATAATTAAAACAGAATATAGACCTGATTTTTTTCTGTTAGGAATCAATGTGGGGAAATATGACAAGGACATTATATATTTAATAATTCATATAATCACAGCTGCGAGATTGGCTTATGCACAACAGTGGAAATGTAAAAAAACTCCAAGTGAATTTGAAATAATTAGGAAAATCTGGATGTGTGCAGAAATGGACAAATTGACAAAGGAATTAAAAAATAAGGATGAATTGGACTATTACAAAGTATGGGATAACTTTTATGGTTGGTTAGAAAAGAAAAAGGATCAAGACAATAAGAAATGATTAAATGTATATATTATAGATAGATAGATAGATAGATAGATAGATAGATAGAAAGTAAACATACACTATTTTTATGAGACTTAGTAATGTAAGACAACTATGTCAGTCAGGAGGATTGTACCATGTTCAATGTTTTTAATGTTTCTTTTTGTTTGTTTTTTTATATTTGTTTGTTTAATAAAAATTTATAATTAAATTTTTTTACAGTGTTAAATGTCAGTGTTACTTATTTGCTTCTTTTGGTGGACTACCTAATGAAAATAATTAAATAACAGTAAACATTAATCAATTAAGGCAAGTCTCAGAATTATTGATTTATATGACGGTCTTATAAATGATCAAATAATTCAAATTGTGAGTGTGCAGGGTGCAGACAGGTGTTTCCCAATATAAAATTGTTAGTGTGCTTTTTAAAACTAGTCTACTGAATACAGTCGAGATGTTGTCCAAGGAAGCATATTTAGAACTGCTCACTGAAGTATTATGGATTGCTGATTTGTCAACTAGCCCAGTAGTAGCCAGTTTACTGCATGTAAATGAATGGCTACCCATTCAGAAAACTATGTTAGCATAGACTGGATATTCTTTCATAAATTTGAATCAATGCACATTAATACATAATATTATCCTAAAGGAACATTAGAACATTATGCATACCATCCATTCTGAATATCCAAAAACCAGGAAAGCCCTAATCAATTCTCAGCATGGTGCCCTCCATCTGTATGGGACCAATATCCCAATAAACCTCACTAGCATGATTCCATTGCTTGAATGTAAGGAATAGCAGCTCAGCACATCTGGATGGTCTCTGATGGGGAAGGCTGAATTAAACTATACATTCTATCAAGTAATCATGACATTAATTTGGCAGTTCTGTTACCAAACGCGTAGCAGTATAGTGCTACAATCTTTCTACAAATCTGAAGTCATTTATTAAAAGTACACTTTTGACATCCTTTGATTCCATTTTTGTCGGTGAAAGTCTCCATGGCAGATCTAAAAATAAATATAATGAATGATACTTGGAATTTCATTCTCTCTTCTTAAAGATATATGCTAGGTTATCTAAAAGTGCCAGGCTGACAATTGTAAGAGAGTCTTACCGTTCAAAAAAGAAACATTGCCTGGATAACAGGAGTGGGAGGGAGGGAAGGAAAGGAAGGAATCACGCAGACAATATAATACAATTGTATCCCCATAAAAATTGCCTGAATTTCTCAGCATTGGTACAATGACTAATGGTTTATCTATTAAATGACATGCCAAAGCTTTCAGACAGTTTACAAATAATTTATGACATCTCTTTTGATGTTATCCGAGTGATGTCACAAAATAATTATAACTTTTCTAATTTTTCAAAGAAGTCTCCGATCATGGAAAATTTTTAAATGAAGTTATTCTACTTATGAAATTCAAAGATTTCTAACGGCCATCAAGGATATTCCAACTGTATAGCTAGATATTGCTCCCTCTTAAAGCCTTGCTGTAATTTCTTTATGGAATACAAGGAAAACTTGTGCAATACACCAAAATATTCGCAGACTCTGTAACTCTTCTGAGACTGATCTGTTAAGTGTGAACCATGAACCAGACTGGGAGATAACTAAAAGACAAGTAACAGTTCTGAAACCAAATTACAAGTTTTGAAAAAAAAAAACTCCAACAAAATCCAAAGCATGCTTTTATTTTTGAGAAATTCAATTCAATTCAATCTAGGGAAATGCTTAAATATTTTTTTTTAATATCTTGAGTCTACCAGTTTGGGAAAATGTGATTTAATGCAACACTGTGATGGGGAATGAGATACAGCCTTGATTTTTAGTGTTGTCTCCATTGTTGCTTTCATTTTTATTTTTACAGTATTTTCCAAAAGGATTATAATTATGTTGGAAGCCACACTAACTTGCTCTGGCCTGGCATATGATAAATTATTCTGTAGTTATAGCCACATTTATATAAAACCCTCACATACGTGGAACGTATGGAATATTGCAATTCCTGTCAATAATATGGCATGAAAAAATTGAAGTCAATCTTGCTACCTATTGCAATTGGTTCCATCAGACTTTATCCTCCCTTTCTGCCATTTTTAATGCATATACTGAATATAAGCTTGTATTTAATGCCATGTTGAGCCTAGACGAGATTTCATGCTGCCAACCCAAGTTATAGAAAATCAGACTATGTGGATTGATTGTTCATTTAAAGGAATAAGAGGCATGTTTCCCCCTTACTTCTGCTAAATGTAAAATACCTTTCCCAGAAATATCCAGCAGGTGTCTACCTATTCTTTTATCTTTTCACGGAAAAAAGAGAACAATTTAGTCAATCTTTTGGCAATCAATCATATGACATTTCCATTATTATGGTTGGTCACAAGTGAACCAGATGTTTAGACTGGATTTGGAATTTTTATCTACCTATCCCAGATCTTTTCTGATGACCTGTGATAGATGATGTTGTTGTCTGATGGTGTTAAAGATATCTTGCAGGATATAACCTTTTTGAAGTCAAGCTGCCTTTTGTAATTGAATAATGATGATTTTCTCAATGCCAATGGTGTTCAAGTGGTGCTCCAGATGCTTTGGGATTGTACCCAAGGCACGAATTACTATTGATACTATCCTTGCTTTCTTTTTGTCATAGCAATAGCACTTAGACTTATGTACCACTTCATAGTACTTTACAGCCCTGTCTAAGTGGTTTACAGAATAAGCATATTGCCCCCAACAATCTGGGTCCTCATTTTACCCACCTCAGAAGGATGGAAGGCTGAGTTAATCTTGAGCCGGTGAGAATCAAACTGCTGGCAGTTGGCAGAATTAGCCTGCAATACTGCAATTCTAACCACTGCGCCACCACATTATAGACGACTTGCTGTTAGTCTTTGTAATTTATTATTTTCTCCAGTTCTTTCTCTTCCATTCTGCTATCTCCAGTACTGTCATATCCGCTATCCAGACGTTGTTTGTCTTTCTTATCAACAATTGTTAAGTCTGGGATATTATGTCACAGGTTTACTGACTTCAAATTAGTGTTGACCCCTGGATGACTGCCTGAACTAGTTAGTCCCTGCAGTTTTACAATAAGGCCCTTTGAAGGTTCAATATAAGAAAAGCACCCAAAAGCCTATAAGAGCAATTCTTTGTGCAGACTGCTAGGCATCATACATTTTCCAGGAAGCAGACACTAGTCCTGATTGGTCTTGTGTGATTTTGCTTTCTACCCAACAATCTTTATCTAGCCAAGTTGACAATCAAGAGCAATGTTTATTTCACTAATAGTCCCAAACAGAGAAGACTAGATGGGCTGTTTCCTGAAAAATGTATTTTATTTATGAGTTGGTTTTACTTATGATTTATAAGGCTGCCTAATCATAAATGACTCAAGCAGCAAAAATATGTTTAAAAAGATCCAAAAGCTAAATGACATAGACAAGATTTCAGCTCTCCCAGGATTCTATTCTCCCTGCTGTGGTGATGAGGGATCATCTACCATTCTTCTTCCCTTCTTCAGCCAGACCAGGTCTATAAGCAATCTTCCAAACCAAAAAGGATTGACTGGACAGAAGTAATAGGAAATGATGGCTTTAAACTCATTAAATGGAGAATATCGGTACAATCTTTGAATTACCATAGAACTCCACAAGAAAAAAAGGCATCCATTCACTTTGATTTACATTTTTTTGGTAAATGTTTTGGTAAATGTTTAGCTTTACCACTTTGATGACTGAAGGGTTCCTATCATAAGTCTATTTGCTAAATTTGAATATGACATAGTTTTTCACATTTTTTAAAAAAATGTTTGAAACAATTATGAAACTCTGCCAGAACAATCTGTACGGGCAGGGGACAATGAGGACAATGGCTTGGATCTTGCTTCTAAAGGGTTAGGCTTATGCCAATTAAGATCCATTTATTGTATAGCTGGACTGAGACAGTGCTTTATTCCTGATGCCAGCAGAGTCTAAAGATTACTTTGGATGGAAATCAACAGCATCTGACTCATCAATACCGTTCTCAGAAGAATTTGAACAAAGCAAATAGGCTCATCATTTTTTAAATTGAAACATTTTAAACCAAAATGGAATAAGCATTGCAAAAGAAGAGAAAACAACTCAAAGCAAGCTAACTGAGGAATTCAATGTAACTATTTAAACAGAGATTGAAGAATAGAGAAAATTTTTCATTCCACTCAACGAACATTAGAACCACCACCCATTTATTTGATCTATCTATCCCTTCCATCCACACCCCCTTTCAACCTCCATGCATATGCACCTTCTTTTCAGATAATATGCACATATATTTCAAGATAACCAAACCAAACATCATGCTTTGTGTTGGGAGTAGCTGCCTTTGCATTAGAAATTCACCACACAGATATGTTGGAAAGGGAGGCAGCAATGAACTCATGTTGAAATCTACTGAAGTTTGTGAAATCCAGGGCATTTCTGGAGTTAAGCAGAAACTTCCTGACTGTGAGGAAGGACAATTAACCAGTGGAACAGATTGCCTTCAGAAGTTGTGGGTGCTTCATCATTGGAGCTTTTTAAGAAGAAACTGGACAGTCACTTGTCTGAAATAAGGGTCTCCTGCTTGAGCAGGGATTGGACTAGAAGATCTCCAAGAACCCTTCCAACTCTATTCTGTAACTAAGCATCACTTAGGAGGCCTGGGGTAGAAATATAAAGCTGGATGTCATTTGTATACTGACGATATCTCACCTCCAAACCAACAAATCACCTCAACTCAGTGTCATCATGTAAATGTTAATAGAAGAGGAGAGAACACCAAAACCCTGAGGCATCCAACACAGTAGAGGCCAGGGGCTGGATCTCTCTCCCTCTATCAATACCAACTGGAACTGGCCTGGAGAAAGGAGGAAAATCAGCACAATACAGTACTATATACACCCAATTCCCAAAACTGGCCCAGAAGGATACCATGATCAACGGTATCAAACACTGTTCAGAGTCAAGAAGGGCCAGGATGGATGCCACTCCTGCCAGAGGTCATCCATGAGTGTGATCAGTGCTGTCTCAGTCCCAAAACCAGGTCTGAACCCCAACTGAAAGAAGACTAGATAATCTGCTTCATCCAAAGTTCTCTGAAGCTGCTGTGCAAATCACTCTCTCTAACTAAAAAGGGAAGACTGGAGATTGAATGAAAGCTTGTATAGACAAGTATAATGAAAAATGGGATTTATTTATACAGAATACAGTATGTTAAAAAGATAATCTCACAAATGTATTAGAAATACAGTATATACACAATATTTTGTGATGACCTGGGCACAAAGGCAACACTGTCAGAGGAGTCCCTTAATTAGCTCCAACTTTGCTCCCAATGTCCTGGTTACCTTCTGGCTGCAGAAAAACTCTTCCAGGAACAGCCTTTGGCTGCAGAGAATCAAGTCCAAAAAGTGGTCAACAAAAACTGTAACTATAAGTTCAATCAAGGAAAAATGAGGTAATTAATCCAGCAAGGTAGGAGCAAGAATTCCAGACATGAAGGCACGACAATAACTCAACATGGTTGGGAAGACACCAGGAACACAGATAACCAAAGTCAACAGAAGATAAACTCACATTTGTTCCCAGCAGCTGCCAAACTCAGCATGCATTTCTTTTAAACTCTCTTCCCAGCTATGGCTAATGAAGGGAATCATGGCCCTTTCCTCCCCTGTAAGCCACACAACCATGTTGCTCTCTTCTCCGTTCCTCCCTGCGTAATCTAGGATGAAGAGGGAGTGGGCCTGGGTCTTCCTCTGAACTCCCTCTCCCTTGTTCTACCTCTTTCCTGCTCTGCCCAGCCAGACTTTGCCCTTCCCCAGTTTCCTCCACAGCCAATGGAGCCACACTCCTACTGCCTGTCAGCTGTTCGTCTTCCTCCTCGGATTCAGACTCCGACAGGGGCATGACATATTTGCATTAGACAAGTATATATAAAATTGTAAGTGTTGTCTTTACTTTATGGAAACTTGGTTGGATGAAACCCACAAATGGAATATGCAGCTAGAGGGATTTAAATTATTTTTTAAAAACAGAAGTAATAAAAGAATGAATGGAGTTGCACTCTATATAAGCAATAACTACATTTCTACAGAAATAGAGCAGAACAATGATGAAAACCATCTTGAATGCATTTGGGTCAATATAAAAGAGGGAAAAATGACATTGCCATAAATGCATACTACAGGCCACCCAACCAAATAGAGGAAATAGATGAACTTTTTGCTAGTCAGTTAACTAAGATATGTAGCACATCACAATAGCAATGAGGGACTTTAACTATCCCAACATCAACTGGGAGACAAACTGCACCAAATGGAGGATCAAACAGGTTCCTGACACACCTAGCAGACAACTTTCATCTCCCAAAAAGTAGAAAAGGAAACTAGGGAGTCAGCCATATTGGACTTCTTTATGGATGGAAACCAATCAAGAAAAGAAGCAACCTAAGGAAAAATGTCCTGGCAGTTAGAACAGTTAATCAGTGGAACAACTTGCTTTCAGAAGTTTGGAATGCTCCAAAACTGGAAGTTTTTAAGGAAAAAAATTGGACAACCATTTGTCTGAAATAGTATAGGACTTCCTGCCTGAGCAGGAGGTTGGACTAGAAGACTCTAAAGTATCTTCTAACTCTGTTATTTGTCCTCATATTTCTTTACTTTTTTTGTTAAAGCATTTTATGTCTTTTTTCTTCTTCTCTGACAATGTATCTATCACCATCCTATCATTTTTGTGTGTTGTTTTCTTTTTTTGTTATTAATTAAGAAGCAATAAAAATAAACTAAATGTACTAATTATTGGTCAAGAGTTCAGGCAGTTTGCTAGATAAGGAACAATGGAATTGATGTGGAAAAACTGTAACTAAAGATCAGGACAGTGAACAGGAAAGGTATGAAATAGGAGAACTACACGGGAAATGAGGGGGAAAGAGGAACACGGTGATTAGCACTATGTTTGGAAGCATTAAGTTGGTGGAAAAGAGAGAAAAAAATAGTGCCTAGATGGGAAGCCATGTGACATTAGAATCTATCGGCAAATGTTCATGAAACAAATAGTTGAGTGATAAATGCTGGAATACTGATTGCAGAAAAACTTCCTCCAAAGTTAAGACTGGCATGGAATGAATAATTTTTTTCAGTATATAAATTTTTTATCACTGCCACATTATCACAGCTATCAATTTCTGCTCTTTCTGACATTTTTTTCCTTCTTTGAGGCCTTCTGGGGGCCTGGAACTGGAACCCAAGAAGAGAGCTGGCAAAAAGAAGAATATTTGTTCAAAAATCCCAAGGAAGCAAGGTGGGTTGCAATATTTGCACCTAGTTTCCAAAACTACACCAGCTGCAAAACTATTCCCCATCTTACTTTCTTTCTGCCAAACTTGCAGCAAAAAGTTTATATTCATTATTTAATAATGAAATTAATCTATGGTTTTTATCTTGACAGCTTGCCCCTTCTTTGGTAATAACGGAGTATGAGCTTCTTTGCTCCCTGTAATATTCCATTTATTGTATCCTTTAGTGCAGGGATGTCAAACCCAATTTCATAGAGGGCTGCATCAGAGTTGTGTTTGATCTCAGGGGGGCTGGGGGGAGCGTGGTCAGGGGGGCATGACCAGCTCATCACTTGTGTCAGGGGTGCCTGTAGGGGCCCAAGTGCTCTGATGGCAAAAACAGGCTCCCGAGCTCCGTTTTTCACTGGCAGAGGCACTGCAGGCCAGTCCTTCACTGGTTCCAGGTCAGCCCCGTGGGCCAGATTTAAGCACCCTATGGGCCAGATGCCGCCCGCGGGCCTTGAGTTTGACACCCTTGCTTTAGTGGCTGAAGAAGTTGATCCTCAAAACATTTATAATATTGCCTTGTAAGGCCACCTGGACCTGGACCTTTACCTGGTTTCATTTTTTTAATAGTTTCTGATATTTCAAAAGTAATTAGTGGATCATTCATAAGCTATCTCCGAGCTTGTGAAAGTTTAGATAAATGTTGTCTTTGCAGATATTCATCTACTTTATGCATATCGAGTTCCTGTTTCTTGTACAGATTAGAGTAAAATTTGTGAAAGGACTTTTTAATAAAATCATTATCTTTATTACACTGTCATCTTCATGGATTTTCTCAATCATTCTCTTTTCTCTTTCCTTTCTTCATTTATATGCCAGCCATCTTCCTGGTTTGTTTGCAAATTCAAATGTCTTTGTTTCACATAATTCAATTTAGTTTCTATTTCTTGAACTGTTAAAACAGACAACTGTTGATGCAACAATTTAATCTGATGTACGTTTTTAGAGTCCATAGGTGTCTTTTGAAATTGAATTTCTTTCTTTCTAATTTCATCTAATATCTTTTGAATCTTTTCCTGAGATTTCTTCTTCTCTAGAGAATTGTATTGTATAAAATAGCCTCTCTTAATTGCTTTACTAGCATCCCAAACAGTCATTAAATTTGTCCCTTTAGTTGGGTTACTATCAAAATATTCATTTAATTTCTTTTTACAGTCCTTTACAATCATCTCTTTTTGTAAAATAGGATTATTATGATTGAGTTGTACAATTATACAACTGTCATGGGCAGACATTCATTCTTCATAGTGAGACTTTTTTCTTGCACCTGTTTTAAATCATATTTAAGCTCTGCCAGACCTTACTGGATTGGCTTCAAGAGTTATACCTGAGCCAGAATCTCTTAAGAAATTGGTAGAAAAATCCTCCTACATCATCATTCCCAGCCTGGCAGATGATGATACAGCTTAAATTAAGCTAACTGTGGAATATTTAGGTCTAGTTGCCATTCTTTTGCTTGTTAAAGGCAAAATAGGTTTTATTTATCCAGGTCAAAAATTTTGTCCATACAGTCTGATAATTTAAAGTCTGAAAAACTTTTATCAGGAGTGGGGTGAGAGATGTGCACTGACAGCGCCATCTCAAACCTTTGGATAGCTTTCTTTGAAATACCACACAAACCACACATAGGAATAATTATATACCAGGGGTGTCAAACTCAATTTCACTGAGGGATGCATTGGGGTTGTGTTTGACCTGGGGGGGTGGGTGGAGTGGCATGGCCAGGGTGGGTGTGGCCAGCGTGACATCACTCATGTCAGGGTGGCCTGTGGTGGCCCAAGTGCTCTGCCAGCAAAAACAGGCTCCCAATCTCCGTTTTCGGCTGGGATGGCCTCCTGCAACCCTCTAACAGTGAAAACTGAGCTCAGGAGGGCTACACGCAGCCCTCCTGAGCTCAATTTTTGCTGGCAGAGGCATCGTGGACCTTTGCTATTTCCAGGGCAGCCCCGTAGGCCAGATCCGGCCTGCAGGCCTTGAGTTTGACACCCGTTATATACAGAAGAAAATAGGAAAATCTGTGTTCAGAAAATATACTTACTAGCCCTGAGAAAAGTTAAATAATTTGTAACATTATTTAAAAGGAATTATAAAGGAAATGGGGATTACTGGATGCAAATTTGCCCCTAAACAAAACAAAGGATGCAAGAAAAAAATTGCTTTGCAGTTTAATTTAGTTTGTGAGAAATTGAGGGAGGCAGCCCATTTGAACTCAGCAAAACAAAGTCTAATAACAAATAACTGTGAGAAAAGTAAATGTTCTAGATGCCTGAAATTGTATTAATGTTGCTTGCTCTGACACATAAACACAAATATGTACTGAGGTATCTTGTAAACACAATTCCATACCTGTGACAGCTGTATGCAGAACCAAATGTAGCAATCATTAACAATAATATTGCCTTTCTTACCATGCTAATCTGACACCAAAAAGAGAACAGCCATTTTCCATAGCAGGAAAGATAATTCCCATTTCATCTGTGTTAGAACACCATCCAATTACATATGCAAATAAATTCTGATTTAGCTGTTTTGCACCGAAGTCTCCCTTTGGAACCTTTTTCGTTGAAGCATAGCCACTTTGAGTGGAACAAATAAAATATTATCCTGGGAGAATAAGATTGTCTCCCATTGAATTCTCAATGCTGCTATTTAGTAGCTGCATGTCAGTTAAGAACTGGGAAAGGAAAGGCATTTTTCTGCAGGATCCTGGCTGCAGAATTCCCTTTTAGGCTCTCACAGAATTCTTAAAAATGGGAAGTTGAAACAAACCCTTCTTAAACAATACGACGACTTGTAATCGCTAATATATAGAAGATATCATGGTATACTGTCAGAATATACTTTTACTGGCTAAACTAGCAAAAGGAGCAAATCATGACTCAAGTTGCAAATAAGTAATGGTATCATTACATTTAGACATGGGGCGGTGATTCAGGGCTTGCAAGATACTAAATGAGTCCTAGAGGCAGGCAACAAAACTGTATTGAAAAAAGGGCTGAATTAGCCACATATTTTAAAACCCAAACTCTCCCAAATGTGAATGACAATCATTTGAACCATTCCAGAGTTTTCTTGGAATGGGCCTTTTTGCTTTTTTTTTTTTTTAAAAAAACCCCATTCAGCGTTCCTGAGGCTAATAAGTAGCTGCATATTACATTAGCTATTAATCTACCCTGTTTCTCCAACAATACGGCCTCCCCCAATAGGAAGTCCCAGCATGTTTTATAGGCATGAAATGAAATTAAGCTCTTCCCCCCAAATTAAGACCTATATTAAAACATGCGAAATGGGGGGGAAATGGTGGGGGGCTTGCCATTAGGAAGTACTTTTGTTGCACACCTGGATATGGTGCTGCCTGCGTTGACCCCGATACGAAGTGCCCCACCAACGCTGAGGTCAACATCCAAGCCGTCGCTGCCTGCCCGCCCAAAGATGCAAGGGGGGGGGAATTAAGTCACCCCCGAAAAGACAGCCTAGCCATTTTTTCGGGGCTAAAAAAATAAATAAATAAGACCCAGCCTTATTATATGAGAAACACGGTAGAATTAACCTAGGATGATAAAACTATTTACACAAACTAAAATGAATGAGTCGCTTCATACCATATGACTTGGATAGCAATTCCCAAATACTTTATTATTCTCCTTTACCATAGAATAGGGGTGTCAAACTCACGTTGTCACAGCATTGTCACGTGATGTATCTGGCCCATGGGCTGGGAGTTTTTTCCCCTTTGCTAAACCGGGCATGGGCATGGCCAGCGCGTGACGCATCTGGCCCGCGGGCTAGGAGTTTGACAGCCCTGACATAAAAGGACTCTGAGCAACTTCCATTCCCCTCTAAACATCAGAATAAACAGTATGCAATTATAAAACCTTCAGCACTGAAGAAAATTAAGCATCAAGCAAACATACAAACAAACAAACAAAAAGCTACATATAATAGTTCCACTGCAGAGCTCTCTTAAAAAGCCATATGTTAATAGGAGTTTGTCTTTCTTGGAAGTATGCTGTTCCAAAGACGAGGTGATTAAAATTGAAAAAGCTGTATAATGCCTAAGAGAAGAGAATCAGAGACAGCCTACCTTTTCTGATCCTACCACATGGAGAGAAACTACAGGGAGAATTTGGTTCTGTGGATATCCAGGTCCTTTAAACATGAGAACTAGCATTTTCAATCACATTCAATTAATATCAAGTGGAGCTCTTAAAGTAGAAAGATTATATAAGGGAACTTTGATATTTCCATCACTATTTGAGAAGCTGTACTATATACCAGGGTTCTCCAATCTTGGCCACTTTAAGGCTTGTGATATATCATGATATATAACTAGGCATCATTTACATACTGATGATATAAATACAAGTCACCCAGGGCTGAAATTTGACTTGAAAGGGTTTAGATAATCTATTTCCTTCAGGAGGTGGATGCAGATGCATTCACACACAAGGCTATGTGTAACATTAAATTTGACTGAACATAAATTGGGGAAATTATAAACTTATTTACATACTAGATCATGGCATCCTCATTGCATAGCATTCTTGCCATGTGGCATTATTCAAGGATTTGCATGTTAACTTTTAAGGAAACAACCTTAAACAATCAACATTTGTCTATTTTGCCATTCTTCATCAGAAAAATATTACTACCTACCCATGAAATAAATATTGCCTTCTTCCCAATCAGTGATTTAATAATCTTTCTGGTGCTCCTAGGCTTTTCTGAATATAAAGAGAAACAGTGGTAACCTCTACTTACATGAAACCCCAAGCAACCTTGGTGGTGGTGGCGGCGGTGGCGGCGGCGGTAATGGAGGTGGTCTACATTGGCAGATATGCTGGCAATTATCTGTAGCTTTCTCTACTAGAGGCTTAGCGCATGACTTCTGGAGTTCGCCCTGAGTAATCTGAAAAGAATGAACAAGCATTCAACTGATTATCTCTCCTCAATACTTGAACAATCAGCTCCATGTCTAATAAGCTTAGTCAGCAATTCATTTCTCATTTTTGTATATATGGCACCTTCAAACATGGTATGCGAAACTTCTATCTTTTAAACAGTAGTTTCCTATTTGTGGGGAAACAGAATACAGCATCCTTTTCATTTCTTTCTAAACTCTTCATTGTGTTTCTCCACTGTCTCTCTTTGCTTTTTTATTTTCTAGCATACAAAAAGTGAATTTGTAATTGGGTAAATGGAGTCCTCTGATCTGAATCAGGACAGGGTTTGAGGTGGAAAATAGATGGTCTACATTGGCAGGTAACCTTTTGTCTCCCCTATAGCCTCAGTCTGGGTCAAGCTTCTTGCATTTGCCACTAGAAAAAAAAAAAGGACTTACTTTCTTCGTGGCTTTATATTCCCAGTTTGGCCCTATATCTTCCATTGCCTTACTTTTTGGTCTAAAATAGTTCCCCTTCCCATTTTCTTTTACAGGTAGTCCTCGATTTAAAACCACAATTGAGTCAAAAATTTTGATTGCTAAGCAAGACAGTTGACCCATTTTACAACATATCTTGCAACAATTGTTAAGTGAATCACTGAAATAAAGTTAGTAACATGGTTGTTAAGTGTTATGCTTAACACTTAACTATTGCGTGAAAAACAGTCGTAAGTCATTTTTTAAAGTTGTCTATTTCAAAACAGATTGGCCCCATCATAGCCAATTTTCATCCGTTTCTCAGCTTGACACACTTTGGGGGTGGGGGAGGAGGCAGCTTTAGAATGTCAAACCAGACATCAGCAACTTCCTATCTTGTGGGAACCAAGGTAATCCCAACAGGTGCTGGCCAGAGACGAGTAGAGGATTCCAAGGAGACGCCAGAACACCTAATTGGACAACGTGACCTGTGACAAGGAGGGAGGGAGCTGTCTAATCTTTAATTGTACTGGAAGCATGGGAAATAGCCAGAGCTGGTTTACTGTCAAGGTTCCGACTGACAAAACCCAAATGAGTCAGCACTCCGAGACTGTCAGTTTCCTGGCACAGATGATCTTAAAACCAGCTCTGGCTATTTCTCATGCTTTCAGTACAATTAAAGATAAACAGCTCCCTCCCTCCTTGTCACAGGTCACGTTGTCCAATTAGGTGTCCATCTTCCTGAAGTACCACCAAAGCATTTGTGCACACTCCCTGGATCCAAATGCAATGCAAGTCTATGCTTTATATAAACAGCCCGACAAGAACAACTCCAAAATGAGAACCTGGCTGATCTAAACTCTAGCAGGGCATTATGGGAAGCTCCCAGCAATGCCTGATAGGGATTTCACAGTTCCTGTATCTTCAGAGGTCACTGGATCAAACACAAAGAACAGGGTATTATCTTGCCAAAGATTGAAATA
Source organism: Notechis scutatus (assembly GCF_049901735.1). Classification (NCBI taxonomy): domain Eukaryota; kingdom Metazoa; phylum Chordata; class Lepidosauria; order Squamata; family Elapidae; genus Notechis; species Notechis scutatus. The sequence continues at coordinate 301,623,790 of NC_142009.1, forward strand.
ACACCTAAATATAATAAAAAAGAAACAAAGGTTTAAATAAACCTCAAGCAAACTAAAAACAATTTTGTCTTTGATCATGGTAACGGGGAGGGGAAATTTAAAGTTAACACATTATAATGGTCATCTGGTGGAATTTTTGTTTTATATCATGAAAATGGGAGGAAAGGAGCAGTCTATAGTGTGCAATGAATTCTTCCCTGCAAGATCAGGAATCAGGAAAATGAACTGTCATGGTCTCTTGAGAGATATAGAATGTTGAACCATGATGAATAGTCACAGATTCATACAATTCATAAAATCACGACACTGGATTGGGTTATTAGACCAACAAATCTAATCTTCTGATATAAAGGAGGAATTCAAGTTAAAAATTCTCAGATAGTTGGCTTGACTCATCCAATGAAATGTATATTATTTTTGGTCTGAAAATTGCTGAAATGTGTATGGAGGTTGTTAAGTGGGAGTGCTAGGCTATGCACAAATTACATTGAAAGCATTATAGTGGCTTTCTATTAGCTATTGAACAAGGTGTCCTGCTTACGGTATATATGGTTCTAAGCAACCAAGACCAGGATAGCTGACATATGACTTGCCCTGATATAAACAGGTAGTCGCTCCAATTGGAACCAGGATTATCACTGCTCAGCAACGCAATTGTAAAGCACAATGCCATGTGACCACATTGCTTACTCACAACAATCCTGGCAGTTCTGGTTGCTGTTGGGAGCCCAAAATGTGGGAAGAGTTGGGAGTCCCAGGCAAAAGACCACAGGGGTGCTGCTGCCAGGACGGTGGGCAGGCATTGAGAAGGCTGGTGCAGGCCACGTGCAAGTCAAGGAGGCTCTGGGAAGGCCAGTGTAGGTCATATGCAGCCATGGCAGATGATAAAGTGGTGGGATTTACCAAAGCAACTTGCAACCTTTCCTGCTGGCTTCCCCATTGACTTTGGTTGTGAGAAGATTGCAGAAAAGGTTGCAAATGGTGACCATGGCTCCCTGAAATGTCATTATCACAACCTACACACCCAACCATAGAGGTGCCACAATGGTCAGAACTTTGAAGATTGGTCATATGTCCATTTTTTTCCAGTGCTTTTGAAATGATTTCTGAATAAATGAATGTAAGTTGTAGACTATCTATAGGTAGTCCTTGATTTATGACAATTGAGTCCAAAATTTCTGTTGCAAGCCATACATTTCTTAACTGAATTTTGCCCCATTTTATGAGCTTTCTTGCCATAGTTGTTAAATGAATAACTTCAGTTGTTAAGACTCAGTTGTTAAATGAATCGGGTTTCTCCATGCACTTTGCTTGTCGCAAAAGGTGATCACATAATTCTGAGAAACTGCAACCATCATAAATATGAATCATTGCCAAGGGTGTGAATTTTGATCACTGACCTTGGATATGCTGCAGTGGCCATAAGTCACTTTTTTCAATGCCATTGTAACTTTGAACAATCACTAAATGAACTGTTGTAAGTCGAGGACTACTTGTATCAGGCATGATATTCCGCTCTGAAGAAAAAAAAATCGGGCCGGCAAAAGACCCCCGCCGCACGCCCGGGAGCGCCCGCTGCTTTTCTCGCCAGGGCCGGGCAGCGGCGTGTTGCACGGAGGCTGGTCTGTGGCTGGCCCAGCTCCCTTTTCCTGCCGCTCAGCGGCCTCCACTCACACCGCCCGGGCTCCGCTCCGGCCTGGGGCTGTCAGGAGTTGCTACCGCCGGCGCAGCTCCATGGGGTTTCCAGTCTCGCATTGCCTCGGAAGGAAAGGCAAACCAGGAGCCGCTGCTGCTGTTGCAAAGCCGCCGCGGCTCTTCCTTTTTGCCTTTCCCTTCCTGAGGCAATGCGGACTGAGTCACGCGGACCCGCGCCAGCAACTCCTGACTTGGGGCCTCCGAGGGGAGGGGAAGGAGAAGAAGGGGTGGGGGGAAAGGAGGGGGCAACCCCAAAATCGGAATTCGATTTTAATCGGAAGAATATCATGCCTGTTGTATACCTAAATAATATCTAATCAATACATAATCAATAAACCAACCCTTGAGTTTTTAATAAAAATATCATGAAAAATGAACTGCCCACAGAAAAATTGGTACAATATTTCATGGTAGTTTGGTTAAAAATTGGAGGGTCTCTTATCCATCGATGTGTTTATCCACAAGTACGTAGGGGATATAATATGGGTACCTTTAAAAATATCATATGTACTAGCAAGTAAGCTTATCTGTGGATATGCCAAAACCATTTTGGGGGATGTATTTTGGCACCTAAAATTCTTGGCTTAGCCTCAAGTATATACAATAAGTAAAAAAAATACATTATAATGTATGTAAAAATTAACTGCAGACTCTATTTTAAAGACAGAAGAGTGCTTCTTAGTCAGCAATATTTCTCCTAAACAATGCTTGGTGTAGTAAATTCATATAATACCTAAAAAGAAATGAAAAATGCTTTCTTTCTCCATACTATTTTATAGTATATGTTTTCACCAATAAATTAACCGAAATTCACACCATGAATCAACTGACATTTTGTAAGTCAGATGACAAATTTATGGCAGAATTCCAGAATCTATTCCTATACCCTTATTTTATTTTGCTTGTTTGTATGTACTGTATATATTTGCATATATAAATAATATATTCACAAGATGTACAGCTGATTAGTGTTGATTTCATAGCTGATAGGGTTATTTTCCCATTCTAGGTACAGAACTCTCTCCAAACTCGCAGCCAACAACACATTAAAAGGATACCACTCTGAGAAGGCTGTTGTCAATCATCACTCTTGGAAAAAGGCAATGACAACACAAAGAGAACCACAATGGGTATACAACTTTCAGCCGCATTTCCTAAAAGTGAGGCAAGAAGCATGATGCACGTTCATAAAATCTCTGAAAACGCATCTTAATTGCATTGCAGGGAGTAAAAGCCTTTAAATTGAAATAAAATACTTTTCAATCAACATGTCTAGGATTATGTGAGGATCACATGATAACGGGATTAAGTTTCCTCTATTTTTCTATAGTTTACAATCAATATCTAAAGTAGTTTATGCAAATCTGTTAAAGTTTACATTTTGCCAAATACTATGATTAATACGTTACTAAACTGAAGTGTGAAACTAATATATGTCTCAATAAGAAATTAAGACACACGTATACGTATTAACTCCATTTAGACCAAAATCAGAAAATATGAAGAATGATATTAGCAATTACTCCTGTGGTTATTTTATTTAACTCATTATATGATTACTATATAATATTAATCTGTTGAAAATGAAACATTGTGATTTCTTTGATTTTGCTCTAACAGCAACAAAATTATATATACAGCTGTACTATTAAGGGCGGAGGAGAAAAAAACATCTAAGAAATCTACCAGTACACTGGTACAATGCAAATCATCACATGGCCAGATGAAGGAAATTAAAGTATTTTTCCTTTGATCCCTTGGAGGTAGCATTTTATATCTTAAGTACCTGCAATTTTTTAATGGTAGGCTTAGCTGAACTACAAAGACACTTGAAACTACATGTAAGAAATCTTTAGTGTTTTAAAACTGCATGTTGAAACCTATTACTAAACTTAGAGAAACCAAATTTATTCATAAAGAGTGTGCCAGCCTTTCTCTTAAGATAAATTAAAAAAGCCATTTCATTAGGGAACCCTCAATAACTGAAGGATTGTTTGAATACTACCAATGCAGTACCATTCATCTCTTAAGCAGAATTTTTTAAAAAAAAAAACAGGAACAAACCACACAACCCATCTCAGGTATGTTATGGTTAATTTTAACTACATCTCAGTATTCTACCTAAACAATGCTCATTTACAGTAAATAATCCCATCATACTACACATACAATTGAAGGTGAAGTAGACTGTTATACACAGAAGGATGGCAAGCTAAGTAGCATAACCCAAAAGCAAATAGTAAACTCTCCAATGGTGTGTAAACCAGTGTTTCTCAACCTCAGCAACTTTAACATGTGTGAACTTGTAGATGTGGCTGAGGAATTCTAGGAGTTGTTCCACACAACTTGAAGCGGCTGAGGTTGAGAAACACAGGTGTAGAGAACCTGGTGACAGCTGTCAAGAACAGACTCTTTGGCTTAAGCCATGGGTGTCAAACTCGCCGTGTCACGTGACATTTCATAACGTTTTTCCCATTTGCGGAGCTGGGGTGGGTGCTGTTAAGCCTGGATTCCCCAACGGGTGTTAAGGAAAACAAACTAAACAGAATGTGCAGCGAAGTCAGATAGGAAGACAGGTAAATGTGTGAGATAAGCCTTCTCGTTAACACACAGTAAAAATACAGATACGCTTGTGCTATCAAAAAATATAGTTTATTCCATTTAAGAATTATAGCATAGTCATTATAAACAGTCCATTAGTCATATACCAAATTCAGTCAAGTCCTGTCCAAAACTTATCTTCTCTCCGTTGAGAAATATCTTCAAAATAATCCAACACTTCTTCTCCTCCCCGATCCAGCAAGAATGCAGTCTTCAATAAGCCAGCCAGTAAGAACCAGAGAGTGCCTTGCTGCTTATATAGTATTACAGCTGCACCCTTAATTACATTCCTTTAGCTTAAAGTCACATACACTTTATCTGACAAACCATGATTCATCATTTTATTATCTTTACCCAAAACAGTTAGGGTAAAACAATGTTATCCCTAACATTCTCCCCTTTTGGGTAATAATAATAAATATTACAATAATATATCCATTTACACTTTCAAATCATAATTGTCACAACTCTCTTTAAATTTTACAACACCTTGTGCTTTTTGTAAACTGGTCTGCAATATTTTCTTCCGTCATGCAGTACTCAAGTTTAATTAAACCATTTTTAACAGATTCTCTAACATTTAAGTATCTTAAATCAGTATGCTTTGATCTAGTCTTTACAGCAATATTAGTAGCTAATTGTATAGCTGCCTGGTTGTCTTCGTACACAATAATGGAATCTTTAACAGTTATACCCATGTCTAATAATAACTGTTTGTACAGAATTAAGTCAGTGCATAGTAATGACAGACATGAAAATTCTGCTTCCATCGTTGACAAGCTAATATGCTGTTGTCTGATTGACCTCCATCCTATTAGAGTCTTACCAAATAATATAGCCATCCCAGATGTTGATTTTCTAGTGTTTATGTCACTTGCAAAACTTGCATCTGCATAGGCACTAAGAATCAAATCACCTTTTGGCTCTAGATACAATGCATGGTGCATTGTTCCTTTAAGATATCTTAAAATTCTCTTTAATGCTTGCCAATGACATTGATGTGGATCATTATTATATTGTGCCAGCTGATTAATACTATAAGCTATATCTGGCCTTGACCAATTGCTTATATATGATAAGCTACCAATCAAAGATTGATATATGGTCTTATCAAATTTGTGACTTTGAGCATCCATTTTGCAAATTTCCTGACTCATTGGAGTCTTTGCAGGCTTACAAAGTTCCATTTTATACAATTTAATTAATTGGCAAATTTTATCCTCTTGAGATATCTTAAATCCTTTTGTGGTTTTGTTAATTGTCAATCCTAGATACTTTTTAATTTCACCTAAATGCTTTAATTTTATCCTTTTGGCTAATAATGAAATAATCTCAGTAGCTTCATTATTGGTCTTAGTAATCAAAGCAATATCATCTGTAAATAATAATAATGACACCGTTCCATTATTTTCTCTTTTAAACATACATGGATCTGCTAAACCAGATTTAAACCCTATACTGTTTAATTCTTTCACAATATATTGGTTCCATTCATAGCCAGATTGTTTCAATCCATATAAACTCTTCTTGAGTTTCCAACAATCATTGCTATTTACTTTATTATCATTTATACCAACTGGTTTTTTCAAATATATTGTATGCTGCAATGGTGCATGTAGATATGCAGTTTCTACGTCTAAATGGTTAACTATATAATTCTTCTTAGCTGCCCATACTAAAGCGGCTCTTAAAGTTGTAGCCTTAAGATTTTGTGCAAATACCTCATCATAATCAAATACATTTTGGTTAAATCCTTGTGCTACTAACCTAGCCTTGTAAGTTACTTTCCCATTATTTCCAGTCTTTACTTTAAATATCCATTTGCACCCAATGGATTTTTCTCCTGGAGGTAATTTGGTTTCTTCATAAACCTTCATTTCCTTTAATGAATTTAACTCTTTTTCCATTGCCTTTTGCCAATTCACCTGATCCTTAGCAGGATACATCTTAAGTTCATCTATGCTAGTAGGAACTTTATTTACTTGGCAAACAATACTTGCCTGATATCTTTCAGGTGGTCTGGTTATAAGCGTTGTGTGTCTAGGTATAACAGGACTTACAGGTGGACTTTCCTTTATTTCCTGTTCTTGACTATCTATCTCTTCTTGATCAATTATCTCGTCTTGATCTGATTCTATTTGCTCTTCATGGACTTCTTCTTTAATTGGACTAGTCTTTTCTTTCTGCCTCTTATAGGGTTCTATAATAACATCATTATCTGAATCCTGCTCTAATCTATTCCATCCTATATGTTCTAGGAATTGTGCACTAGCACTGCAGTATACTCTAGATGTACCTGGTTCCCAGAATCTATAAGATCTATGGTTTGCTTGATATCCAACAAAAATTAATCTTTTAGCTCTACGTTGTCCTTTGTGCCTGAGTTGTGTAGGGATATGCACCCATGCTGGTGCACCAAATGTGTGAATATAACTCAAATCAGGTTTCCTACCATGCCACAGAGTGAATGGTAATCCACCTGTTGTTGAATTAACAACATTGTTTAATATGTGATTACCACACATTATAGCTTCTCCCCACAAATTGTCAGGTAATCCAGAATCAGATAACATTGACCTTCCCATTGATTGCAGTGTTTGGCCTCTTCTCTCTATAAATGCATTATGTTGAGGCCTATATGGTGCAGACCTTTTATGTTGAATACCTGCCATTCTAAGTCTACTCTGGAATTTATTATTTGTAAATTCCGCACCATTATCTGTTATAAGAGTTACTAATTTCCTTTTAGTTTTCCTCTCTGCAAATTTTAACCAATTAAAGAAATTTGTATACGTTTCAGTTTTTCTTTTCATTAGAAAACAGAAACCATACCTAAAATAGTGGTCCATTATGCTTAATATGTATCTAGCACCACCTACACTTGGCTTTTTAGGACCTATTATATCGGCAAATACTACCTCTAAAGGCTCTTTGGTAGTAAATCCATCAAATCTATTTGCCGGTATAACTTTGCTTTTGTTTTGATTACAAGCAGAACATTGCAAATACTTATTACAAGGTTTCAAACTTATTCCTTTAGATAGTTGAACAGTTCTCTTAATCATTTTAAAATTTAAATGACCTAACCTTCGGTGTAACAAGTGAATACATTCATTATGAGGTTTCTTATTTTCATAAATCGTGTTAGCCACCTTTAAACCATTATCATTTAACACATATAAGTCACCTCTTAAAGATGCAGTAATTTTCTTACCTTCTTTTTCAATTAAACAAGTATCTCCCTTAAAGGTAACTATGTATCCTAATCTAACCAACATTCTAACTGAAAGCAAATTAAATTTAAGTTGAGGTACATATAACATTTTTACGTTCTCATTTATACTAGAACAATGAGCTATACCTTGACCTTTTGCCTTCATTTTCCATCCGTTTGCCAATGAGATATGTTGTGAACTCATGGACATTTTTACAAATTTTTTGTTATCATTTGTAATACAGTGGGACGCACCACTGTCAACCACCCATAAATTATTTTTTGCAACTCCATTACTATACATTGCTAACTCATAATTCTTATTTCTTCTTTGATGTCTTCCAGTATTCTGGCTTGCATTCTTGCGCTTTGGTTTCTTACAAAATCTTGCAAAATGTCCTCTCCCCCCACAATTAAAACACTTTTTAATTGCGAATGCAGTAGGAGATTCATTACTTTCCTTTTGAGGTTGCTCCCTCCTTAACTGATCTCTTTCAAGTCTTCTTCTGGCCTCTTCAATCAATCTGCCAGTGATATCAGTTAAAGTTAGACTTTCTTTAGGCAATATTTCAAGGGAAGTTACGTAGTCATCAAAACTTTCGTCTAATGAAGATAGAATTATGTAGACCTGGTGTAGTTCAGAGAAAATTAATTCCTTCTCATGAAGTTCTTGGAAAATGCTTTTCATAGTGTTCAAATGACTCAGCATATCACCATTCTTTTGGAGATACGTGCGGAAAAGCTTTCGTGTTAGATTTATGTGAGCACCAACGTTATCTCGAACATAAATCCTCCTCAGTTTTTGCCAACACCCAACTGCAGTTTGCTCTCCACGTATATGAACAAGCTGCTGATCAGTTAATGATAGTCCTATGATGCAAAGTGCTTGCTCATTTTTCTGTTTAAATTCTTCTATCTTCAGACTATCTTCCTCATCTTCAGGATCCCATTCTTATACGTTAGGTGGATTTTCAATTATGTTCCACAGACCTTCTCTTCGTAGAAGTAGACTACATTTCATAGACCATGAAACATAGTTTGTTCCATCCAGCTTGGATATAAGGGACAAACTTTGTAGACTGACTTGTGCCATGTTTCACTATATGGATATAAAACTATAATTGATAAAACACAGCTGTCTGTTTACTGTAACGTGTAACAACACAAAATCTCACTTTTTACATAAACCTGTTTTTATCCTAGTTAAACTGACTTTGCAGTCTCTCTGGGACCATAACCAGTGTTAAGCCTGGATTCCCCAACGGGTGTTAAGGAAAACAAACTAAACAGAATGTGCAGCTAAGTCAGATAGGAAGACAGGTAAATGTGTGAGATAAGCCTTCTCGTTAACACGCAGTAAAAATACAGATACGCTTGTGCTATCAAAAAATATAGTTTATTCCATTTAAGAATTATAGCATAGTCATTATAAACAGTCCATTAGTCATATACCAAATTCAGTCAAGTCTTGTCGAGGATACTCTAATTGCAAAGTCCGTGTCGAATAGCCAGTGTCAGTACACATATAATAAACCTGTCCAAAACTTATCTTCTCTCCGTTGAGAAATATCTTCAAAATAATCCAACACTACTTCTCCTCCCCGATCCAGCAAGAATGCAGTCTTCAATAAGCCAGCCAGTAAGAACCAGAGAGTGCCTTGCTGCTTATATAGTATTTTTACAGCTGCACCCTTAATTACATTCCTTTAGCTTAAAGTCACATACACTTTATCTGACAAACCATGATTCATCATTTTATTATCTTTACCCAAAACAGTTAGGGTAAAACAATGTTATCCCTAACAGGTGCGGTCTGTGCATGACGCATCTGGCCCATGCTTCTAAGCAAAGACTAAATTATGTTGCTTGAATCTTTTACTGCTATTGTCTCACCAACTGTTTCAAAAGGCCCTCCAGTTTCAGCTCTGGTTAGGGAGGCCACATCTTACTTGTGTAGATTCTGGCTCTCATTTTTCCCTATTGACATTCCAGCTTGAGGAACCACCTCTATTCTCTGACTGGATAATTGGTTGATTCAAAGCCAGGTAACCTAGAAGTTTCTTAGTATAAGCCTGATAAAGATAGCCCAGCATCACATTTCTTGTCTTTCTCGTTTTACTCCAACACCTACAGTCTCCTTTATCTTTTCCAACACTAACACTTTCTTCTCCACATCAACGTAGTCTTTAAACTCAGCAAGCACTGGGTCTGCAACCATACATTCCCTGCTGATGTAGCTAATTCACAAGAATTTTCCCTTCTCTGCTCTGCATTCTGAAACAAGAGAATAAATTGATCTGAGTATCACAAAGTAATACACAAAGTATTACGACATACTTTCAGATACTTGACAGTACTCTTACGTTATTTTGTAAAAATTTGTAAAAAAAAATTTTGTAAAAATTTTGCATGGCCAAACATTTAATTGATCATACTGAGAAGCTCCAAATACTACTTTTCTCCCTGAACTGGGCTGTTAAGATTAGTATTTATCAATAAAGAAATTTGGGGGAGTAGGGAAATCTTTTATTTTTTTTAAAAGGTTGAAATAGGTATACAAAATTTTGGCTAGACATTTTTGCTCTATTCCTTACCAAACTCCTATAATTAAAAAGTACCGTATTTGCCGGCGTATAAGACGACTTTTTTGCCCTGAAAAACATGCCTCCAAGTGGGGGGGTCGTCTTATACGGCGAGTATATAACAAACTCTATATTTTGAGTGGAAATGTTGGGGGCTCGTCTTATACGCCGGCAAATACGGTACATAGTTTGTCTCCTAAACAAGCCTTAAACAAACTTAAAGAAGGAACAGAATTCGTTTCTCTCTCTCTCTCTCTCTCTCGATCCAAAACAGCAATGCTTCAGAGCCAGCCGCGAGGCGGAATGCGAGAGTTTCGACTGGCTTTTCCAATCCCCAGGCCAGGTCTTGGGAGGACAAGCGGGAGGAAAGAAACTTGCTGGCCTGGGCGGCTCCTATCCCACTTCCTTCTCCGCAGCTTCTGGTAGGCTTGCAGGAAAGCCGAGCCGCGCAGCCGGGGCCTCCTAGCTTCTCGGAAGGCTCGAGAGACGCCCGAGGCAGTGCGGAAGGCAGGGCTCGCCAGCCGCTGGACAAAGACGCTTCCTGCCTTGCCGCCATAATGCCAGGTCAGTAGCTCCTTTCCCGGCCAGTCGAGCTAAGGCAAGAGACCCGCTTGAGCCGGGGAAGCCCACTTGCGAGACCGCGAAGTTCGGTCTCTAAAGCCTCTGTGGGTTTCGCACGTAAGTTCGCACCGGTTTCTGACAGGAAAAGCGTTTAGCGGAATTCCAGAGCTTCAACTCGAGGCGCTTTGGAGCGTTGCTCATTGGGAGGGGCGTCTTCGGTGCATGTTTTAAATGGGTGCGAGTACGAGTAAGTTTGTATTAAAGTGCCAATCCAAGACTCGTAGTTTTCAGGCTTGTGTTTATTATCATTTGCAGTCTCTGTATATTCAGAGTTGTATCGGGTACTTTCGATCAATTTATCGCAAGTGTTGTCGTGGCATAGGCATACTGTAACAATAAGTATTATATGAATATAATAATGAAATCAGTATATGGCTTTGTGTCGAGTGAGTCATGCTGTATGACTCACTGGCATGGTAACAGAGTCACTACTTCCATACTTTTGGCAATGCCTCTCACAGAAACTTTTACTACAGAAATCATAGTTAACCCTATTATACCAAACCCCACTTAACATGCAGAGGATTCAAATATATTCCAGCCATTGATTGCCCTTTTAGTAGGTAGAACTACATGTGAGTTTCAGCAAAAGCACTGAATTCAATGGCGATTCTTAAACGTTATGAAGACTTAAACGTTAGGAAGCCTTATGAAGACTGGAAAATAGAGTTGCTACAATTCTAAGGAAACTTTAACATTCTTTCCATAATCCTACAAGGCTTCTCCAAGTTCCTTGTTGTTTCCACTGAATCACTCCTTCCTTTCCTTGTTGCCCAGCATATCATATATTCTGCATAAAGCACACAGGCTGAATCATCTTCTTCTCCCCGCCTTTTCTATCTTAGTGCTTCTCATCCTTAGCAAGATTAAGATGTCTGGACTTCAGCTCCCAGAATTCCCCAGCCTGCATGCTGGGAATTGAAGTTCAGACACCTTAAAGTTGCTGAGGTTGAGAAAAACTGCTCGGGAACACTTGTTTCCTTCTTGTCTGCTTCCTAGATGTCATTACTGTATTTGCCGGCGTATAAGATGACTTTTTTGCCCTGAAAAACATGCCTCCAAGTGGTGGGGGGGGGTCGTCTTATACGGCGAGTATATAACAAACTCTATATTTTGAGTGGAAATGTTGGGGGCTCGTCTTATACGCCCAGTCGTCTTATACGCCGGCAAATACGGTAATAATGAATTAAAAATCTTTGCCCTACATGTTTGGTGATGCCATCACTTCAATATCATGTCCTCTACAAATACTGCAAACTGAAAAAAGTACATGAAACTTACTCCCAGATGCAAAAAAGTTTCTTCACTCTTAATGCAGGAAGCTGGGAGCACAAATTCAAGACCTGATTTTCCTCCCTAAAAGCAAGCTTCTTTTCTTACCTTGGTGGGAGAGATCCATATGATCCTACAATCTTTGCTGCACAGACTATAAAATGTAGCCCCAGTAATAGAATACATTAAAAAAATAACTGTTTTAAATATTTTTAGTGAAGTAGATGATAAATATTTTAAAGTAAATGAGACATTCCTAATCAGCACACTTATTGTCATATAATTCAGAAAAATGAAGAAAACAAAACCACATATCTTTTTATAAATAAAAACAAAAATTTAAAAGTCAGAGCACTACAGTCCATTATAATCTTCTATGGCAAGCAGAGATTTGGACAGGAACCAGTTTCTCTGAGATGTTTTTAGATAAAAATTGCAAAGAAATGAACATTCTAGACCAGGGCTGTCAAACTCGTGGCCCACGGGCCGGATGTGTCACGCACTGGCCATGCCCAGGCCCAGTTTAGCGAAGGGGGAAAAAGTTGTGATATGTCACACAATGCCCAACGATGCGAGTTTGACACTCCTACTCTAGACATAGCTTGCTTAATAAAGGCAAATATAAGCAAGCAGATTATATAGGCTGGAGAATTCTGGAAGTTGGAAGTCCACAAGTCTTGAAAAAAGCCTCTGCAGGCTTTGTAGGCCGAATAGGCCCATTTTGTCACTTCCTGTAATACTGGAAGTGATGGAATGGGTCTATTATTTGGCCTGCAAAGCCTGCAGAGGCTTTTTCAAGCTTCTGGGAGGCCGAAAAAGGCCTCAAACAGGCCAAAAATCAGCTGTGAGGTACAGTGCAGGTAAGGGGGCAGCGGGGGGAGTGGCTGGAGGTGATTGCATGCGCATGTGCAAGGAGCGGGAGACACGCATTGCCTTCTGGGTGCTGGCACGCGAGCCTAATTTTTGGCACAGGCGTGCATAGTTTTTGGCATAGGAGCCCCAAAAGGTTAGCCACCACTGACATATAACCTCAGTACATACTTACCTCACACAAAATGTCAAGGATTGTTCTCTCCTATTCCGGAATGCAATAGAAAGTGAGCAATCGCATTAGATTGTTCAAAAGGCAGATTCTGACTCAATGTCAGAAGAAACCATTGAGAAGAATTTAGTAATGAAGCTAGTTACCCCAAAAGTAGTGGAATAACTTCAACTGTGTTTAAGAAGAGACTAAACAGTCACCTTTCTGGGATGCTTTAATATGAATTCCTGCACTGCGATAGTGATTGGATTTGATGGCCTAAGTGACTGTTTCCAACTCTACAATCTTATATAGATATAAAATCAGCTTCTTCTAATTTTTAAGCGGTTGAAAAAACTCTACTTTGGCTCCTTTATTTAAAATTGAATATGCATTATTGCTAGAAATCTGACAAAGCATAAAAAATTCATAGGATCTATCACTGCTCCTTTCTTTTATGCCCACATAAGATGTCTCCACTTTTGGCAGATTAGAAGTTCTCAGAGCATTTCCCTCTAATGAAAGATTTTACTAAATATAGGTCTGTTCCCAATCATATAGCTCATTTTGATTTTAATGTATACCAGCAAATATATAACTAGCATACATTTAGCTTACTGCTAAAGTAAGAATTCTTTTGCATGAAGTCACAACTGTGTGTTTAGCTACTGATTAGAATTTGCTCCCTAGATGTTTTGGTGACATTTCTTATCAGAGGAAATAATACTGAACTTGTTCCACTACAACTTATCCTGACTGAACTCCTTTATTCTGAATCACATGTGGTTATCAACTGATGGCAATATAGTCTCTGAATCTCTGTAAACACTTAATTATTGCAATGTTTTAAATAAATGTGCTTTGTGAAGTGACCAGGAACCACCTGATATCAATCAAGGCCAATGCCATATTCTTTCAAAAACTCTGTATAAAGGAAGCTAAAATGACAGTGAAAATGATTACTCACATTCTGGGTTTTAATTGTCTACAATATGGTCAATTAGGAGATGTATTTAAAACAAGAGAGAGGAAGAATATGCAAACCTAATAATTTTCCCCCTTTTCTTCTTCTTCAATACTTTTTGGTATTTAACCTTCAATAAATTTGTTTTGTTTCCCTTATTTTTTCTTCTCTTTGTCTCTCTCTTTATAGACTCTAATTAATATGCATTAAACTGAAATCTTTATTATGCAGCAATTATTTTGCTCTACAATAATTGAAGTAGTGTTTTTATTATCTCCTATATAAAAAGTCTAACAGTTTTATGGTTGTTTTAGTGATATCCTAAACTGCAATTAACATTGACAGAATATTTCCTGTTTTGTTTATATTTAATATTCTAATTCAATGTTTCTTCATCTTTCTCTCTCAGGACCTTCTCACTTTTAAATATTCTGGAGGATCCCTAAGAAGCTTTTGTTTATCTGGGTTATATTTGTATTTTTATATTAAAAATTAAAATTAACACTTTTGTAGCCACTATCACTTCTCATGATTATTTGTTGGGATTTTAATGTTGTATTATTTTTCAACTTAGGCTGGCAAATAATTTTAATTTTGCAGATCATTGAGAGGATCTTGTTGGACTCCCAGGGGATCTAGAACTATGCTTTAAAACACTGCTCTAAATTATTGAACTAACAAAATTTTAACTTTTTTTTTATTTCTTAAATTTATTTGTCACCCATCACATTACAAAGTGATATTTAATACTGTAAAATATCATTGTATGGAAACATGTATTGAGAGATATAACAATATAATAGAGGGGGAAAATAAACTGAGCTTATATTGGTTTATGTCCTACGTAACTATCAGAATATTAGTGCATAGTCTTATCCTGTCAATTTACCTAACTCCTTTTAAAACTAGTAGCCATGTGGTGATGGGAAAATTAAGTTTAATTAAGTTTTATGTGAAGAACCTGTCCTTCACTTTGCTGAAGGAATTAGGCCATTTTGAATGTTTACCCACATCTGTCTTCCCCTTCATATTGTGTATGACCTTCATCCTTCAAATTTGGTCTCCCTATCCATTTCCCCCCTAAACTAAATGAAACATGCATGGAGCTTTCCTGGGCGTTTAATCATGTCCCTTAGTGGGAGCAGTCAAGTGAGTACCTCCTTCAAAATTATTGCAACTTCTTGGGAGATTTAGGGGACTATTCTGAGGCATATGTCTGTATTACCCACAATTACCATTTTGTCCTAGCAGCTTTGGCACTAATTAACTCTTCCACTTGCAATGTTCAAGAAACATTGTTGGATAAGGGAAGAGGTTAATAGTCTATATCCTGCCAAAAACTAGGAGCCTGGCAGCCTGTTCACACATTTTATGAAAAGGCATAAGAACCCAACACATCTGTTGACACGAACTGCAGTACAGAGTGCTTATGCCTTTTAACAAGTAGGAGTCCAAAAGGGGTTACCACGATTTTTGTAATGTTCAGGAGGATTCTGTCATACTAGAATACCTATGACAATGGCCAGGGCATTAGGACGTTTTTTTTTTAAAGTAAGCCCTTGGCAAGTAATCTGTAATCTACAATTTCATTATATATTAGAATAGCTCAGCCAGCATCTGAGGCTGCATACCCAATAGATGTGCATTTCTCTCAGCTTGTTCACAAAACTCCAGCACTCTGCAATCCTCTTTTAGGTTAAATTCTGTAACAGACTGTTATTAACAGGGTTAATTATATTAGTTATTGCACTGATGCCAGTGCAAACTAGCTGAAGGAATGACAGAGAAAAATCAAGTGGTAATTCTAACCTGAATTAAAACTCTAAAATAAAGTAGTGTTTTGAACCATTAAAAAAATCTTAGACTTCAGCGGTACAAATTTAATACCAGAAAGGACAAATATTTTAAGATGTTTTAAAAAGAAGCCACTATTTATTAACCAATGAGTGCAAGAGAAAGAAACAATGCAGAGAGGGGTCATAAAAGTCAAGATGGCATCTATGACTGAGTCATTGCAGCAACCATTTTTCTCATTCCCCCAACGCTTTTTCCACAAAATGCAGACTCTTTTGCTTTTAAGATTATGTTGTGCTACGGAATAAATTTGAACTTATTTGAGCCTCGGTGGCGCAGTGGTTAGAGTGCTGTACTGCAGGCCGACAATTGCTGACTATCAGCTGCCTGCAGTTTGGCAGATCGAATCCCACCAGGCTCAAGGTTGACTCAGCCTTCCATCCTTCTGAGGTGGGTAAAATGAGGACCCAGATTGTTGGGGGCAATATGCTGACTCTGTAAACCTCTTAGAGAGGGCTATAAAGCGGTATATAAGTCTAAGTGCTATTGCTATTAAGGAAAAGAGAATAGCATTATTCAATCAAGTACCTCCAAAACACTTTCCTTCACCCCAGCTCACTGTTTTCTGCTTGTGTACACAGTCTGAACTAGTTATGAAGACATTTTGTATGTACCTATTACAAGATAAAAATATCAGCTGCTACAGTCCTGAGGAGAAGGACTTTCTTTAGTTGGAGAAGTAAAAAAGCTCTTTCATATCAACAAAGGATTTTATTTCAGTGCAACAGAAGGTCCCAGGAGCCATTTCTGTGAGGGGAGGAAGGGTTATGCTCATTCATTGTTACTCTTTCTCTCTGTCTGCTACAATCCTAATAATTAACTCAGTCTGCAGCTACAATTTGCATTTAAAATGCAAAGCCATGTCCAATATAGCCTTGAAAAGCAGAATAAAGAGTTATAGGACAGTAAAGATTACTTTACTTGCCCAAATAGTGTTTTAAGGTTAGAATGATTTGGAGAAGGAAACAGTTTCTATTTCCACTTTAACCTCCCTCCCAACTAGCTTAAATCACATTTTTTTTCCAGAAAGAATTCAGACTATTTTCAGTTTTAAGCCTGGAAATTTGCTGCCAGGTTTCCATTTTGTTGAGCAATATCCCAACTAAACAACAAGCTGAAGAGAATTAACACAATGATGATAATAAAAAGATGATATCCAGAAAGGAAAAGGGCCTTGGATAGAAACACTCATTTAAGTAATATTCATATAATTAAGTATGAAAACAAGGTTACATTATCTCATGTTCACATTGCTCTTTTTGAAGATTTATAACATCTGAATTCTTTAGAGACATTCTCTCATTATCTGTAAATAAGGACCAGTTGTGATCAGTTTAGACTTAAAGTGGCTGTACCAACTTATAACTGGCAGTTTACTTCAGAACTTTCTGAATCTGCAGACAGTAGGAAGAATTAGATAGCCTTGAAGAAAGTTCTGAAGTAAACTGCAATAAGAATCTGCTTGTTTCATATATTTCCCATTATTTACAAAGCTCCCACCATAATTCTTATTGTAAAATCAAAAAGCCTTTCAAGAATGTTAAAATGCTATTTGAGCTCTTTCAGGATGGAGATAGGAGTAGTCATATCACATATATACAGAGGGAGAGAGAGGAAGAAACAGGCTGACAGAAAGAGACTGAAACCTGTCCTTTTGGAAATCAAACTTGAGCAGCATAATTTTTGGGCGTAGTCCTCTCTTATTCTAAATCATAATTAAACAAGATTTGGTCGTTTATACACCAACTTATATGTTATCCCATATCTACAGTCTATTGATTTTTCCCACTAGGACCAACAAATAAAAATTAACACATTAACTCCAGAGTTTATAAAGAAGTATTAGTTGTAAAAACTCTCATCAAACCAACCGAGACAGTTCAGATCAAGATGGCCTTTGGAGATTTATAGCACATCTGCAAGGAGAAAGGAAAATTTTAGAAGCTCAATGGATTTCAAACTAACAAGTGGTTTTTTTTAATGGAAGTGGATGCTTTCAGTCTCTCTGCAACAGCACAGGCCCAGTACATGATCCATATTCATCTGTGTAATTTTATGATATAGTTTAATGGTGAGTAGGGAAGGTGAACTGCTGCTTTTGTGTTTTTTGGATCATTGCTCCCAGTCTCCATAATTGATGGCTATATTCAACCATAACAACACAAGAGCACACAATAGATACAAACTCAAAGTTAACCGCACCAAACTTGATTGCAGGAAATACAACTTCAGCAATAGAGTGGTCAATGTCTGGAATACTCTACCCGACTCTGTAGTTTCTTCCCCAAACCCCAAAAACTTTAACCTTAGACTGTCTACTATTGACCTCACCCCTTTCCTAAGAGGTCTGTAGGGGGCGTGCATAAGCGCACCAACGTGCCTACCGTCCCTGTCCTATTGTTTCTCTTATTCTTCTTTTATTTTTCTTATATGTACCCATTTCATGTATTCACAACTATGTATACACTTATACTTATTATCTTGTAAACAATTGGCAAATCAAATAAATAAAATAAATAAATAAAATAAAATATTGCAGCCCATTTTTAGGAATCTACCTACACTGAAAAGTATTGAATTGCCTACTCCGATTCAGTCATCTATAAAATTGAAATGGTAATAGCATCACAGAATTTAGGCAAATCTGAATTACAGAATACCATCATCCATAATCCATTTCCATCAGAATACCATCATCCATAATCCATTTCCATCAACATCAATTACACAACTGTTTATCACTACTAATTTCTATCTACACTGTTAGGTTTTGCCACATAGCATTGGAAGAGTCTGGATCTTGTCCAAGACCTCATCAAACTTGTGTGTGCTGGTACAAATTCTTACAAGCCCAAGGCAATGGAGCTACATTTTACCTAAAAATGAAGCATGAAACTCATTCTCTGCCCCCTGTTGTCCTTTTCATATTATTGTATCCATAACAGAAATTATACACTGCAGGTTTTCCCTGCTGATAGTCTTAAATGAATTTTCAACTGATATGAATGAACCGAAATACTGTATTTATTTGTCACTAACTGTGAGGATATTACATTTTAAAGTGTCTAATATTTCTAATGTTTTTAATTTGCCGAATAACAAATATGTTATTGATTATGAAGTTTGCATCAAAAGAGCAGCAGTATAGAGCAGCAAACAAGGGAAGGACAAGCAACACATGCTCAGTTAAATTTTAAAAGGCTATTGTATCCATATCCCTAATACTGCTTCAAGCAACTGTTTTATCTCGATTAGTTGTGCTTTCAAGAAGCAAGAAGGAAGTCACGCAGATGACGTTTTGACATTCCAAAGGCCTTCAAAATTAACATACAAATATGGATATTTTGAATTTTATAAAGCATGGTGGCTCCTAGCATTCAGCAAAAGGGAACAGGAATCCCTTGGAGATTCAGCCAGCATTCAGTCCTTGACCCTCTTTTTAATCAAAGTGTATCCTATTCAAGTGAAACATCAAGAATATCACAGAATTCTATATAACACTGATCTGAAAGATAGTACTATAGTATTTTTTTAAATCTCTAGTGGGATAATACATCATTTAAATTCTACAGGAATCTAGTTCACAAACTCATGTTGTATGGTGGTTAATTTTATTTTGATAATCCAACATGAACCCAAAAAAATGCTTATGTTGATAAAATCACAACATTTAACAAATCTAATGCAAACACTTTTCTCCCAGGCATAATCTAAACACAAGCCCATGTATACATTCCCATTAAAGTTATTCCATTAATATTTTTGCATAACACTAAAGGGTCCTATGAGCTTGACTCCTGCTGATAGACATTTCACTATAGTTTTCTTGATAACAAGAAAAATATACATCTCTATGTGCACTTTGAGAAGCACAAAAGCAAATAAAAATAGATATTGTTCCATATTTTGTATTTTAAAATACTTTGATTTTACTAATTCATTATTGTTTTGTATAATGTGTATTACCTACAAAGCTTATATAATAGTTGCTTTATGTAAGTTTTAATGATTGATTCAAGGGTAGTTGGTTTAAAAAAGCAGTTATTTTCTTATAATTATATCTGCCTTGTAAACATGCCCAGTTTTCAATTATGTAAGCTAATTTGGCCATCCAGATTCTAAAGCATCACAGGCAGCAAAGTGAGAATCTTATTTAGCAGTTGGACAACTGATAAATAAATAAATAAAGACCTACAAAGAGAAAGTTAAGCCAAATAATTTAAATATTAACATGTACAGTCTGCCACATTTATAAGAGCAAAACTTCATTTTCTTTGGCCTCTGAGTACTCCAGTTATCAATGACCCCATCAAGACCAAGTCAGATTATAAGCAAAGAATCGACTCTAATTAATTGGGCTATACTGCTGCTGCCCCGAAATAGATGATTGGTATCCTACTTACTAACAGATTCATTTCTGAACACTACTTTAATATTGCTGGTGTTATTAAGAATTCAATACTGTCAGCACAACTGCAGCCTTTGCTGTTATCCCTATATGTATTTATAATGATCGCTAGTCACCACATATAAATATCAAGATCAAACTGCATGGCAAATTGAAACCAGAGAGCTGACAAAGCTGACTCAGTCTGCATTCAATTCATAGTTGCATCAGACCTTGTGCCAAAATGTTAATAAAATTAGGCTATTTGGAGAAACCTTGCTCACTGCCACTACTGTCATGAGTCTTGGAAAGCCCTCTTCCTTTCAACACAATCAAGGATGAAGTCCTGCTCCAAATGAACAGACTTCCTTTTCGTAGGCATTAAGCTCAAGAGCGTTGAGCACTTAAATATGCTGGAAAAGACTTGGATCCCTTACATATTGTAACTTGCATCTGTTTCAATGAGGCAACTAATGCTGTAGTTTTTGAGGTTTGGATTTTGTTTAGAAAATTTGGGATAATGCAATAAAAATAGTACTATGGAGGATTAACAATGAATATCATAAAATGTGAAGGACATCCAGGAATATAATTAAAACAAATGAACAAGCACTGTTCATAAATAAAAACAATATAATACTATCTATGTATGGATTCATGCAACATATATTAGAATTGAATTAAACATCCAAATCCTAAAATCAATGCCAGAATGCCAGAGGTGGCTTTATAGATACATATTTCTTTGAAAAGAGCATCATTGGAGTGTAAAAAATGTGTGATACAGTTAGATTGTTAAACTTTCCTTGTTACGGGAGCTTCCCTAAGTAACACTACCCACATATAGCATCAAATTTATCTTAGTTCAATTACGGATTTTGCCATTAAATATACAGATCAGTTATGAAAGACGAAATGCCAAAATTAAATAGGAGATGCATATAATTTATCCAGAGGTTAAGCTCCTAACCATAGTCTCCTTTTGAACATTGTAAACTTTAAAATATTTAGAACTTTCCAGGTCAACTAAAACATAATCTGATTCAACACAGAAAATTTCCAGACTAAAAACTCTGTTCAGAAACACTTCCCTAACATGAAAAGCAACTCCATCACTTCACTCAAAACTTCAATTGAAATTAGAAAATCTTTTCTGATGGCAATTCTTGGTCTGATTCTTTACCTTATTTCCATTCTTCTTGAGCCTCTTCTCTTCTCTTTATATCTTTATAGGATCCTTTGAAAATTTATTTGCAAATAAATCTAATCCAGTTCAGCTTATTTTCAGACAAGTGTGCCTAGAATTGCAGTTGGTACTTTAACATCACATAGGCAGCAAGCCTAATCATATTTAGTTGAAAGGGTCACTGGGCTCAATGACAATTACATCTGAATAAATCTATTAGGACTCATACCACTAATCACTTTTCCTTTAAATTAAGCCAACTTCCCTTAGCCTAAAAGAGAGCTTGTTTAATGGTTAGGATGTAGGATTAGGAGCAGGAAGACCCAGGCTGCAACCAACTTCAGCCATAGAAATTCACCAGACATCTGTAGGTCAGGTACCCTCTCTCAGCTCAACCTATCTCACAGTGCTTCTGTGGTGGGAATAAATAGGAGGAGGGTTCACTGCACACGCTCTCTTGAACTGCTGTACAAAAATGGGGTGTAAATATGCATTCCTCATTTCTTTTTACATGAAAAAAATGGACGACAATCAACAAAACCAGATTATATATGACCATGGCAAACCTGAAAAATTAACATTGGCCTTTCCCATTCAAATGCAAAGCAGCAAGCAATTTAAGGCACCAATTAACAAGTTAGCAAAGAGAAAGTACAGCTATCTTCTCTGCCAAGGACACACACTAGACTGATTTCCAGTGCTTCCACTACCAACACCACAGTCCAAACAACAGTGTTACCAGAAGGGGAAGGGGGTGCAAATGCCAGAATAAAATATGTGAGAGTAGCTTTGGGATACTCTCCTCATTTGTGCTCAGTCAAATTATCCAAGCTTGCTGCTATCCTTCTCTGAAAGTACAAGACTGAGAGTCTTATAGGTTTAGGTACTTGTTTGTAGCAACAAAACAAGTATCCAGAATCCTGCTTTCTCTGACATATTAAGTCACAAAGCCTTAGGTGCAGTGATGGAAGATATGTGGGACAAATCACTTGAGAACTAACCAAACTAGTAAAAACACCAAGCACTTCAACATCAAATACTCTGAACCCAATCAATGATGATGTTGAGAAAGTGTTTCTCCTTTTATAGTTATCTCCAAAACCTATGGCTTTTAAAATAATAGCCACATGAAGCTTTGTGACACTTCTAAAATTGACAGCCTGATCAAGATCCGCCAATGAGCTAGAAGTCCACACTATTAGCTGTGCAAAGATATCCCAATGGTGAAATTTAAAATCATATAACAACTGTTCTGGAGTTCTCTCCCTTATTAGTCCTATGTGAGATAACCTGAACTTATTGTCTATCACAGACACTTTTGCACCTTCCTTCTGAAACAATTCCGATATTTTGCTGCCAAGGTGATTTCATTAGCAGTTTGCAAAGTACTTTTCTGCAGAAGTTAAGGCTGCATTGAGAACTCAGTCAATGAAGTAAGCCTGAGAAATGGCACCCTGGCAAGGGAAAAGGGTGGGGGAGGTTCTTTCCATTACCTGAATGAAACCCCACATAGGATGGAGCATCCAGTGAAGCAGCAAAGAAGGCCAGCAGCACTGAAGGAAGAGCAAGACTTTTCGGATTAACATCACGACTCTGGAGGAAATGGGAGCTCCTTCTCACAATCTGGGTATCTGGAGAAAGAAATCAGACAGCAACAATGCCGTAGTGAACCCCATTGCCACGATACATGGCCACTCTGCCCGTTTCCTCCCTCCCCTCCCCCCCCAGCAAGTTCAAATTGATGAGGTCAATGAAAGAGAAAATAAGTAGCCTGTTTTTTCCATATAAAGTATTGGTCAAAGCACTCCGTCTAACTTCGTAGGTTTGGGGGAGGATAAAATATAAAAAGAAACAGGATAAACATACAGTATGGGAAAGCCTTCGTTCGAAATGAAACTTCCCATTAGGCGGGCACAAGCGGTGCATTATTATAAATAAAAGTATGTACAGCGCTAACAAGGAGCTTCCTTCCACCCCGGTTTAAAAATCCTCAAGGAATCAGAAAGAGAGTTGGTGGTGCAGAGGGAGGACCGCCAAGCTAGTCAACCAAGGACGGAACCCCAGTTTTCTGCTTCTCCGGCGGCGGCTGTTTAAACGGCCTGAAAATCAATACAGGCTATTTTAGAAAATCAATCCCCTTACCCTGGGAGGGCGGAATGGGCCGCGTCTCGCTGGGAGGATGCCGTCGCGCTGCGCTTCCTTTTACATAGCGGAGCAGAACTGCGATCGGGGGAAGGAGAGGGAAAGGCAGCTTTGAAAACAAAGTTTTGCAAGGAAAAGCCGATCTTTTCCCACACGGCAGATCCGCCCGAAGTTCCCCTTTCGCTGCTCCACCACCACCTAGCGCCGACAAGAGTCTGTTCACACAGGAGGAGGAGGAGGAGGAGGGGGGGGACGACTCCTTTTTTCCCGGAAGAGAGGAGGGTCCCCCTTCCACACAAAACGCGTGGTGTAGATGGGAAGCCAGTCTTTCTCGTACGTGGGGCGACGGCGAGCGGGGCCAGAACGACTCCGAAGGTTCAGTCGAGTGAGCCCCTATCCCCGGGTTCCGGGCGGCTGGAGGCAGGGCACGGCGCGAGATCCCGGTTCCAACGCCTCTAGATTCGCTGTTGTTGTTGTTTGGGTTTTTTCCCCCCCTTCTCTTTGCAACGACTACAGAGAAATGGGTATGGGGGGGCGGGAGGGGAAAAGGGAGGGGGGGTGTCACGGAAGGCGCCTGGTGAAAAAGATCAACTCCTCTCCAACCGCGGAAAGGAAGAAAGAAAGAGTGAAGAAGCGCTCCAGAAAGATCTCTTTCCCCGCGGTTAAGTAGTAGGGTTGTTTGCTCCACTCTATAGTAGCCGAGCTCGTCGCCTCAGCTGCCCATCATCCGGCAACGCCTGGAAGCCGCGGCCGGAGAGAAGGAGCTCGTGGGGTGGACTGAAGAGGAGGAAACCCCGCCGCCCCCACTCGGCTGGAGAGGAGCAGAGGCCCCTTGCACATGCGGGGCGGAAGAGTGGAAAGAGGCTGCGAGCGAAGCCGGAGGTTTCCCGCCTGCGAATTGTAAGCGCTCCCATGTCTGGTGCGCTGCCGTTTCTGCAGTGATTTTTCATAGCTATCGAGCAAGTCCGGTTTTGGATCTGGCGCAGCCGAGCGGGTTGCTTTTGACTTGGCGCGCGTATTTTGCGCGCAAACCAAAGAGCTCAAAACTAACACGCCTTCGGGCTGCTTCCTCGAGAGTTCTCCGGGCACACGCACAACCACCTACGCACCCTTTTCCTTACCTGCTGCTGCTGGGGTGGGGGCAAATCATAGCTACTAGAGCCGGAGGCTAGGGGGCGCTCTCGAAGGAAAAGCTGCCTGCCTGGTGTGTGTCGTCGACTCTCAGGATCTGGGATATGGTCTTTGCATTTCAACCATATCCCCAACCAACCAACCGTCATCAAAACTACTCCTTAGCTATGGCTCTTCCAAAGTTGAAATAGGGCCTTGAGCTTCTAAAAGTGGATAAACAATAACCGAATGCTAGCCTATCCCTACATTTACTCAATTACCACCTTTCTGTGACGGTATACTGCACTTGTTCCTGGAGGTTCTGTTTAGTTTTGTTGGGGTAGTGCGATATTATTTTCTCTACAATTCTTTTTTTGGCCATCACATATTTACTGCAGTCGTCGGCTTTCATAGGGAGAGGATGCCTTTGGGACAGTAAGACCAAAGAAAAGTCAGTTATGATTTCATAGAGAAGAAAGAGTAATTAAAAAGATGGCATAGACAGGCTATGAAATGCAGTTTCTCTAAGCTGTATTTATCATCCAACTTTTTTCCCTTTCTGGAAAGAAGCTTTCTTTCGAACCAAGATTTTTGAGAAAATATTCCAGTAATAATTTCTATTATCTCATTTTGATTACTAGAATTATAGGAATTTACTGCTTTTCATGCACCATGGATGAGGATTGGTAGATTTAAACTACAGGCTGTCGTTAAACAGACTGTTCAACCCACTTGTACTATTGGTTGACAATGGAGGCAAACAAATCACAAGGAGATAGGAGCAGTGGTATTTCCGACTCCAGTTGTACCACCTTGTGAGAGCCGCTTGTTAAATTTTTGGGAATTTTGTGAGTGACTGAAAGTGGAGCTAACCTACTACATCTGGTACACCAATCAATTCTTCTGTAGCAAATGTGTCAATGACCATGCCAATTGAACCAGTTATTAAATATTTACCAGCATACTACTGGATTGAAGGGTTGTGAGTAAGGAGAATTACAGTTTGACCATCCTTGAATTAATTCTAAATATAGGAGCAGGATACAGCAGATTCCCACATACCTTTAGGTGGGAGAATTGAGCCCAAACTGGCTGAAGCAGAAATATTTTTCCCTTTGGATCACAAAGCAAGTTATATAAAGGTTGCAAATCTCTTAAATTTATCACATATGCCTCTACTGGAAAATATTTCATTTCTGATGGAAACAGTAAAATGAAGTCATTGCAGACCCTACATTAATCACAAATCAACCCCAAACCTTACTGTTCCTTCATTATCTCATTACCGCATCTAAAAAGATCAAACATCTCAGAACTTTTATTTTGAGGAACTAAATTAGCACTTCATGGAAATAATTTCAAAAGCACAATGACTTTTAATGACAATAAACTGATTTTCCCATAATATAATTTAGTTTTCCCCACCAGATCATTCCACAAACTTTGGACCATAGGTTCCATCTCCTCTGCAGACAGTTTCACACTGCAGGCCAGAAACCAATCACAGGCCTGTTGTATGTAAGTGTGAACTATATGTCCACCATTACCTGCCTTTCTAGAGTGGATAAAATGTAGTAAATCCTGACTCAGCTGTCTAAAGAACAACCCACTCCAAACTCTGCAACATATCCTCTTTTCCTTCATCCTAGGGATAGCCAAGGTGGGGAATGGGTATAATGACTCTGGGTAGGGGGAAAAGACTTTCTTTAACATCTGAATAAAGGAGTAGCTTTTAGACAACTAATTGTGGGCAGCATATTTTTTGTTACCCCATTTATTGTCATTTGACTGGGATGGGACAAATTGCTCATTGGACCAGGTGAATTTGTGGAGGAGAGGACTTGGAGCAGTAAGCTCTTTTCTACTCTGCTTGGACAGCAGATTATCCTGGCTTTGCTCTCAGTGTAAATAGTTCACTCAGCTGCCAACACCTAAAAAAAACGAGAGAGCAGAAGGGATCTTTCTGGATCAAAAGAAGTAAAAACCATGTAAAGTTATACTGGATTTAACAACAAAAACCAGCTGTATATAGATACTGGGTACACCCTAGATTGGCAGCATCTGAAAGTTTGGATGTGATCTGTGGGGTACTTGCCAAAGTTTTTTTTCCTGTTCCTTCCCTTTTTTCCCCCAGTATTTTGAAAAGATACTTTGTGGTCTTCATTTCTATTGCAGTTCTGTAATAATGAAAACACTGGGAGCCTTTAACAGAGCTTCCAAGAAAGCAAATAGAAGTCTGTTGTTCAAGTGTTACCATAGTCATACTCATTAGAAACATAGAAGCAAAGCAATTGGAGAAAATGAAAACAAACTGAGTTTGTAGCCAGCAGAGTAATGAACAAAGACAATTGCTTTGTGAGAATGGCAACTAAGGTTATGTAAGTCACATTTATTTCATGGTATATACACTAACAAATAATGAGTCACAGTTTTATGTTATTTGTTCTTTATACATTAACCATATGGACTTGAAAATAAGTCCCAGTATATTAATGGGATTTGATCTTTACAATCTGTGTAAGAATGCAGCATCAGTCAAGTAATTTCAAATTTAAAACTGATATGAGATTACTTTGGCTTCCCAGAACTATCTGGCAGGCTAAATCCAGAAGGAATTTATAAGGTTAATAACTCAAAGTCAGCTTTCTTTAACATGATGCCTTCTATCTGAATTGAAATTACATCTACAGCTCCAGTAGATCTGGATTGCAGTACATTATGAAATATAAACTTTGCAAATTCTGTCAAATTTTGATAGATAGGGCCTATCTTATGTAATATATGTAAGTTGGGAAAATAGTATATATAATTATGGAACTTATTTCACTAAATTAGCAAAAATTGGAGTCCTCAATATTGTGAAAGAATTAGAATAATTGTTTATTTTCTTCTTTGTTCCAGAGCCACAATAGATAATACATAGAAAATCCTTGGTACCTGATGTTTACACTGACTTTTAGATTTTCCACTCCAACTATAGTGCAATCTGTACTGGTGTAAATTCATTTACTAGTACCAGGTTTGACTTTGGTATGTGTTTGGATGGTGGTGATGGAATTATGTAGCATATAAATGAATGAGATCAGGAGAAAACAGTGACTCTGTTAGGTGATAATGAATGGATGGTGGGAATAAGATGAGCAGGTAAAAAAAAATCGATATTTGAAGCAACAAGAATGAATGAGCATTCAAATTCTTTGGTGATCATTTGCTTTTTAAAAAAAATCTATTTCAAATCCATGGGTTAAGAATACTTTTATATATTTGATTGATTTGATTATGTGATGAAAGATTGAGAGCTGTGATGAATGATACAAGATTGATGTACAACTTTTGTACACACTGAGAGCTGTATGCAATGAAATTTCATTTTAAAGCATGCCAATTAGAAGAAGAATATAGTCAAAAAGAGCAAAAAACTGGTTAAAATTAAAAGTAGAAGAGGAAATCAGTATGATTCCAAATAGGAATAAAAGAAGTGTTTTCAAAGTGGGAATACAGATCTAAATAAGGAACATCTGATGGAGTGAATTCAGTACTATAAAGGTAATGAAATAAAATTGGGATGAAACTGATGTGTGAGAATATCAGATTAACCTAGTGTCACGGGGAGTGTGTGTGTTTGTGTGTGTGCATGGGTGCATGTGTGCTTGGGTGCATATTTCAAAACAGGCAAGATTGCAGTCACAATATCATGAACCCTTTTGTACATACTGTTTGTACTGTTCTACAGATGAGCAAAGAGACGAGACTTGGATCCAGTGGTGGGATTCAATTTTTTTTACTACCGGTTCTGTGGGCGTGGCTTGGTGGGCGTGGCAGGGGAAGGATACTGCAAAATCCCCATTCCCTCCCCAACCCATTAACCTGCTTTCCAGCTCCAATCTCCTGTGCTGGGCAACAAAAGAAGACCCAGCCAATCAGCTGGTACTCAGGAGGCATAGAAAAGATGGGGGTGGGGCCAATCAGAGGTGGTATTTGCTGGTTCTACAAACTACTAAAAAATTCTGCTACCGGTTCTCCAGAAGAGGTCAGAACCTGCTGAATAGCACCTCTGCTTTGATCACAATGCTGTGACCACTAACTCACCTGTTTTACTCTCTTATGAATGCCACTGGCTACCATAACTTCAATAATATGACTTCAGAAGTAGCCACTGCCGGCATGGAAATAATTAATTAATTGAAATTAATATCGAGCTCAAATCAATTTCTAAATAGAGTAAAAGCAACGTATGATGGAAGTAAAGCATGTTTGATAATAAAAGGAACATTTAATAAGCAGTTCAACACTAAAGATGTAATGTGATATCCCCTTGATTAACAGATTCATGGATAAATGAATATGGAATTCAAACGTGTTTGTGAAATAAGACAAAACAGACATAGTAGTGACAAACACAACACTACTGAAATAATATCTCTCCTCACTCTATCTTTCCCTCAAATTTATTCTTTAATGCAGAATAGATAATATCTGGCTTAGTTATACTTTTTCTGACCCAGAGACAGAAACTTTGCAAGCTTTCTGGTGGTTTTCTAAAGGTATTTCTGCATTTGATCAAGGCATATAATACATTGTATTATCTATGTGCAATCATTCTTGATTCTTGGCAGCGTAAGAAACAGCTTTACGTAGCACAGGTCAAAAATTACAGCAGTGATTTTTCTCCCACCATTTACAGGACTTTAGAGCACAAGCCCATAATCTAGATTTTTCAGAGATGCAAGGTTCATTGAACTGCTAAGTGGAGGTAAAATAGAAACCTCAGTGTCAATGAGCTGTGAGTCATCCTGCCTGTAGAAGTTATCTAGATCATGTTTGATTTTATTATTGAGCATTTGAGAGAAACATCAAGGACTAAAGAAAGAGCACCTATATTCAGAAAATCAGCTAGCACCACTATATTAGAAAGATGAAACTTGAAAAATGGGATCTGCTTTATACTTGCCATGACTATTAACTATAATTCATCTAGACTTAAAAACAGAAAAAACATTTACAATCTATGTCAGGGCTGTGAAACGGGTTACAGTGTGCCCCACCATGCCCAGTTTTGGCTCCTAGGAAGCTCCAGGGAGGCTTCCTAGGCCCAAAATGGGGCACGGGGGTGCAAAGAAAGAAAGAAAGAGGGAGGGTTGGGAGAAAGAAAGGGAGGGAAGGCAGACATGATATTCTTCCGATTAAAATCGGAATTCTGATTTTTTGGGAATCGCCCCCCTTCCCCCCTTCTTCTCCTCCTTCCCCTCCTCGGAGGCCCGAGTCAGGAGTTGCTACCACTGGCACGGCTCTGCGTGGCTCCAGTCCGCGTTGCCTCAGGAAGGAAAGGCAAAAAGGAAGAGCCGCGGCGGCGCTTTGCAACGGCAGCAGCGGCTCCTGGTTTTGCCTTTCCTTCCCGAGGCAACGCGGGACTGGAGCCGCGCGGAGCCGCGCCGGCGGTAGCAACTCCTGACAGCCCCAGCCGGATACCTGAGCGGAGCCCGGGCAGGCGGGCGGTGCGAGCGGAGCCCGGGCGGGCGGGCGGTGCGAGCGGAGGCCGCTGAGCAGCAGGAAAAGGGAGCTGGGCAGCGATTTCTTGGGCGCGGTGGGGGTCTCTTGGCCAGCCCCGATTTTTTTTTCAGAGGGGAATATCATGCCTGGGAAGGGAAAAAGAAAGAAAGGGAGGAAAGTGAAGAAAGCAAGGGAAGGAAGAGAAGGAGGGAGGGAGGAGAGAAAGAGGGAGGGAGGGGCGGGAAAAAGGGAGAAAAAGAAAAAGGGTGGGGAGAAAAAGAAAAAGGGAGGGGGGAAGAGAGAAAGAATGGGAGGGAGGGAGGGAAGGGAGAAGGAGGGGAAGGGAAAGTGAATGAGATGGATGGATGGATGGATGGACAGATGGATAGAGGAAGGGAGGGAGAGAAAAAGAACAGGAAGGAAGAACCACAAACCCTGGCACTAGATGCAGTTTCAGAGGATGCTTTGAAACAGCACAGCAATCCAGAGCTGGAAGGGACCTTGGAGGTCATCTAGTCCAACCCCCTGCTCCAAGAGCATTGTTAAAGTGAGTTTCTCTTTTTTGACCCATCCAGTCACAGGACTACTAAACCACGCCCACCCAGTCACATGACCACCTACCCACGTCCACCTAGCCACACCCACAGAACTGGTTGTTTAAAACTTTGAATCCCCCCCTGTGAATTGTCAACCCAATTCACAATCTAGTTAAGACAAATAGATTTCAGTAAATTTGTTTCTAAAGTAGAGATACTACCAAAGAATTTTTTTAAAATTATACTCCTGTTTTTGTGTAAAAAATATTGTTCTTTTAGATGGAGACAAAATGAAACATTGCTACAGAAAGAATAATTGAGGACTGAAATAAAAATAAAAGACTTTTTAGAAAATAATTTAGATGAAGTTACTGACTTTAAGAATTGTTTGGGACACAAAGATTGCAGTTGAGGTTATTTTATATAACATATTTGAGAACTCAAAAAAAAGAGTTAAGAGGAAGAGGGGCTATTTTTGATGTGATAAAGAGAAAAGAATAATAAAATAAATTTCCAGAAAAAATAAGTATTTCTTAATTAAGTTTTTACAATAAAAGTTATCTTAAAAAAGTAAGAGAAATGGAAATATGAACTATGTAGAGCAACTTTTTGAGTTTTCTGGCACATAAATTATGAAAAGAAAAAAGAAAATGATATTGAAATTACAGCAGGGAGATACTGTATTAATGGACACTGCGGACATACAAAAAGCATTTCAACAATATTATTCCAGCTTGTTTAAAGGAAGTGATATATGTCTGGAGAAAATAGATGAATATCTAAAGGTACAAAATTTACTGAGGATTAAGGAACAGAAACAGATTATGAATGGACCTATAACAATAAAGCAAAGTTTTGAAGCTATAAAAAATATTAAGAAAGATACCTGGACTAGATGGATTATCAAGTTTTTATTACAAATAGTTTGAGGATGTAGAAAACACTCTAATACTATCTTCCAGAGAGGAATAATCCCAGGGACTTGGAAAGAGGCCAATGTAGCACTAAGATCTAAAGAAGGACAAGATTTCACTTTAAACCAGTAACTATAGGCTAATTGAATACTGACTACAAGTTGTTTACAATGATTTTAGCCAATAGCCTGAAAATAATTTTGCAATAATTTATTCATGGGGATCAATGTGGGTTTTTATCTAAAAGTCAGTTCAAGGACAACCTTACAAATGTGTTGGACATTTTGGAATATTTGGAGTAACATAACAAAAATGAAAAACAAGCCACATTGATTTTCTTAGAGAAGATCTTTGACAATTTGAACTGGCCTTTCTTCCTCAAAGACTTGAAAGATATGAACTTCGGATAGAAGGTTATAAAATGGCTAAGATCAATTTACAGTTCACAGAAAAAGCACAAAGATTGTTAATGGCGCTCCAACAAAGCCATGTTGAGAGTAGAAACCCAAGTTTTCCCCCAAAACACTTGTGGCTCACAGCACAAGAAGCATTTAATAGATGAGAAATTGACTAGAAAATACAGAATAAAGGTACTTCAAATTTATGCTGGAAAAGTGAACAACAGCAAGTTATAAGGCCTGGTAGATGGGCAAAAAGTTAGCACATTTTGGATTCGTGTATTTATTCTGAGGATTGTAAAGATTAATGCATAGTTGAGACCAGAGGTTTTTTTTTCTTCTTTAGGATAGATGGACAAATAGTTGAGGAAAAGTCATGGAAGTTTTTGAATAAAATAGAAAAATGAAGTTATAATTTATAGTTCTTGATGATGAGACAGGATATAGTATAGAAAGAGAAAGTAATGTTGTAAAAGTTAGAGTAAGAAGTAAATTTATAATTGTCCTGTGAAGTCCTGATGAGCAATGACATTGACACTTAGCATTTCACCATGTTGCTATCATGCCTCTGACTATTAAGCCCTTTTATTTTATTTAGAAAATATATGACTGTTTTATCTGTTGCCCAGAAAGAAAACCCATCTGTTTTCAAATGGTTAGTAATGCCTCCAGAAGGTATTATTTATCCAAAATTGCTGGGTGATATATGCTGAAAGATACCAATACTGACACTAGAACAGTATATTGCAATTTGATAGGCCGTGGTCACCACTTCAAGGGTATATTTTCTCAGACCCTTTGTGCTTGTATTTAAAATTAAGGAAAGAAAACACTAGGAGAGGTAGTTCTTTTATCTAATGTGCACCAAACTGTATACACTCTTTGTCTTGAGTGTATTATTATGATTATTTATTAGAATTTTGAAGAGCAAGGCTCACATTTCCACTCAGAGATAAGTAACGGTAGACAAACGACTCTTGCTATCTTTGCTCAATGAATTTTAGAGGGTAATTGTAAGGATAAATGGGGGTTGGGAATGAGTGGAAAAATCATATCATTCTGCGGAGCTGTTTCAAAGAAAGGTAGGATATAAACTCAAATAAAAAAATAATAAAATGCATCTGACTCTAAAAACTTCATATTCCTGATGACATTTCTAAAATCCCCCAAACTTTTGATGGATTTTATGAATGTTTTGACAAGGCACATTTCTCAACCATTCCAGCCACTGTGAAAAAGGATGTTTGGCTATATTTCAGAAAGTCAGCTCAACATTGATATCGGGCAAATGTCTTCAGCACTTCAATAGGTATTCTACCCATTAACAGCAAGCCCTCATGGCACTTGCTCATATAATGGTAAAATATGGACTACATAATACTGTTAAATAGGCCCATAGCTGCCTGAATTGCCACACCATTCCAGTTCAGCTTGGAAGAATATTGGAATGCTACAAGACTTGGATGAGGGATGTTGAAGTGGATGTAATAGTTGTGAATTTGGGAAGTTTAAAATAGTTGATTAGCTAGTTGTTTTGTTTCAGATAAAAAGGGAGTAAACAGCTGTAAACAATAATAAATATAAACAGATACCAAGCATCCAAATTTTGATCTATGACCATGGGGATGCTACAATAGTTTATAAGTGCGAAAAACGGTCATCGGTCACTTTTTTCAGTGCCATTGTAACTTTGAACAGTCATTAAATGAATGGCTGTAAGTCAAGGACTACCTATATAAGAAAACCAAATTACAATTAGACAAAAGCTTGGGTGAATTGCCAAGTCTATTTGATCATTCCATTGATGGGGTACCTTAGCATAGAGTTATCTTATCCTCCAGTGCTTTGAAATATGAGATCAAAAGCAGCCTCCCCAGCAGATCTGAATATAGAGAAAACTTCTTAAATTACTAGAGTCTCAAATCAGTAACAAATAACAGAAATTATCACAAATTCCTTGTGCTTCAGCTAAAAGTGAACTAGCAATCAGCATTCAAGCAGTGGTGGGATTCAATTTTTTTTACTACTGGTTCTGTGGGTGTGGCTTGGTGGGTGTGGCAGGGGGAGGATACTGTAAAATGTCCAGTCAGAGGTGGTATTTGCCGGTTCTCCGGACTACTCAAAATTTCTGCTACCGGTTCTCCAGAAATGGTCAGAACCTGCTGAATACCACCTTTGCATTTAAGACTGGTAAACTATGTTATCTAATGTGTACTTGACCATTTGCTGTATGTTTAGTTTCTCTGTCATTTTCAAGGACAATAGGAAGTTTTTTCAATATACTTCTTAACATTTATTAACTAACATTAGCATAACACAATGCTTTCTTTGTTATTTTTTTTGGAACACTTTTATGTTGTGAGTTGTCTGACTTTATGCATCATTAAAGTAAATTCAATGATGACTTTATCCTCACCCTCTCAAAATCATACAAACCATTTGATAGACTTGCCCTATTTTGCCTTTCTTTTTTTAGTATTGAGTGATGTTAGCATTGTGGCTTGATTTATACTTCATTGAAAATATTCCATCAAACTGCAAACATCATTCGCCTTTATGGACATCATTAAGATGTTTCTGGTTAAGACTGTACCGTATTCCCTAGGACTACAAGAATTTTGTTGGAACAATAAATTCAAACATTTTCTATGCCTTTGCAGCTCGATACATCTTGGAATATCTCTGAATGTTTTGTGCTTACAACCATACAGCAGTATTCCACTCTTATTCAGTGCAACCCTTGCACTTTTTAACGTCTGGCCCTTAACTCATCCTATAACAAGATGAAAAGGTTTAAAAGGCCTCCCATGTAGTTTATGGAGCAAGAGGATTATAAAAATCAGTGATTAATCATGTCATTAATTGAATCATAATCTCAAATTAATCTCCAAAGGACCATAAAAAAGAAAATAAGAGTTTATTTCACAGAATGTGTTTGTCCTCAAATCAGTGAGATCGGTTCACACATTTTAATTAAAATGGGCATTTTCCTCAGTACTATCTATTGCAAATGTTTAGCTAGGAGGAAGGACCTAGCCAGCCTTGGATGATTTTGAAAAGCTCAATCAGGTTATATGCACGACAAATATTTGGATGGAAGGCTACCAGGAAATTCCATGATCTTAGGCTAGATTGAGAAATGGGAAAAACTTCCTTCCTGCAAGGTCCCTTTTCTGGGTCCCTTTCCTCTCAGATAAAGTTGAGTTTTCACTACTCCTTAGGCAGGCAAATAAAAACAACAACCCTACATGGATGAATCTATGAAGTCAATAGCTCAATTCAAAGAAGATTACCATGTCTTCCTAGACGGATTCTAAATCTTTTTAAAATGTTGTCTGTGATCTCATACCATTTCGTGACATATGGCTTCTGCTACTATAGTCCTAATTCCCAGACAGTGTAATAGCTGATTTAGCATTGTAAGAGTTGTAATCCTAATATATCAGAGGAGTTACAGGTCTGGGATGATTGCATTTAGGGATCTCTTTTCATAAATAAATTGCAGCGATTCCAAAAATAGAGTTCATAAAATTTGTTACATATTTTATTTAAAAAGAGCATTTAAAACAACAACTCTGAATGACAGTTATTTCTTGATGTCAACACATATTCAGATAATACCTATCTATCCCCAAATTCATTATTTGTAAGCTGCATGTTTAAAATTGAGTGTGAAATACTTGTAAATTGAAGTTAATAGCAAAAAATTTCTACCTTAGAACTGCAATACTTTATGTTGTATTGGCATTTCTGTCAGGATTTCTTACACATTTTATAGGTCTCTGAAGATAACTATTTTGTACATGGAAAGTACCATTTACATGAAAATCATTGCAAACAATGCAAGCACTTTTTTTTAGTGTAGCTCTTAATTATAATTATGTAATATTTCTTCTCAGTGTCCTCAATTAAAAATGTAAACCTTTTTCCATAATTAAACTTGTTGTGGTGACAATTTGTCAAGCTTGCTAATATCAGACCCTCTGAGGCAACTGGAGAAAATGGAGAAATATTTCTATGCATTTGTAAGTCAACCATTTGCCATTAGTAAGCAAAAATGGTTTCAGATATTACCATCTAATTTGTGGCTGTAGTTGAATACACCCAATTTCTTTATATCTATGGCATATTTGTCCTTCAGTTTTGATGTTCTAGGAGGCAAATTCATGCATAGAAATTGCAATGAAAACTTTGCTTACTTGAGACAATAGGCTGAGGCTGACAGTCTTTTCAGATACCACATGAGATCATGTTAAATTTCTTAGTGGCGTAGGAACCTCTACCTTCCCCAATTTTTTTTCCAAATGAAATATCTTTCATTTTCCATTCCCCCACCATCCAGTCAGAGCTGAAGAAGCTTCTTGGATGAGAAGAAAGATGTCTTCAAAGAAAAACCAGAAAGTCCAGTTGTCTCTTGAAAAAAACATCTTTGGGACAACCATGATCTGGATGACTGAGAATCTCCATAGACTTTCATTTTACACAATTGTCAAGCCTGGATGATTTTACAAGTTACAAAGAGCCATGGTGGGGCAGTTGTTAGAATGCAGAATTGCAACCTAATTCTGCCAACTGCCAGCAGTTCAATCCTGACCAGCTCAAGGTTGACTCAGTCTTCCATCCTTCCAAAGTTGGTAAAATGAGGACTCAGATTATTGGGGGAACTATGCTGACTCTGTAATCCATTTAGAGAGGGCTGTAAAGCACTGTGAAGTGGTATATAATCTAGATGCTATTGTTATTGCTATTTCAGTGTTCACAGAAATCCAAAGGAGAATGACCAAATTCTCATACTATGTCACTAACCTTATATGAGCATATGAAAGCAAACACAAAATCCATGTGATATGGTAATGTTGAGATTTCAACTGTTAAAAAATTACATGATATTTTATACTTTTGAAATTTATAAGATTCACGATATCAAGCTGCATGACAAGAATTATTCAATAATATTTAACTGATTTCTGGACAGAGGTGTCCAGAAAATCAAGATGGTAGCTATGTTCATGCAATCAAATCTCTGCCGTTTCACATGTATTGCATTGCATACTGCTTATTAAAAAGAAGTGGGGCTTTGACTGTGTGGTAGCAATTGCCATTTTGACTTTTTGACACTCCTGCTGACATTTCTAAAAGCTGCAAAGTAGATGTAGTTTCTAGAGTACTCCTCTGGCAGGAATAATCTAGGAAGCCTGCCTTTGAGTGAGAAAATATTTAATTCAGAGATACTTCCTCTCAGATAAAGTTGAGTTTTCACTACTCCTTAGGCAGGCAAATAATTAAGTTAGGGCTATAACATAAAATCTAGGCTGCAAATATCTAGATGACCAATGCAAAAAAAAAAAAAAGAAAAGATAATTGATACTTTGGTGGCATCTAGTAATCATGCAGATTGCTGCAACCCAGATCTGCTAGTCCTAATAAAATATTAGATAAATAAATAAGATAAATAACCAATACTATATTAATAAATATTTCAAAAATGTCACTTCTTTAATATTGCTATATTTATTAGTCTGACTTGCTTTCCATCCCTTCTTCTTTTGCATAAAGTTTTGGCTTTACATGTTTTTGAATCAAATTATTGTGGTTATTTCAGGATCCCAGAACTAAAAACAAAAATCCAGATTTAAATTTAGCCCAATGTTGTTTCTTTATATTGCTGGTTATTAAAGCTAAGTTGAACATTCTGCTTGACAAAAACGTTATTGACTTCTTACCCAACAAAAGGAATTTAGTGTTGGTTATTTATAGAAGACTTAAATAATGTAATTCTCCCAAAGGCTGACTTCACAAAGATAATGCAAACATAACTCAGATACATCAATCTTATATGGACCTATGACTCATGCGCATCAAAGTAAGTAAGTGGATTCATTGGGGTTTAGTGACCTGTCAGGACCTCTAGCTATCTTTTGTTAAAATTTAAAGCCACTGCTCCATTTTCCTTATCTCACTTATCTTCCTGAAATGTCTCATTTTTTACTTCGGATGACAAAAGAAGCTTATAGTTCACTACAAATTTCATAGAAAATGATATTAATAATATTAAACTATAAAAATACTAATTCATTTTCTTCACTTAATCAAACACTGGTGCAGAAATATGCTTCACAAGTCAAATAAGATGCTAAAACACAGTCCTTTGAGCCTTGGCTCAGTTATTGTGACTTTTGACCAGGCACATGTAATCAGTGAAAAACTTCTTGTGACTTTGGATTTGATTTTCAATAGACTTGTAAATTTACAATTTATGTTATTTTTATTTTTATGCATGAATAAAATGTCCTCAGACACATCCAAACTCATATGCTCTAATATTACTTCAACTTTTCAAAAGAAAAACCCAATTTTAGTTATCCATTAAACTTCCATTAATTGTATAAAAAGCTTATTGTTAATCAATGCTTTAAAATTAATTATTTCATCCAGACATTATTTTAAGTGTAAATCACAATTCTGAAGATTTTGGACACAACATCCTGCTTAACCTGTTACCAGTTCAGGTTATCCAACTTTTCTCGAGTGCAGGAACAGATCTCATATTACGTCTTCCAATCCTAGCTCATCAGAAAACACAAACTGTGATTCAAAATTAGTCCATTCTGCCCAAGTCATTTTAACCCCTTCCAAATAAATCATTTCAAGTGCTTTGCTCTGATTTAGCTAAGAACCACAGCGATGATTGACTGCAAGGCTTGCCATGACACCTCCCCTTAATCAAGCAATAAGGCAGGTATTTTGTATTTTACACACATATAATCCACAAGTGCCATTTTAGTGTGGTGTTAAGGCACCAGGTTAGAAACCAAAGACTGAAAGACTGGGTTCTAGTCTTACTGTAGGCACAAAGCCAACTGGGTGACCTTGGGCTTGCCTCTCACTCACTCCCACTCCCCCACTCCAGGAAGAAGATAAGGACAAGTCACTTCTGAAATCTTGCCAAGCAAACTGCAGAGACATGTCAAGGGAGTCACCAGTGACACACAGAAATACAAGCCCTTACTGTCCACAAGAATGTGTCAAGTAGTTGGTTGTCCAAGGCCAGTGAGAAAGTGTAAATGATTCTCATGCCCATAGTGGTTCATACCTGTGTACTTTTGTTTGCACAAAGCAATAGCCTATTGATATGGCATTTGGTGGCAAGTTGAAAGAGAAGTTTAAATTCCTACCCCTAGGAGGAGAATAATTTGATTTCACAAATCAAAGATCTAAAATATCACAATTAATTTAAAATATCATAAATTAATTTAATTAATTTAGATTTAGATACCATTACTACAAGGAAATATAATAACACTGGGAAACTTTATGGACGTAGAAATATAGTAGCCAGTTGTTTTCAGTGTAAAAAATATAAAAGTATGACAAAGGTATTATTTGATAGTTAAATCTGGAAAATACAGCATGCAGGTACTAAATTGATAAATGAGAGATATTTTGTGAATGTATCAAGTCAATCTCTCAAGCATGTTAAGCTCTTTTTTAATTCAGCCGATCAACGGGTTCTTCATTTCTGTTACTGTGCCTACTGTTTGGAACAACATTTCCCCAAGATTAGATTGGTCCTAAAGCTGACACCAGCCAGACCACAGAAAAACTCAAAGAAGTAGTGCGGGATCTGAAAATGTGGAGAGATTTGGCCCATAGAATCGCCAAGAGTCAGATATGACTAAATAGATACCCTAACATTGTCATCATAATCATCAGATTGACCCTGAACTTGCTGATCTTTTGGAAGGCCCTTAAAACTTGTATGTTTTTCCAATAATGGGGACTCAAAAATTAGCTGAGCCTATTTCTACTTGGGCCTGGGAAAAAGTCTTCCCTCAGTGCTTAGAAAGCCACAGCTACCAAAAGGACATGGTCAGCCACTGGAGAAGATGGTTACTGAGCCAATTTAGTTTTCTGATTTTTGCACTAATTTGCATGCTAAATAATAAAAAAATGTCTAAGGACAATTCCCAAAATGCCAGAGGACGAGTAAAGGATGGCTGGGACAGCATCCTACTCCAGGAGAGAACAAGTGATGAAAGAGGAAAATGCCCATCAGGGGGCATGACAGGTGAAGGCCTCTTGAAAGAAGCTTGACTCAGTAGGAACTCTGATCAAGCAATTTAAATATGCATTAGAATGTTAGAATCTGCAGAAGTATAGAGATAAAAGGTACATTTTCAAAAGTCACAACTGCTTTTCTTTTAAACATCTCATAAAATACAAATGTGGATAGCTGATATTTTAAGTACAGTGGTGAAAAGCAAGTCTTTCAAATATTTATTTATTTATTTATTTATTTGATTTGCCAATTGTTTACAAGATAATAAGTATAAGTGTATACATAGTTATGAATACATGAAATGGGTACATATAAGAAAAATAAAAGAATAAGAGAAACAATAGGACAGGGACGGTAGGCACGTTGGTGCGCTTATGCACGCCCCCTACAGACCTCTTAGGAAAGGGGTGAGGTCAATAATAGACAGTCTAAGGTTAAAGTTTTTGGGGTTTGGGGAAGAAACTACAGAGTCGGGTAGAGTATTCCAGACATTGACCACTCTATTGCTGAAGTCGTATTTCCTGCAATCAAGTTTGGTGCGGTTTACTTTGAGTTTGTATCTATTGTGTGCTCTTGTGTTGTTATGGTTGAAGCTGAAGTATTCACTGACAGGTAGGACATTGCAATGTATGATTTTATATACCATGCTTATCACCAAAGACATTAACAATTTTAATAATAACTTTATTTCAATATGGAAAAAAAAATAAAAAAGAAGCAAAAATCTGGAATAAGAAATATTTAAGTATTCCGTATTGAATTGTAGCATTTACAATGATGGCTATTTCAAAATTCTAAGTTTTATTTCAAAGCCTTTCAGTAGAAGTGTCAGATAAAATACTAAATGAGCTTTAGTTTCAATACTAAAACAATAAGTATTAGTAGAATTACCATATATTGACCTTAGAAACAAGTATCGTGAGGAGACTCATTTGAGACATATCATGCTTTTCATATTATAAGAACCAATCAACAACAGATATAGCTAGAAAATATACAATAAGTAAATAAATCCATAGGCCAGGTAGTTTTTCCTTCAAATAGACTTTATAAAAATATGTAATACAAATAATATGATAATGAAAGCTACATCTCATCTTTGGGAGGGGAAGCAGTTTTGATAGAGGGCATCTTCTCTCTTTACTGGTATTCTCAGAATTCTATACTGTACAGTAATTAAGATGGGTCAACACAATTGAAGCCTTGCAGAGATTTACGTGCAAAATATAAATACATACAAAGACATTGAGTGGTAGTTTTATTCCAGTGGGGTTTTTAAAAAGAAAGGATATAAAGAAGTCACCATCTTGCTTTGAAAATTAATTACTTTTCCTCCCCAAAGTAACAATCTAAAAATGTACAAATTACTATTAGAATTGGAGTGGGAGAGCAACATTGCAACTATTTAAGAAAATTAATCCAATTATTAAAAAAATACGACAAACCACTTAGAGAGAGCTGTAAAGCACTGCAAAGCGATATACAAGTCAAAGTGCTATTGCTATAATAATTTACAATATCAATAACATTGAAGATGGTCCTTGATCTATAACAGTTATTTGGAAACTGCAATATTCTCTGCTAAAAGAAGTTGGGATTAATTTTCTCTTGTGAATAATTTTATGAGAAGGATCTTAGAATTTTGTTCCTTACCAAGTGAATTGGGATGAATGAAGCAGGTGATTTCATGAAGTTAAGTATTCTTCACTCAAGGGTGATGACAGCAAGCCATTAGGTGGGTAGGCCATGCATTTTACAACACCCTATGTATATTTCATTCAACCCTCCTATAGAATGCCATCCTTCACCCAAGTCCTCTCTCGGTGTTATTCCATATAATGGGTTTCCTTCCTTTACCTCACTAGGGTGCCTGATCAAAAGTTAAATAGTCTTTCTTGGAAAAAGCCATCCTTGGAACTTACTCCTTATCTTGTCTCTGTTGGTGTGACTGCTTATCTATCAAGGCCAGAGTAAAGGCGCCTCCAAATCAGCCTCCAAACTTTCAGACAAAGACAAGTGTAAGGCAGTTCTAAATATCTCAATATGTTTAAATTATTCTATATATTAAGCATAAGAGATATGTGTAAATATTCTATATTTAATTGGGCACTTTGGGATGCCTATGTATCTGATGAAGTGTACATTGCTATTCTTTATGAAAGACAAATGTAGTATACCTTGTTTTGGAGGGATGGGATAAAGGACACTGGATTTCATTTTTTTTAAAGATGCTGGTTGAATCCTTGAAGTGTTGATGGCCAAAGTCTTTTTTTTTTTTTAAATAAAGTTTTATTTGGGTTTTCACACATACAAAATACAAGTAAAACATCTTTTTTGAAAATAGCATGGTCCCGGGTTGAACTTCTTTATACAGACACAAAACTCAATTTCATGCTCCTTTTTGTATTCTATTCCTTATCTTATACTATTTTACATTTTCTATATAGTTTTCCCCCTATTTTGATTTGATTATCTCATCTCAATTCAAATCATTATATTTATACTTTTGTCTGTTCTGTTTCAATTTCATATTATCTTTTCTTATTAAACAAGTTTTCTCCTGTAGTTACTAATTGGAGTATGACATCTTTATATCTTTTAATTATATCCATTCAACTCTTATTTAAACTTCAATATATACCTTAAGGTTATGACCTTCAATATAATACATAATACATAATTTCCAATCGAATTCTGCTTGGTACATTCTTATAATACACACTATATTCTTTAAAAAAAAGATTGTAAATATATGTAATTATAAACCCTCATTCCGTTCCAATTCAGTTCTATCATTAATAATCATTAAAATCTTAACATCTTTAACACTTCTTTTCAATTAAATATCATACTTCCTTAAAAACACATATAATCTCCATAATGAATTTTCCCTTATTTCTCTTCACGTATGTTTTATAAATCATTAAATATACCTTTTATTACATTTATTTATTGACAAGCATTCCACTGAATTACGATAGCTATTTTATCAGACATTTTAATCATACATTGTTTCATATTTTCTAAAATTATTTCTGTTTCTAATATAATCATACTATCTTATGTACCTTTGCAGAATCCCCTTTTCCATAAAATTTTCACCCATTATCTCTAAATAGGCCCTGTTTCTCTGTATTTTGTTTCTGTCCTTTATGACTTCCTTTCCTTTCTTTCTTCCCTCTCATCTTCTCCCTCCCCTTTTTACCTCCTTGTCTC
Source organism: Notechis scutatus (assembly GCF_049901735.1). NCBI lineage: Eukaryota > Metazoa > Chordata > Lepidosauria > Squamata > Elapidae > Notechis > Notechis scutatus. The sequence goes on from NC_142009.1 coordinate 301,667,052, forward strand.
TCTATTTCCAATTCTCTCTTCTGCATTTCCCTCTTCTGTTGCTTTCTGATTTTATACTTATTTTTCACTCTATTTTTTTTGGAGTTGTTTTTCCCAATCTTAAACTTTCCATTCTCTTTCCCCCCTTTCCTTTTTTCCCCCATCTAAGATTACTTGTTCATTAAAGGTGGCTTCTTCTTTGTCACAATCTTCTTGTTCTGCAGGCATTTTTTGTTGTTTCTCATAATTCCAAATCTCCATTTCTAAAAACTGAAATACGAAGCCAAAAGAACCTCTCCTTTCTTGGCATCTTCTTTGTACTTTTTATGTTCCATTTTCAGTTCTTCTAAAAGTGGAGCCATTTTAAACAGTTTTAAACAACCACCCGATTGATTTTAGTCATTCAAAACAATAACCAAGAATCCAGAAATCATCAAGTAATCCAGATAGTCCCGAGTTAGGTCTTCTTATTTCTTTTTCGACTTTCTCTTCCTGGGGTTTTTGTTGCGATATTTCAGTTAGAATGTATCTTTTGGAAGTCTTGTTGAAGATTTTGCTATAAGTTCTTTTTTAATTCCAGGCAGTCTCCTCCCTTCCAGATCCTGCCCTTTTATTCTTCCTCTCTCCTTTCCTGTTTTCAAAAGCTTTTAATTATCCAGAAATCTTTATTATCCCTTTGACTTTTTATTTTCAGCATTAAATGCCTATTGATGTCAAAGTGGATTTTTCCCCCAATTTCTTACTTAAGTCTCTTAACTGTCAGTATAGGAAAAGGAGAAAAAAAAACCAAATCTTTTCCCTTTTCTCTCTCCTTCTCAGCTTAAAAATCTTCTTAGGGAACAATGTTATTGTTTTTTAATAGTTTCAATTCCAGGGTACCTTATTTGTTGCTTTTGCTGTTTGACCCGGTCAACCAAAACTTTCTCCTCTTATCTTCCTCCTGCACATTCTTTTCCGGTCGAGTTCTTCTTTGTGGTGGCCATTTCTGACCACCGCTGCAACCGCCTTCAGGAAAGGGAGTAATGGCCAGCTGGGGAGGAGAGATGCGGCTCTCCTCAACCCTGCAGGCAGTCTCCCCCCTCTTCACCACCTCTATAGGGCAGCTTAGCCCCGAAGCCAGCTGGCTCTGGGCGCTCCAGCGGCGAGCACGGATCAAAGCCTCGCAGAGACAAGGTTTCAGTCTGTCGCTGAAGAAGCTCAAACCGGAAGCCCGGCCAAAGTCTTATTTTTATCTAAATGGGTCTGGGTGGGAAATTCTAAGTGTGCTTGCTGGACCATTAACTGGTCTGTTTAACCAGTCTTTTCTAACAGGTGAAGTTCTCCAGGACTGGCAAACAGCTTATATAGTACCCATTCATAGGAAGGGGGCTGGGGAAGAACCTGTAAACTATAGACCAGTGAGCGTAACTTCTATAGTTGTGAAGTTAATGGAATCACTCCTGAAAAATCGGATTAACAAACATTTGAAAATGCACAGCTTGATGGACCCATGGCTTTACTGAGGGTAGATCATGTCAAACTAATCTGACTGACTTTCTCAATTGTGTCATAAATATTTTGGACGAAGGTGATGCTGTGGACATAGCCTTTTTTGGATTTTAGTAAAGCATTTGATAAAGTTCCACATAATTTCATAAAAAGTTATACAGGCTAGGGCTTAATCAGGGGTGGGATTCTACCAGTTCGCACCTATTCGCTAGAACCAGTTGTTAACATCCCAAGCAGTTCGGAGAACCAGTTGTTAGAAGAAATTCCTGGCCTAATCATGTAAGGAAGGCAGGAAGGAAACATTCTAGTGTTGCTTACAGAAACTGCCTCTCCATTAACCCTTATTACATTCTTGGCAGGACTAGACTTCCTGTCTCAGGAACGTCTCTGGAGTTTTTCCCCCTTCCTTTGCTGGTACTTTGCTTATGTGGAGTGACTATTCAAAGTTACAATGGCACTGAAAAAGTGACTTATGACCATTTTTCACACTTATGACTGTTGCAACATCCCCACAGTCATGAGAGGCCAGGTGAGGAGATGCGTGCCTCGATGTGAGTGATACTGAGCTGGCCACACCCAGCCAATAATATGACCACCAATCCATGTCCACCCAGTCACATGACCACCAAGCCACACCCACCACCTAAGCGATGCCCACAGAACCGGTTGTTAAAAATTTTGAATTCCACCCCTGGGCTTAACCACTGGGTGGTTCAGTGGATAGGAAGCTGGCTCAGGGATAGACCTCAGTTTGTGATTATTAATGGGACACTGAACAGAGACCGGTCACAAATCTTATACTACAAGGTTCAGTTCTCGGGCCTTTATGCATCATTGATCAATTTAGCCATTGCGCGCATAATAGGCCCATCCACTCGCCTCCCACCTGTGATTTGCTCTATTGTTTTTACTTCAGACATGTTAATCGATTGCAGCTTAGCTCCTATTGCTTCCTCCCCTATCGCGCTCCGCTTAGGCTGCTCCCCCCTAGGAAATGGTGCTGAACTGTCAGCTATTACTTTAACAGCTCATCCCTGGGGATGAGCAGCTTAAATGTATATATGTATGTGTGTGTGTGTATGTATATATATATATTAATAGCAGTAAACAGTGTGGCCAAGGTATCCATAATAAATTGCAGCATCTAAATAGTTAACTTTTTGTATAATATTCCTGATAGGAATTGTCTTCCATACAGAATGAATGATAACAGTTTGGGTAGGAACTGGATTGGAAGAAAGCATAAGAACAATTTTCTACTGTCCCTTGAGACTCATGTAAAAGGCTCATTTAATATTTAACAGCATTTGCACATCTGTACAATTTAAGCATGGATAGCCCACCATCTTTATAGTTGAAATAGCTACATATATTCAGACTATTGAAGAGAAGATTAAAAGAAGGCATTACTGTGGTTATTGTTGGTGTTAAATTTTTATCCTGCTTTTTAATTTATTTTTAGGTTGTTGTTTGCTATTCAGTTGTAAAAGATCATGTGATTTTAACTTATATTGTGTGGTCCTTGGTTTCTTGTGAGCTTGGTTGTTTTCTTGCAGACGTTTCATTACCAAACTAGGTAACGTCCAGGGGTGGGATTCACGCCCATTGCTGAGTGGGCGTGGCCATGGTGGACGTGGCCTACTGGAACTTCCTGTTTCCGGCTTCTGGTGGGCCTCCAGAGCCCAGGGGAGGGCATTTTCTCATTCTACCTTTACTAGTTTTTATTTTTGGTAATATAATAATAAGTATTTGGGGGGATGTAAGGAAAGTGAGATGCATTTTAAATTTAAACAAAAGAGTCAGATGCTTACAATTATCCACTTTCAATATGTCATTGCAAAACTTTAAAGAATGCCTAGGATATTCCTATTTGCCCATTAAAGACTTGACAACACTTAATGGCACAAAATATTTTTTCTCTAAGTTTCTTCATTTGTATTAAATCTGCAAATGTATGTGTTGTCAAAGTCAAAAGTGCCTCACAGCAGCTTACTTTTGCCTGACTCTTACTTACTCAGCACAACTGAATTCAATTAGTCTTTGTGACCATAGCTACCAGAAATGGATGAACAGCCCTCAAACAATTTATTGTCCAATAAAAAACAACAACAGGCAACCACTTTTGATATGATGCACGAACTCCCTGCTTTCCCCCTAATAATAAAGCTCAAGGAATCTGCAAAAGCCTTAATTAGAAAATAAGATAGATTCAACATCATGAATCAGTGATGCCAATGCATCACGATCTGGATGCTGCAAAATGAGTTAGGACTGTAAGTAGGGCAGATAGGCTAGATGAGGTTGGTACTATTGGTGTTACCTGATTGGGTACTGAAACATTTACAAGCAAACAACCAAGCTCAGAGAGCGCCAAGGATTCCACAGTTCGACCCTAAGCTACATATTCTAACCCTACATCAGAGGTTTCCAAACTTGGCATCTTTAAGACAAGTCTTAAAGTTGCCACGTTTGGGGACCCCTGCCCTACATATTCACTTCTTCTGTTGGAGTAGGCTGAATATTTGGAAAGGTACTATTTGGAACCAAGGGTGAGATACCATATCTCTGAATGTTTCCTTAAAAAGTCCCTTCAGATAGAAAGTTAGCAGACTAAGAAGTAAACTCTATATAGCCTTCTCGATATACTAGTTTTCACTTAGTGGGTTTTTTTAAATGCATCAAAACATTTGAAAATACAATGTGAATTTGAATTGTCCATGCTAATTAGGATTCTATCACATTGCTTGACTACGGATTTCAGCCAGTTCTCTAATTGATGACCTAGCCAGGAAGAACTAAGCAAAAATTATAACTTTTTTCAAAAGTTCTCTTTCATGGATAAATAAATGAATGGAAACCAAAGAGGGCATTCTGCCTGGTCCCTACACCATATGTCCCACTCACTAATGATTTTCCCAGGAAGGAGTCTCTATAAGTTCATCTGAATATGCACTGGCATTTTCACAAGTGAGAGCACCTGACAGTCAAAAACCCAGATTGTGAGGAATGTTTGCCCTGCATTTACATTTTGTAGATATCGACATTCAATAAGTGGATGCAAGACATGTTATGTAGTATTAGGATGCTGTCAGGGCCAGGTCTAGTAAGTATGGCCTTTCCCCGCCTTCAGCCCTACATTTGGAGGATAATTTCTGAATTCTCCATGTGTTGCTTAGATTGAAATAGTCTGTTCTAAGCTTAGAATAACCACATTATTTTCTATAAAGTAAATTTGTTGATCTCTAAGTTGCTGCTGAAGTTGCCCATCAACAATTAGCACATGAACAGCAGATTGAGCTGGTATTAATTGGCCATTGTCTCTTCCCTCACTACTTCTATTCAGGCTAGTAAAGGCTTTGCAGATTAAGATATAACTGAAAAATGGATCTATTTTTAAGAAATGAAATGTAACTAATACTCCAAGTCTGCTCATTTAATAGAGAAGCTTAACATAATTATATCTATATTAATTAGCCAGCCATTAGCAAGATGGCCTCTCTTTGCTTCTAGCCTGTTTCTCTCCCGTAGTGAATAGATGTTGTTTGGGCCCATCTTCCATTCAGCTAATTCCATTAATAGCGCAAACAAATATGGAGGTTCCTACTTTTACTCCTTATAAACGATTCCATAAATGGTAAAATACTGTAATGTTATATGCTGCTATATGGGGAACAATGAACAGAAATTGAAAGGGACCTTAGAGAAATGTCCAAACTGAGATTACCTAAACAATAAACAATCTTACTTAGCAATCACTGCTTGGAGCCTCTAGATTGTGCTTGTGCTAACTGGGAATTACAAGAACTGCATCAAACACTTATAAAGCCCTGGAGATGGCTGATTCAGCAATCTTTATCTGTAATAACACACAAAGAGGCAGCTTGTAGAAATCTTTAGAGAATCTGCTACAATTACTTATGCAGGGTTTCTTATTAGAAAATAATACTTTTCATATTATATTCTAGGAAAGCTCATCTTCATATAGAACTTGGAACTTAATAGGTCTTTGCAAAGCACATGAAGTACGTGTTTCACATGTGGTGCAAGTGTATTTGGAAGATGCACATTGTTGTTTACTACTTCAAAAATGATCCTTGGTTTATTTATTTATTTTTATTTGTTTGTTTGTCAAGCATGTATGAGAAAACAAGTATGAACATAACATATAAACATATAAGTATAAACAGGTATTAGTATATACATAATAAATGATACAAATAAATGGATAAATGGGAACAGTAGGACAGTAACGGTAGGCATGTTGGTGCACTTCTACATGCCCCCTTACAGACCTCTTAGGAATGGAGTGAGGTCCACAGTAGACAGTTTAAGGTTAAAGTTTTGCGGGTTTGAGGATGTAACAACAGAGTCAGGTAGTGAGTTCCAGGCATTGACCACTCTGTTGCTGAAGTTGTATTTTCTGCAATCGAGTTTGGAGCAGTTTACTTTGAGTTTGTATCTATTGTTTGCCCATGTATTATTGCTGTTGACGCTGAAATAATCGTTGACAGGTAGAACGTTGTAGCAGACAATTTTGTGTACTAAGCTTAGATCAGACCATAGGTGGCGTAGTTCTAGGTTGTCCAGGTCCAAAATTTTGAGCCTAGTAGCATAAGATACTCTATTACGAGCAGAGGAGTAGAGTATTCTTCTCGTGAAATACCTCTGGACTCGCTCAATTGTATTAATGTCCATTATACAGTGTGGATTCCAGGCAGATGAGCTGTATTCAAGAATTGGTCTGGCACAGAGGTGGTATTCAGCAGGTTCTGACCAGTTCTGGAGAACCGGTAGTGGAAATTTTGAGTAGTTCAGAGAAACGGCAAATACCACTGCTGACTGGAGATTTTACAGTATCCTTCCCCTGCCACACCCAGCAAGCCATGCCTACAGAACCGGTAGTAACATATTTTGAATCCCACCACTGGTCTGGCGAAGGTTTTGTATGCCCTCACAAACAACACTTTCATGTTTAACAGCATTTTAATGCTGCTTTCACTCTGGAATGGGAAATGCTTAGCTCATGCTAACAAGCTTTGCAGTTTTTTCAGGTGGACATGTTTTTAAATTGTCTTTTGGGACCCAATGTGCCAGGAACCTTTGTAACATGCTGGTTATAGATATGAATAAAGCCTGCCCCCTTAACTTTCTTTGCTATTCGCACTTTCCATTTTTTGATTCTTATTCTCTCTCTTTCTCTCTCTCTCTCTCTCTCCCTCCCTCCCTCTCTCCTCTCTCTTTCACCAGCCTATCCAAGAGTACATGATTCTTACTACAAGAATGAACTGACAACTATTACAATTAGGCCAAAGACATATGTATGTATTTATTTATTTATTAAACAATGTGATATAGTTGCCCAACTCACACACAGTGACTCCACTGTGACATGTAATACAATGGCTGGAGGTTTCTCACCCCAGCTTTTTCTGGATGATTTACTCCATTTTCTATAGTCAGGGTATGGTTGGGTTTCTATATTTTGTGCAGCCTTAATTTGTGAATGAAGGCAAATATACGTGTCCCAGGATAATGTTGCAGAATCCAATCTGTTGATCACTGGGACAAGAGGTTTAGTCTTCGAAGGTTTCAGACTCATACTGGATCTCTTCCTCAGAGAACTTCTCTCTTACTAGAATCTGGTAAGAACTTTCATTTAGTTTGATAATCTTTCTGGTCCCTGAGAATGAACAATTGTGGTTTATTTAGTAAAATACAATTAGCACAATACTAATTCCAAGGAAGGAAGGAGGGAGGGAGAGGGAGGGAGGGAGAAGGGAAGGATCACTATGATGGTGGGTCAAATGGTTCAAAGAAAACTGATCTGGAGTGCAGAGTGGTGTAAATACCATAATTAAACTGAATTACTGAAACAATGGACATCAGCATCCCGTTATAATATCTGAGAACCTTCCGAAATAAATAGCCTATTAGGTGCTACACTATTCTTGAATTGTATTACTATATACAGGGATGTGACTCTTAAGGCTCTTACTACATTATGTGCTTCCCCCTGATAATTTAAAAATATAAATAAATCCTCCCAGTGGATAGAAACATTGATTTCAGGAATAATGATTCAAATGTAGCTTTCTTATTCAGTCTCTATGAATTCAACAGCCTTTTGGAAAATATATAACTTTTTTTTTAACTGGGATACAGCTCAGAAATACTTTTAACAGATGAGCAATGGTCCATATTTTTATATTATTTTTATTTATTGAAGTTTATCCCATGTTCAATTTTTATTTTTTTAAGTTACAAAGGATCAAGTTGCAGAGAAGGAAGGGAAATCTCTTCTTCTGTTATCTGGGAAGGAGATAGTAAATTAGAATAAATAATGTCAGCTGCATGAACAAAAATAATGAATCTCTATGGCAGTTTTCTGTAAGGTGAAAGATGCCATAGCGAGGTAAGTTTTGGGTGGAATAGGCTTAGGACTGAATGACATTACTTTTCCATATTCCTTCAGCTGAACACTTAAAAGTTTTATGAAATTACCAAGCTTCACAAGTGCACCAAACAGGATAATCACACAGACTAAAATCATAGTTACTATATTTATCAGGCATAAACTATAAACTATAAATAGATACAACTTTAAAGGCTTGAGTATAATCTTGCTAATCTAAACCAATGTTCCCTTTTGCAGCAGACTGACTGGGCTAAAATAAATGGGAAATCAATGAAAGTTGCTAAAAGGATGGAGTTCACTATATTTAACATAAACATATGCAGCAAAATCATGTTTTATTTATTCATATAAATGACACAGTATGATTACTATGTTTTCTGTGGGAAGAAATGAGAACCTGGGAAGAAATGATTGCGCAAATGTATTTCATTTACAAAATAACAATCAAGCTGAAAATAGTAAACAAATAGTCTGATCGTCAGAATAGCATTTTTTCAACTGTTCTGTAAACTCTGGAAAAGTATTATTATTGTTCATCACACAGTCAGCTAGATGTTCAAACTGGATTTGGCATTTTTGTCCACCTATCAAGTCCTTTGCAAGCATAGGCAGATGTGGATGTTTGTTGGTGTTATAGGTATCATGGCAGGATGTAAGCTATTCCAAATAAAGCTGCCTTTTGCAATTGACTTATGGTGACTTATCAATGCCGATGGTGTTCAAGTGGTGCTCCAGCTGTCTATTACTATTGGTACTAGCTTTGCTTGCTTTTGCAACAGTCGTTCTAGTTCTGTTTGCAGATCTTTGTATTTTGTTACTTTCTCTAGTTCTTTCTCTTCTGTTCTGCTGTCTCCAGGTCCTGCCATGTCCACCAGCCAGACCTTTTTTTGTCTTCCTTATTGCCAGTTTTTAAGTCTGGGATTTTATGTGGCAGGTGCTTGTCTGTTTGAATTCTAAAGTCCCAGAGCAATTTAGTTTCATCATTTTCTATCACTTTCCCTATGTTATAGTCCCACCAGTTCTTGTTTGCATGCAAATGATATTGCTTGCAGATCTTCCAATGCACCATTGTTGCTACTTTGCCATGCCGTTGTTTGTAGTCAGTCTGTATGATCTTCTTGTAGCAGCTAACCAGGTGGTCCACTGTTTTTTCAGCTTCCTTGCAGAATCAACTAATCACCATGAGTCTACCCTCTATGGCCAGGAGGGGGCAATAGAGGAATTATTTCAGCTTTTTCCATTTTGACTTTTTTAATCAGTGAAAAGGCATAACAGGCTGTGAGAGCTCTTGTACACTGTGTTTAAGAGTGAACACAGTTTTAAAATGCGTTAAACAGCTAAACTAGACATTGTCAGCATCTATTTGTTAGCATATGTCTTGTGTTCATTTAAACATCTTCCTCCACATTTAAGAAAAGATTGTCATATTACAAGAATATTTTCAATATCATCCCTGTTTGTTAAAGATTCAATTGCAGAAAGAGGTGGTTTTTAAAGCCTTGAAGCTTACATTGATGCAGAAAGATCCTTGTGAGTGATGAAAAGCTGCAAATTAAAAAAATAAGCACATTTAGGGCCAGTTTCATTGCTAAGTAACAGCGAAGAGAATGTCCATGGGAGAAGAGATGAGCAGCTCTTCTTATGGACAATCTTCCATCCTCTTTCCCAAGTTTTTTTTTTAAAGTATAATTATTTGTATTGCCCTTTTTATTGTATTGATTAGGAGTTGGACAAAATAGAAGGAAATAGAAGGAAAATAAATAGAAGGAAAAAAGAAATATTCTCATCAACAACCACTTCACTTTCATGACTCCACCAAATTAAGAGTTAAGGGTTTGGGACACATTCAAAACTAGTTTGCACCTTAATTTATGTACTCATTAGGTATCTGAAAAACTATAGATAATGTTAACATGTATAGCTGCTTAATTACAAATTTTCCTAAAATTTCTATTATTTTAGTTGTCCATTGTATGCACATACTTTATTTCTTCGGAAAACTGAATGAGGTAGAGGGAATTCTGTGACTGGATTGAATCTGAAATCCTACATTTCTATGTGTGTTTGTGTCTGACAGTCCTCATAGGGTAGAGGAAACTTTTAGCCTGGGAGTGAATCATTTTGAATCTGGCTCCCTGTTGTGTGACTTCAGAGTCAAAAGGAAGATTGCATAGAGCAATCAATAACAATCTGAGATATATTTTCAGCTATTTCAATCAACTGCCAAAACCAACAGATCTTAAGTCCAACTTTTAACAAAGCAATTAATCCTCTTTTCCTCAGCATGTAAGTACTTGGATACTGAACCTTTTGATTTCTGAAGAATTACATAGAGTTTAATTGTCTCAAGAGGAAAGATTTTAAAAACTGCTTTTGGAGTGCTGTTTTGCCATAGCAAACATTTAAAAAGATGTTATCTGCCAGCTAATCAATTCTTTGCCTTTTAAAAATTTACTAAATTTACTGTATAAAATCAACTCATTAAACCACACTGTATAAATTATGGGGGGTTTTTTGTGTAGCAATTTGATAGAGAAGCAGCATTTACAGAATTAACTCACTGAGATTAAGATTTGGGAGAACTAAAGCCGAATCTGGATTAAACTATCTAAAAAAAGAAACCTTTAAAAGTAAAAAAAAAACCTTTTAAATAAATAAATGATATTATACTTAATCTAATTAATTTATATTTATTTCAAACAGTCTTTTTTCCCCCAAGCAGGTACACTATTCTCATTCATTCTTACATCTCCATGTGATTTTCTATAGTCTCATCTTATTTCATCCATCTATTTATGTTACCCGACAGAATATTCCCCTTCCCCAGATCCTATTCATTCTGAATATTGAACAATTTTCCTTTAAAGGCCGAATCTTTCATTATTTTCACTCATTGGAACATAACCATCACTGTCCTCTGAATTTCTAATTTTATATTCACCCACAATAAGCGATATAAGCTCACTTTATATTTTATGACAGTTTACCCTTTTAATTCATAAATGAATACACACACACACACTCATTTCTATGCCTGTACTCATCAATTCTACTCCATAAAATCAGACCATTTTCATTCAAATACATTATATCCTTCCTTTTTGTTCAGTTTCACAAACCAGCACCATATCTATTTTCTTTTCTTTCCTTCATTAATTTGTTTTTACCAGTTGTTCATTATATATCCAGTATACCAACTTCTATATGCCATGATTTTACCAGATTACCTCCATGACCCATTATGAACATTGTTAAGTGAAGCTTTCATATTGCACTTTTTTATTAACATGAAAACTACATTCTTAATTTTAGTCATATTCTTGTGTCCATAGTCAGCTCCCCCAATTAAAAGTTGTGTATATAATGGAGTGAGGGCTTCTGTCCGTTAAACATAGTGATACTGTTGCCACAAGAGCAAGCTAAGCAAGAATTAAGCATCCGCCCACACTTTATACAGTTCTGGTTTGTAAACCTTAGGATCCCCCCCCCCCCCCTACTTATGACACAATAAACCTTGTAAGGCTAACATTTTTTTTTTTTTATTTTACTATTTGTCTGCCTCCAGTTCACTTAACTAGGAGGTACATGCCTTGTAATGCTAGGATTCAGAGTACATGCACAACCTAAACAGAGTAAATATGACAAAAACCTCCACTAATCTGACTTTAAAAAGTGTTTGTGTAGAATCCTATTTTGTTCTTTGATGTTGGTGTTCCTGTGAGTTAAGTCAGACTTATGTAGGATTAGTCAGCTGGGTAATGATCTATAGTGGGTATGAGCAAGTTTGCAGGGGGGAAAAAAAGGAAAATTTATTTTTTTTTCACCATCCCATCCCTATTTCTCATAAAATTGTTGCTTTTATTTCATTATTGATTGAGCTTACTGATGAATAGTGAAGATATTATTTTCATTCTATTTTCCATATGAATAATGATGCAATTAGAGACAAGTAAATATTTATAAAATAGGACAGGACACAATGAAAATTAGTTACGGGCATCCTTTTAATTACAGAGTAATATATCTATATTGTACTTAGATATCTTTATTTAAGGACAAACTAATTTCAAGAAAAGTATACCCACCTCATTCCAAAAGTTTCCATTAATTGTTCTTCTGAATTTGAAGTGAATGTAAATTAGGTTTCTTTATTACCCATAGGTCTTGGATTTAGAATTAAGCATAATTTTGGAGTCTTCAAATATTTTCTAAATGGTTACAAGATGGTACTGGAAAAAAAACAAAAATAAAGGAGAAGGCTCCTCCTGGTGGCTGGAGATGATATATAAGTTTTCTTGTATTTTACATGCTGCTTTACTGGCACGTCAATCCCAGAACTAGGTTTAATCGCATTCTGTTCCATAGAATGGAGGCTCTTTGAAGACTGTGAGACTAGAGAAAATAAAAGAATCCACACAAAATTACTATTTCCAGAATTCTTGGGGAATCATGGTATCATATTGGTATGAAAACCATAGGCTTTGAATGCAGATTACATGTCCAGTTATAATATAAATTGTATGTGTATATGTATGTTCATGTGTGTGTATTCATCTCTGTATCTCTATGTGAGAGATTAAGAGAGAGGGGGGGTTATATAAGAGAGAGAGACTAAAAAATCCAAAGTAGTGGGGGAATTCAGAAGAAGCAAAAATGACTAGCTAAAGAATGGGTTTTACTACTGCGGGTTATACTAACAACAGCCAATTTAAACTACATCAAAACAGTTGCCCTTAGAGAAAAGGAAGACTGTAGGCAGGAGGCAACATGCAATAGAGGAAATTTGCACCTTTGTTAGTAGTGAGACAAACAGCCTGGAAGTAGAGAGAATTCCTTCCAACTCTTACATTTTTAATTTTATATATAGTGGATTCTTGCAGAGGGCTTAGATCACGGGTGTCAAACTTGCCATGTCATGTTGCCGTCATGTGATATTTTTCCCCTTTGTGGAGCTGGGGTGGGTGTGGCCTGCACATGATGCGTCCAGTCCATGGACTGCCAGTTTGACACCCCTGGCTTAGATTATATCCAAGATCCCTTCCAATCCCCCAAATAGATGTTTCCAAATTCTATCAAATTTGATAGCCATTCAGTTACAAACAATGGGAAGTTTACTGGCTACTGAAATAAGGTCAAAATGCAGCTTTAAGTGGTTTAAATTTATAGTTGTTATAAATTAAAAATAAAAATAACCTGGTTTTGAATGTTAATAAAACAAAGGAGATCATTGTTGATTTTAAAGAGCTGGCGTAGTTATACTCCACTTTGTATCAAGGCAGCAGCTATGGAGGTGGGCAATAGCATTAAGTATGTGGGATGCAGATAACTAACAATCTGACTTGGTCTCTTCATACATTATCTTTAGTGAAGCGTGCAAACCAGCATTTGCATTTCCTGTGTTAGATGAGGAGAGCACACCTTTCTCCTTCTGCCCTGGCCAGTTTTTACAGAGGCACAATTGAGACTTTTTTAAAAAAACAAACTGCATCACTGTTTGGTTTGGTGGTAGCAGTACCTCAGATAGAAAGTCCATACAGTGAGTAGTAAGGACAGTCAAGAAGATTATAGGAAGCTCACTTCCCATTGTTCAGGATACTGCTTATAAGCGCTATGTGCTTAGAGTTCGAACCATTGTTAGAGACCCCTCACACCCACTTCATCTGTCTCTGTTGCTCCCCTCTGGGAGGAGGTTTCAAAGTATTTATAGCAGAATTACTAGATTCTGTAACAGCTTTGTTCCTTAAGCCATCCATCTTGTAAATTTGCAGGATTCTTTTTTTCACCATATATATGTATAGATTCGAACTAAATCTCACTCTTTCCACATCTTCATGCCTCTTCAAAACAATAGCAGAATTGGAATCATGCAGATCTCAGGGAAACCTGTTTCAAAGAGTAGGTACTGCTACAGCCTTGAGGAAAGTATTCAAATAAAAGAGGTTATATAGAGAATTTCCACAAAGGGTTAAATGCTTTGATAAAATTCACATAGACCCAGGCTTTGCCAGATTCCCTAAATGGAGGATGATGAACATCTATCATTTGAAGACAAGATCTTGCTCTTGTGCCTTCTGCTACTAGATAATTGTTTCCAATTTGATTTCTATTGGCTTTTTCAAAAATATAGTGCACCAGCCACAACTGATTTCCAGTTTGCTTTTTATAAAAATTAGCTATGTGACTCTTAAAATGGCAAGAGACTGAATCCATTATACCCAAAAATCTGAAAGCAGCATTATCTAACTTTTCATCTCAACAATCTTTTCTCTAACTTGAAAGGCAGTTATTGTTATGCTGCATAAAGGCTAACATAGTTTGTTTGTGCCTCTTCTTATATTCCATTTTAACGATGCCTATGATAATTTAATTACTACTTTATCAGCCCATCCTCCTCCATTTCCACCCCTCCTGAATTTTTGGTCATGAGAAAGGTTGTTCATAATGCTTACTAATGATAAAGGGATTATCTATGGATTTCAGAGTTCAGAGTTATATATCAATATATATAACTTATTATGTATTTTAAAAAGTGATTGCACACTCCATTCCAGTATTCTATTATTTCATTCTGTGTAATGCTCAGAAGCTACTGTGCATTATACCAAATGATGCCACCATAGCATACTAGCAATTTATTTTTTAAAGTAAGAACCACTTACTTGCAAAATTGTGTTTTTAAAATGTTCCCATTACATTTTAAAAGTAGACTTAATATAATTCCTTCTTACATTATGGTTGCCTTGAAGTTAAATATCTTATTTTTTTTTTTAAAAAAAAAACTATTCTACTCACACTTTGTTAAGAATCAGACAGGGGTGGGATTCTACCAGTTTGGACTGGTTCTATAGAACCGGTTGTTACGATTCTGTTATGATTTTGGAGAATTGGCAAATCGTGGCCCTGGATGACCCCACCCCTCTCCGCCCACCCCTCCCCACCATGCCCAGTCAATCCTTATTGTGCATGCGTGACATAGCATGCATGCCTGACATCGCTGACTGCATTCTCCCCCACCCAGTCTCACTCCTTAAGGTATTTCTTTTTTTTCCCTCCTGAGGATCAGCTGTTCCAAAGATCAGCTATGCTGGGATCCCCCTCACTGTCTTACTACTTCGCTCAGGAGGCTTCCCTGAGGCCCAGGAGGCAAAAAAAAAAAATGGAGCATGGGGAGGTGCTGCGTGCCTACCCACACTCCATTTTATGCCTTCCTGGACTTTAGGGAAGACTCCTGAGAGCAAAAATGCCCCCCAGGAGGCTTCCCTAAGGCCAGGAGGCCAAAAAACGGAGTGCAAAAAAAGCCATGCTCACCCAGTCACATGGCCATGCCCACTTAGCCACTCCCACATAGCCATGCCCAGAGAACTAGTAATAAACATATTTGCATCCCACCCCTGAAATCAGATAAGTTAAAGAACAGAGAGGATGACATGCCCCTGGTGGAGTCTGACTCTGAGGAAGAGGAGGAACAGCCAACAGGGAGTGGAAGTGTGGCTCCAGAGGTGGTAGAGGAGGCTGGGGAAGGGCAGAGGCCAGTTGAGCAGTCAGAGGAGGACCCAGGCCCATCCCCTATCCATCCTAGGGCACGCAGGGAGGAGAGGATCAGGGTAAAACATGGTCTACTCAGGAGGAGAGGGCCATGATCCTCTTCATGGGTTGCTGGTGTGAGATTTGCATAAGAGTTTGGACCTGCATGCTAACAGAGGCTGGAGACAAATTAGTGTTTTATTCCTAAAGAAGGTTAATCTTGGTTGGTGTTCTTCCAACGGACTGTCCCTGGTTATCTTCCTGAAGTTGGCAATTATCTATCCTGGTCTGTCATGGAACTTTATTCAATGAGGTTTGTTTTTGGTTTTTGCTTCTTTATCGGCTCTTTGAATTTGAACTGTGTTTCTTTCCTTTGAAACATTATTTTGAAAATAGTTTACTCCTCCACTGTGAACAATTAAACAGTGAAGCCAAGCTGAAGGCATTAAAGGACTTTTAGTTACGTTTTGGGTTTTGTTATATTTCTGATATACTCTGGGTTATCACAGAGGACAGTATCTGACTGGAAACCAAGTTGTTATTATTTTCCTTTCTTTCTCTTTTAATATTTAGATATTTTTGTTAAATTTGCTTGGTCTACCATGTAGATGTATATGTACATGCTGAGCCAGTTTGGTCTAGTGGTTAAGGCACCAGTTAAGAAATCAGGAGACTATGAGTTCTAGTCCTACCTTAGGCATGAAATACTAGCTCCATGCTTTGAGCCAGTCACACTCTCCCACTCTGTACCACTTCACAGGGTTATTGTTGTGGGGAAAATAGGAGGAGGCAGAAATATTAGGGATATTCACTCCCTTGAGTTATTGGCAAAAATAATAAAGATGGGAAGTAAATCAAGTAACAGATTTTATTATTAAGTGATTAGATGGAAACTATGATTAAGCAATCAATATTATGATATAGGTTATAATAGTTTTTAAATGTTATATTTAACTTCAGATGAAAATATGGTTATTCTAAATGGTAATTAATATTCAAAGATTTTTTCTTTTTTTCTATTTTTAATACAGCCCAAATGTATATATTACACAGATACTGTTTACACACACATATATGTACACACAAAACTATGATTTTTAATATAAGGTAAATATACAAATCTATTTCTTGCAGACATTGCTATATGTGATGAATAATTTAATTATTTTAAAACAGTTATTCATTAACATTAGAGTCTAGGACTTCTTCCTTTGATGCAAATGAATGATTGAAAGGAATAAAAAAAAGTTTGCCACACTTTTAAAAATGCTAAATGGGTTTGGTCCTGTAAATATTGCCCAGGAGGCCAGTTTTTAGAGGAATGACATGTCAGATATGAAATGACTCTACAGCTGGTCCCTGTCTGCATGCTGGGAAGTCATGTGGAGACATTTTTTCAACTGCTATATGACTTTGACAGTCTCACAGTTAAAATGATGTATCATTCTTATGGCTTTCCTCAGTGGATGCTTCAAAGTGCACCAGACACTCCAAGTGGAGTGCCCTATTGTTAATTGTTTCTTTCAAATGTACATTGAGATGAACATGGCCAAAGCAGAGAGGAACAAAGGGGTTCCAATGGCCTCTTTGGGAAGACCCCGTGCAGTTCAACCTGAGTCTGACCTTGAAAGAGTTTCCTTTATTCCAAATATAGTGCTCTTGACTTCAGTACCTTATTATCAATCAGCTACAGGGGAACTAGAACACTAAAGGAAGCAATGTTGGAAGAAAAGGCCCAAAATGGCTCTCTGCAGCACTATGGCATATTTAATGGAATAGGCTGGGAGGGGGCCTTATAATTATAAGTTAATTAAATCCTAGATTTAAACAACACATTAGGATTAGAATATGTTTATTTTGTTTTCATTAATCTTCTCCTAATGCTCGCTCAAGAACTTAATACAGAAAAATCATTTGCGATTACCAGTTTAGGGTAGTAGCTAAATGGCAGCAAGATAAATTAACAAAATGGATTGTTCTCCCTTTTATTTATGGTAGAATATGTGGGAAAAATGTTTGCTACTAATGCCAATTTTTAATGGGAATTCCCCCCCCCCCCATTTGAAATGACCAGCTAAGCCTCCAATGAATATAAAAGCAGAGCAGTCATGACTTAGAAATAAATAGGAAAATATGCATTCTAGTATCTTGGTACTATGTTTTTATCAACCCAAGTATAACCCCATCCTCACTGTCAACCATAAAATGGCACTAGGAATTATCCTTGTATATGTTTGTTTTATTTAGTTAAAACTTGTGGAGGTGTTGAATTTGGAGTTGACTTAGACAATCCTCACAACAGCATGTTTCCTAGCAATGCTAAGAGCTATAGTTGAGCAATATTTGGAATATCACAAGTTACCTACCATGCCTAGTTGATATTTATTTTATTCCTCAATTCTCATGCACTCATGTTGTACATGACCCTTGATATATATTAAAATTGAGATATCCAGTTATCAACTTTCTAATTAAGATAACTTGGAAATTCATAACATTTTCAATTACTCTAAATCTTAAATTGATCTAATAAAAGTATTGCATCGATGGGTTTTTTATCATAGCCCTGATTACTATTGGTGTTTTAAATCATAAATTTAGTAACTGAGTTATTCTTTAAAGATAATTTCTACTCTTCAGATATTGCAAGTTTGAATTTTTTTTGTTTCTATAAGATTCCTTAGAAATTTGAATTACTGTGTATAAGCCAAGTACACCCAAATGAATTCAGTTAAAAAATAAACAGGATCTTAAAATGCAAATTAAACTTTGAAATAATGAGAATACAAAAGCATAGCCAAGAGATATTGGACACAGCAATACTATGTTCCTTCATGGTTTCCAAGTTGCAGGTTTTCCAAAGAAAGTTATAAAGGCAATAATGAAGATTGATTTAAATATTTATTTTATTGATCATGAGTATTTCTATGATGCTTCAATCAGCTGACTCTAAGTGGCTTATTATCCGCCTTCCATGCTCCGTGAAGTTGTTTTCTGCTTTCCAATAGCTTCTGAATTTTTTTAAAATTGTATTTTTTTCAAGCTATTATTATTATTTTTTAAATGAACCAGATTGAAATAATATAGAAGTAATATACAAGAAAATAAACCACCAAGCAAATAAAATATCCTTTTTAGTTATTCATTTTACTATGTTTTATGTTTATGTTTCCATTTTCTTTGTTTTGGGTATATTTCAATTATTGTTGCATTTTAAGATTTTCTGTTGCATAATTATTTACTTTTATATGTATAATACTTAAAAGTATGTTTTTATCAGCTTTTTATATCTATAAATAGTAAATTTAAAATAACAAAGTTTAACTAGCACATAGGAGGGAAAGCTTATACAATCTAAGGATGGAAAACTAGAGATCTGAGACTAAAACTAAATAAACGAAAACTTAATAAAGTTCGTAGTAATTTGTTTCTACACACATATACACATGGTTAAGTATTTCTGTCACTTTTTCCAAAGGGCTTGTTGTTTTTGTTTACAATATAAACAGTAAAAGAGTCTCTTCTGTATTAAAAGGTTTCCTGCACCTGCCAAGGGAAAAATGAATAACCGAGACATGTCCATTGATGTTCCCACTGGGAGAGAGAAGACAATAAATCTATTGCTTACATTTTTGCAGCAGCTAAATGGTCTTCTAGGCAAATTTGAGAAAAACTGTTTTGAAGCAAGTCTGCAAAAATCAGCATCTGTTTGACTGAACTACATCTTCTCTCTGGGAGTCACTGGTGGTGGAAAAATGCTGAAAAGATTGGAGAAAATTTTATTTGAAGAAAGGATCTTTTCTTAATTAAAGTCCTCTAAAACCTATTAGTCTTCTTCCACATTTAGATTAACAACAACAACCAATGCCTGGCTTAATTTGCAGAAGGAAGTAGAGAAGTTCTTCCAATGCAATGAATGAAACTACTGGCAACTTATTTCCAACAGTTTAGTGCAATCTGTATTCACTCAAGTTACCATAACTTCCAAAATTTATTCCACCAGCTGCTACGTAGGCAGCTGCCTAATTGTAGACATGTTCCAGTCACATAGTTTTTACACAACTTTTAATCAGCAGAGTTTCTTAGAAAACAGAGAGTTTTATTATTACAGAGATTCTTCCAAAAAGAATTTATACCCAGTAATCACTAAATCTTACATGATCATTGTCATTAATATAATTTCAATTATTTGCAAAGGAGACTAGAAACAAATTTGAGGACTTTGATTTTTTTTTTATAAAACAATTTATTGAAGCAGCAGTTGCAAAATTTGTATGTAACCTTTTTATTATTTTGTTATATGTGTTTACACAAAGGAACCTGACATAAAATTTAAAACATTCAAATAAGAGCTGAAGTTTTTTGAAATTTCAGATTGTCCTCTTGGTAAGCAGAGAAATAAAATGTATTTTAGTGCCAATCTTGGATCAGCCTGTTAGCACATAATTTCCTGACATTTCAACATTATTTATTGAATTAATTCAATATTATTTTGTGTGTTGATTCTTAACTTACTTTATTGAAGTATTAACTTACTATTGAAATTGTGAGCTTTTTTAGAGTAAGACCTTCTTATAAGGAGAAAAATATAAATGAGTGAAATACATGTACCTATAGGACTACAACATATTTTAAACATCAAAAATTATATTTACCTAAGAGTTGCTTTATTTGCTTAGCCGTTTACAAATTCTAACCTTGCAATTCAGTGTCTGATTCTTTAGAAATAAGTCCAACCTATGTCAATGATATTCACTTTTCAGCAAATAAAGATAGGTTCTTACTGCTATTATTGTTGTGAATGTACCAGTATTCTTCTAAAGTATCATTTCAATATTCAGTAGTTTGGTTTATTCCTATAAAAATATGAACTGACAAGTGATTGCCTAAAAACCCTTTCAAGAACTAGAATTTAACTATATTTATGCTGCGTTTGTGCTAAAATTGGCAACAGTTGGATTTGTGTCTGCTGCAGCATTGGTTGTGGATATACTGCACTGCTAGTTGGCTTTATTCCTGAATGTCTAGCATTTCTGAAATTCACTCAGGGCAACTCTCTCTCTCTCTCCTTTCCTATTCTTAAAGACCTCTGTAGGGATAACCCACAGTGTGGGACTCAATACTTTAGCATGCTATTAAGTTATTGCCACCCCTAAGGACAACTCTGCAAGGAGGATGAGGACTCACATAACTCTGAATCAATAAAGGAAGCAGCTCAATTAGCATTTCACATGCTTTTCTTCCCTCTCTTCTTACCTTCCCTGCAGTGGGCATGCTTTTCCCTTAAAGGATTGTCCTGTTTCTGCTCATTGCCAGCGTTGGCAGGGTGACAGTAGTCGAGTGTGCAAACTTGTGCTATTGTCCCCAGTCCAGGGGGAGTCATGGAGACCCACTAATATGACACAGGAAAATGTTTGCTGATGGCAATTCTATGGGCTTTGTCTAACTCTTTCTCCATCATGACGACTCGATTTAAGTCTCTAACTGTTTGACTACAGATGCAAGAGTACTATCCAACTCCATCCTTTTGTCCGGGTAGTTTGAATGGGTAATTCAGCTTTTGTGTGGCTCAATTGAGGGGGCAAACATAAAGACAAGATTCTTGAGCGCTCAAGCTTCTTTTCCATGGATATCTGCACATCTCTTTAGAGATTTGTTCTTTTCTTACCTTTTTCTGACATCACCCTCCCTTTAAGTGGGGGAAAAGGCCTGATCAAGAACAGTTTAAAAAGTAGGCTAGCCAGGTCTTCCAAACTAGCATTGTCCAGTGTTACTCAAGCATGGTTACTGCCAGTCTTCAGACAGCTTTGGAGTAGTTTAGAGAAAAGAGCCTCAACAAGTTTTCTTTACTCATCCTCAGCATATCATGTTTGATTGTGTTTAAAAAGGGAGGGGGGGTGTTGGAACAGAAAGAATGGTAGGAATCACAGGGAAATGATCGTATTTATTAGCTGTCTTTCTGTGGCTGTCCCCATGGTGACAATTTGTGATGGCAAAGAATGTGAGAACAGGGAGCCTAATGCCTGATTGGGATGCTTTGTATTTGGCAAAGTGGCTTCTGATTGGCCTGAGAAAGCCTCCTAACTAGAAGGGCTTGATATTCATTCAGCTTACTCAAGTGCTGCAAAACACTCACAGGGTCCGGCTGCTTCTCTAAAGGTTGGTAGTATCTAACCTATGTAACAAGATTAGCTGGTGAGCTGCTTCTTCTCTACCACAGAGTTACAGTAACACTCAAGGTTTAAGAGAGAATCTTGCTGGGAAGGGTGTAATTTAATGTGGAAGGCCATGAAAATGGTGCATAGATATCTACTCAAAGGTTAAATGCTACCTGTCTAGTAAGATTAACTAGTAGGGCCATAGTCACAGCACGTATAAGACTGGAATAAGAGAAACAGACTATATTGAGATATATAGGAATGATTGTACAAATGATATAATTGTATTATTAAGCTGTAAATTTGTAGAATAATTATAAACAAATATGTATACAATACTGCAAGACCTTTGTGGATGGAGTTCATGATCCTGCAGGAGACGAAAGCATTTGAAACAATGTATATATTGAATGGATTAATTATTTGAAACAAATGTTTGTCTCGCTTCTGCAGGTCTGCCTTTGTGCCCAGCATATTTTAGTGTTTATATATATTATGTGTATTAGAGGATGAGAGAGTAAGAGAGAAAGAATATTCAGGCATTTAAAAACTGAAATCCTAAAAATGTTTATCTGGATCCATTGAATACATAACAGTTTATACAATTGCATTATTAAACTAAAACGTTTTGGGGGTGTATGTGGAGCTGTAATTAATAGTGTTAAAACTGGGTTTTAACAGAGAGCTGAGTATAATATGAATATGATTATTACAGATATGTGAAAAGAAATGTGAGTTATTTCTTCAGGAATTGTCATGTGTGAAAGTAAAAATGCATTTTAGTCTTTGTTACCCTATTTGTGCAGACACGTGGAATGCCAAGGAGAGGACAGAAGGTAGAGGGGGCTTTTTAATAGTACGTTTAAACTGAATGAAAGTGGGTAAACTATGGGGAAAAAACGTTTACAATATACCATATAACTTTTATAAGATGAAAAATATAATTACTTACTTCAGTATTGTGGGAGTCGAGCACTGAAAGCATTCAAAAATGCATTTGCATCCCTAACAATGGATACTTCAATCTAGATGAAGTTTAAATTGAGGCATTTACTCTGCCTCATCCTTGAGTTCCACGAGAGGTCCACCCATGCCTGTTTTAATCTGTATTTTCCCACTGATTTTCCCATATATATTTTTTTCATTACCAGAGGGGGGAAAAAATCAAGGAAACAGAGGAAGGCGCAGCGCATTTTGGTCAATTAACACTTGGAGCGGTCTTTTTGGAAGTCTCCGGTATGGTGTGAAAGCACAAACTGGGAAGAAATGCACGCGGATGGCTACCTACCTGTGTTACCCACCTTCCCATGTGGGAAAAGCGGCCCGATGTTCCTGCCAAGGATAAACATTCCCCGTCATCCCATTTAGCCTAAGCGAACCGACCGTCGCCTCGGGTTAGGCGCTCCCAGGCGCGCGCTGGCTCTGAGGGAGCCAACCCTTTCATGGACGGGCTCTCCTTCTTCCTCGCCTCTTCGGATCCGCGGCCGGGCTGAGCGATGGCTTCGGCAGACAGCGAAGTGAAAACCCTCCTCAACTTCGTCAACTTGGCCTCGAGCGACATCAAGGCCGCCCTGGACAAGTCGGCCCCCTGCCGCCGCTCCGTAGACCACAGGAAGTACCTGCAGAAGCAGCTCAAGCGCTTTTCCCAGAAATATTCCCGCTTGCCCCGCTGCCATCACCACCACCACCACCACCACCACCTGCAGCCGCAGTTGCCTCCCGCTCGGGAGCGGAGACCGCCTGAAGGGAGGGCACGAGGCCTGAGCCCAGAGAGTTCGCTAGGCCGAGGCCACGGGGCCCCCGGGCCGGCCAAGGGCGACAAGGCCTCCAAAGCCCCAGAGCGCCTCGGCGGTGAGCAGCAGCAGCAGCAGCAGCAGCAGCAGGCGGGGACTTCGGAAGCAGGCGCCAGGCCCGACCAAGTACCCATGAGGAAAAGGCAACTGCCCGCTTCTTTTTGGGAAGAACCCCGGCCTGCTCCGGGCTCCCCCGGTGTTGTCAGTGGCGTGATCTTTCCAGTGGGAGTTTGCTCATCGCCCTCTTCTTCCTCGTCACCCTCGTCATCTTCCAAAGACCTGCCTCCTTACGAGGGAAAGAAAAATATAATAGGCCTCGACGGCGGCGGCACCGGTACGGTTCCCGAGAGCCCCCAGCGCAGACCAGAGGCCGAGGACGCCCTCAAGGGACTCAGGACCTGGGGCTGCTGTCCATTTCAGTACCACGGGCCACAGGCCTCCCCCGGCGTCTACCCGCCCCCGCTGCCTGCCGCCCTGCCCCCCGCGGCCCCCTTCTCGGCTTTGGGTTCGTGGCGGAAAGATGCTCCTTCCCCGACGGAGGGAGAGGCCTTCTGCCAGCCAGGGCAGAAAGTGTATCGGCCTGTAGTGTGGAAGCCCATCCCCACCAAGCCCGCCGCGCCGCCCCTCATCTTTAGCGTCTTCAGTTATCTTTAGCTGTAGCAGCTCCCCTCAGCTTGCAAGGACCTCACTTCTCGATCATCAGGTTGCTCACAGTGCTGATTTGGAAACTGTGCCTTAGGCCAGGGGTCTCCAACCTTGGCAACTTTAAGACTTGTGGACTTCAACTCCCAGAGTTCCTCAGCCAGCAAAGCTGGCTGAGGAACTCTGGGAGTTGAAGTCCACAAGTCTTAAAGTTGCCAAGGTTGGAGACCCCTGCCTTAGGCTACTTCCAGAGCTTGAAAAAAAAAAAAAAACCAGCTGATCTGCTCTTTAATCTCAGGTCCCCCTGCTCTGGAGGATCATCAGGGAATAAAAAAAAAAAAAAAAAAGCCAGGAAAGTGTGAAAGGGTGTTGAAATCAACCCAGTGTTGATGTATCAGGTCTCCTGCTAAGATATGTTCTCTTGGTGACCTTGGGCCAATTATCTCCGAACTATTTACCTGGCAAAGATATTGTGAAGGCAAAGTATCCATGTGTGGGATTTAAAATATATAACCCTTGAGTTGTTTGAAAGAGGATAAAAAAAGAGTGGCAGACTAATTAATAAAATTAAAAATAAACCACACTTTAGTTTGGTGGTAGATTGCCCCTGCTCAAATTAGCAAGAAAGAATTAACAAATTGTGAATAATGAAATTATTCAAGGAGCAGGGGTTTGTCTTGTCTGCACTGCTAAAAAAAAAGGTCATGTAAGAAAATGTAATGCACACTTCTGTAAATAAGGATGCTGTTTTTCCTCCCCTGACATGTAAATACCAAGACTGTTACAACAAACAAAAATAAATCCCATACAATTTTTCCTTTGAGTCTCCACTGTTAAAATGCCTTCAGGTGGAAAAGTGTCAATTTTTTTTAGGAAGAAAGGAGAGAATTGTTTTACTCTTGTGCAAATGCATCCATGTTTTTAATCTATAGCCCATCTGTTGTTAATTCTGGATAGGAAGCTCTGTTAGCAAAAATGTCCTTGGTTGTTTTTAGCTGAATGATTCTATGAAATTTGGTCATTTAAAAGCAAGAAGCCTTACACTATTCTCTTCCCATGTATGTGAAACAATCATTTATAATAAGGGTGAAAATCATGACTTTATTATTTATACATTTTAGTGGTACAGAATGAACAATAAGGGATTTTTTTTCTATGACAAGGATACTCCTGTCAATATGAAAAAGTTTTGTATGTAACAAAAACTTAAGTTTATTTCCTTAATTTCTAAATCAAAGTGCTCTAGATAGAAGGTATTAGAAATGTACTGACTGAACTCCTAGACCAGTTACAGTAAGCAAATTTAGGTGAACCAATAAAACTTCCATACAATTATCCTTTGAGAAATGGGGATAAATGCTATTATGAATAAACGCTATTATGAAAGCTACTTTACACTTCAGATATTTCACTTGTGATTCAGCTATTACAATTATCTTTCTTTTGAAAATACCATTTGCATGAACTGGCAAGAGACCAATAAACTAAGCTACTAATAAGTTTCCAACTATATGTTACAGCTTTGTTTGAGCTGCAGATTCAATGATATGAAACGGATCTTAACCAAAAGTGAATTGGACTTGGAAATATTGGAAGTAAATGGAATGCAGATATCTTACAAAAGTGAGGTTTTGTTCTTTTCAAACGATATTTTTTAAAGGAATTTATATAACTTTGTTTAAAGAAAAGATGCATTTGAATACTAAGGCATTATCACAATATCTTATGGTCTTCCCAGAAGCTCCCAGTTCCTTCAGTATAAAAAGGACATGTCCTATGGCTTGAATTAGCTTTTTTTTGGTAATTTTAATAGCTCTATTGTACAAGAGTTGAGGCATCTAATACCTTGACCTGTATTCTGATTATTTCCCCACTGAGTTGTTCATTTCATTGATATGGAATGACATTTAGAGAAAATGGCTACCATTTATATAGTATCCCTATTTTTCAAATAGGGATACAGTATCCCTATTTATTTTTCAGCATAAATTTCCAATGTTTGATTATTATAATGCCTTTCAAAATTCTCTTTTTAGCAACTTGATTATGTCAGGATTAATTTCTTTATTTCTTGTTGTATATATTCTCTACACTCCAGAGTTCTCCCATTGGAACAATGCCATATGATGTTGCAATTGAAAAGTTTAGATTTATCTGTAAGAAATTATTCTTACTGGAGATTGTAGCAAACCAAATATAAATCAGACTATATACAGGTAGCAATAGCAATAGCCCTCAGACTTATATACTGCTTCATAGTTTTTTTACAGCCCTCTCTAAGTCAGGGGTCCCCAACCCCTTGTCCACAGATTGGCACTGGTCTGAGGGATTCCAAAAAAAATGGGCTGTGCAAACAAGTGAAGCCCCATACACGGGATGCAGGCAGCACACAAAACCACACCCCTCCAGTCTGCAGAAAAAAAACTCTACAGAACCAACCCCTGGTGCCCAAAAGTTTTGGGGCCCTGCTCTAAGTGGTTTGCAAAGTCAGCATATTGCCCTCAACAATCTGGGTCCTCATTTTACTGACCTCGGAAGGATGAGCTGGTGAGAACTGAACTGCTGAATTGTTGGCAGTCAGCAGTCAGCAGAATTAGCCTGCAGTATTGCATTCTAACAACTGTGCTGCCTCCACTAGTCCTTGTTTAACAAGTACAGTAGGGACTACAGATCTTACTTGAGCTTCCTTTGCTTTATAGATCTAGGAAGCTCATATAAACATGGGGATTGATCACAAAATTACCTCTATCGCTGTTGTAACTGCAGTCACTGTATGAGGCAGTCACTAAATGAGGAGTGCTGTAGTGTGCCCAAACCTAAAGTATAAAGAAATTAACAAGAACTTCATATATTGTACTTACTATATAGAATAAGAACAGCTGTGGTGTGGCTTTTACAAATCATTTCATCATTAGATGTTCTGTTTACAAGAAATTCTCCCCTACATAGGTTTGTACTGTTCTATTTACAAAGAATTATACCTTCAATGGTCTCTCTCTCTCTATGACTGCACATGTATCAAATAATATGCCTTCAGAAATTTTTAAAATGAAAACAATTGTAAAGATACTAAACTCTTAAATTTTTCTTTGTGCCCTTTTTATGAAAGTAAGTGTATTGTTCAGTCTCTCTTGATCATTTGTGATAAGTGAAAATGATATTATGTGACTTAGACAATGACATTTTAATTAACTCTGAAAAAAGGATCACTTTCTTTCAGGCTTTCAATGTGGACATATATGCTGGTAAAAACAACTTATGAAGGCTTACATTTCAGTGCCACGTTTTGTGTTGGGTGTGGAAAATGGAAGAGATATCTCAGGAGACATGTTCCATACTGTATCATTGATTGGGATTCTGGCATCTGATGTCTGCTTAAATTTACTACATATCTGAAATATTATTTGATCCATCAAGGAGAGGGATGTCGGTATACACATACACCTGTTCTTATTTCAATATCCCTATTTACTCTAGGAACTTTCCTTCTCACAGTAACAGAAGAATCAGTTCTGCAAGCACAATGTTTTACAAAATCACTAGAGAAGGCAACCTATGTAGCAGTCTATGAATGTATAACATGTACACAATATCAGATAAATATATAATTGAACATGTTTATAAATTAGAATTAGAGAAACATGGTAGCCAAATGTACCTGGAAATGCAGTTTCCATTGCAGGGGTCTGATTGATTATATTGCATTAACCTTTTACAGGCCAAATTTATCTAGACTCTCCCCCTCCTACTACATGTATTTCATTTAACATACATATATATATGATGTGTGTACTCCTTTCAGAAATGTCTTAACAGTAAAAACACAGTGCAATTAATTTTACTCAAATTTAATGCAAACAACAACACCTAAAAAGCGGTGCTTTTAAAATATTAGTACACTGATCCCTCCCACTTTAATCTCCACTTTATTAAAAAAAATCTATTGTTACCATAACAAAAATCTCAAAACTACATTGCAGTCTTGTTAGGCACACATTTATAAAATAATAGATCAAACAGATAATGTTAATAGAACAGTTTGCAAAAATCCTAAAATCTTCTTTGAATATTATAGAGCATAATAACATGTTCTTTCTATCTTCAACACTATCAGGTAAAGCATGGAACTATGAAGCTTATTTTAAAGTCCTAAATATTCTTAACTTTAAGATTTACAATAGTATTTTGTACTTGTATAAAACAACAGAATTTGTACAGATTTGATAACTAGTGAATTTTTTTAAAAAAACCACAAAATCACTGGAGCAGTAGAAAGCTACTTATCTACCATTATACTTGTATTTCCCTGGAGCAGGCTAGTATATAGAATAATATTTATATTATTTTACATATGCTAAACCAGTGTTAAGGCATTACTCAGCTAATAGACCTATGTAAACCTAGCCAAGCAGATTTCTTGAAACTCTTTCTGTACAAATATTTATTACCTTAGGTGAAATGATTAAGAGAGGTAGCATGCAGAATGTGTAAATAAACGTAAAATATATATTTTTAATGACAAGAAATAATAAAGTGAAAGGATGACTCTCAAAGGGACATTTAGTGGAAAATTTCCTCCTCATTCTATGACATCCATTGAAGTTAATCCTGGTTATATGAGTGAGGAATTCAAATTGACAATTTATCTGTGTGTGTATAATGAGAAAAACTAGGAAGTCTTTTTTAATGCTTCCTTTTCTTCAATATATTGGATATGTGAACATTTCCTAAAACCAACTAGATTTCTCAGCTTGTAGAAAATATGAAATTGTATATTTTTTAAATTGGTGCTATCCTCAATCATGTCATATTAAAACAATTCAAAGGGTTTTTCCCCCCAAAAAAAGTTGTTTACAGAACTGCAATATTGTGAATATTAAGCCATATATATATATATATTCAAGGTGTCCTACAGTTTATTTCAGACATTTCTGCAAAGCACTCTTGAAATGCATACAATGAACTTGCTTAAATCTGTTTGAATTAACTTAGATGCAGTATCGTTAAGCTTCTTACACTTACACAGCAAATATAAATTATATCAATTGAAGCACTTTTTATATATACTTCAGAGACCCCTAAAGATGATCTGAATAAGAAAGATGAATACTTTCTCATGGAAGTATTAAGTGTTAAGAGGATGTCAATTTAAGGTATCTACAATACAACATCCATGAGGATACATTTTTCTTCTAATAACTCAATGCCACTAAATTATTTCCCTAAAAGTATACAAGGCCACCAAACCAGAGTTTTATTTTAAAAACTATAGTGCTGCTAAGTCATTGCTTACATACAGATCATTGGTCATTAAGACTATTCTAATGAAAGCCTAAGTTATTAGACATAATCTAATTAAGCAATAGGATTCTCAATTCATAACCGTGTTAAACTACATTATTTATTCTGAAATTAACCTAACTTCGCAATGATGCAACTCGCTATTATTGTTTTTCATCAATAGCAGATCAAGAATTTTCTCCTGAAGTCTTTCTGAAACAACATAGGCTTTGAATCTACTGTCCCCTTCAATGCTGCTAAAATAATGTTAAATACCATGAGTTTCAGTGACATTAATCCTCATAACTAATGTGTGTACATATACTGGTATCTATATAATATGATACAGATCTATACATCTGAGTTAAATGTTCTGTTCTTATTTCCTGTAAGTTAAATTCTTCAATATTTTTCATTTCTTGAAGATTAGTATTTGCAAAATTGCTTTACCAGGAACAAGAAAATAATGTTAAATGTTTTTATAAATAAGAATAAAAGGTGAATACATGTTAAATTAGATGGGAAAACATGACCCTATAATGATATAGAATAGAACAGCTGAACAGGGTAATTCAGCAAACTGAAGTAAAATAAAATACAACCCCAAAACTGAAATATTATGCTGATCTAACCATTATTGGACTTCTTTTAATCTTTGCATTGCATCAAGATGGTTTTCCAACATGACTATTCACAAAATACAGTTGTTATCCATATGAATGAGTTAACTTGTTAATGCCTGTTAACAATTACGTCAACAGATACAAAATCCAATATATTATACAATTGGCAGCAATATTTATAATTGCTGCAACCAAAAAAGAATTGATTGATGTCACTATGAATGATTACTGTGTGATCATCTGCATAATTCATTGCCTATATGTAGAGATACAACTTTTTTACCTCTTCCTTATATCTGGTTATAAACAATTTAGGCTTTCAACATGTATTTATTTTTCACTAGAATTGTGAGGTCCATCAACCAGAATCAAGTACAAAACAACAGCTTAAGAAGGCAGATTTAGAACTACTGGACTCATGCCCAGATCAGGAATTTCTTTTTGGTATTAGAACTGGAGTTTGTGCTTATGTTCTTTCATATCATAAAATCCTCCTATTTTCTTCCATTTATTTTAGCAGTTTAATGAAGGAGGGAAAAGGTTTTCTGTCACCATTGTTAAACCAGGGAGACTTGGAAGTTCTTGGTGACATGCAGATCACCTGGAGATTTATTGGTAGATTACAATCTACATTTTACCCTGCCTGCATTTTGTACTAAATATTGAGCTACTGAGAGTGTTTTTCCTTGCAAGATAGCATAATATCCCTTTCACTATTTGCTGAGTGCTTTATTCTCATTTTTTCAGCTCTTTCTCATACTCTAAATGCTGTTGCATTTGTTCTGAGATTTAACTTGCAGGAATCCTTATTTTTCTTCTTATATACCAAAACAAGTTTTCTGTTCCATCATATCAGTCTGTTTCCATCAAGGCAGCTCGCTCTATAATACATATGATTATCACTCCATATAATGGTTGACTGTCAGGTTCACCTGAGATCACTGGGTAAAATCATATTGTAAATAGCGAATTAGTCTTCTTGGCAAAGGTAAAGTGTCAATAAGTGAAAGACGGTTTTTTCCAATCACAATTCGAATTTTGATTCGACAAAGGTGTGCAAGTGGCCTTGGTGGCTCTGGAAATGAAAAGAATATTGTCAAGTAAATAAGTAAACAAGCAAGTAGCATGTTATGTTTATACTACTTTTGGCCTACAATAATTCTCTATGAGCTAATATTTTTTCATAAAAATTTGAATATATATTTCAAAGGCACTGTACCACAAACATACTTTAAAAAACTAGGGATTTTTAAATAAAGTAACTAAATATGAATGGTTAAAATGTATGCATATCTCAAGTTAGTAAGATAATATTCAGATCTTAACAGAACAACAGATTAACAGAATAACATTTGAAAGGGACCTTGGAGGTCTTCTAGTCCAACCCCTGGCTCAAGCAGGAGATGCTGTACCATTTCAGACAAATGGTTCTCCAACCTCTTCTTAAGAACCTCCAAAACACCCTTATCCCTATTTTAATGAAGTAATTTGAACAAATCATTAGGTGGTATCTGCTGACAATCAGACTATATATTATACAGTATAATTCTTGGGAGTCATTGAATTAACGTTCAACATATCTTAGAGGCTTGAATATTTTCTCCTATATAGTTAACTTTTATAAGTTGGCAATCATTCACATATAAAAATGCCACTGCATTTAATAGTAACAGTTGCATTACAAAATATTACTGGTGTATTCTATTATTCTTGAATAATAACAGCGTGAGCCCACATTGCAACTAACCTGCTTTGACTTTAATGTTGGACCAATCTTCATAACTGTCAATTTGTTCCTTCAACCGGGAACAAAGTTGCACATTGCCCACATAATCCAAAAGAACATCTATGATAGGGCCTGCCCAACGACTCATCTCTGGGGTTGAAACCATTTCACAAAACTTGGGTGGGTGGGAAGAATAAATTATATATAATCAAAACTGTAAATGATCAAAAGGCTTAAGAAAATACAAGACATAGCAGCATAGAACAGTTTTAAGTATAATTATTTGCAATAATTATTTCACCGAAACATAATTTATTTTCTCAATCTATGTGCTAGTAGCTACAATGAATTAAATTCTAGTGTGTGTGTGTGTGTGTGTGTGTGTGTGTGTGTGTGTATATATATATATATATATATATATATATATATATATATATATATATATATATATATATATATATATATATATGGCATTCAGCTTTGTTCGGGTATTTTCCCACGTCATAGCAGTTGTGCTTTTAAAGTTGTAGCGAGGTTTCAGCAGAATCTCATCTGCCATCATCAGGCTTCTGTATAGTGTTCATCTATATATGTGTGTGTGTGTGTGTGTGTGTGTGTGTGTGTGTGTGTATCTTTGGTTATTCAGGTTTTCTCCCACGTAAGATTGGAAGTATCTAGGCAACGTTTCTATGAAGTCTCATTCATCATCTTCAGGCTTGCGTCTTCGGCTCTGTGCTTCTCAGAGTAATGTGAGTTTGCAGCTGCTTCTTCTGGAAGAAGAATATATATGTATGTATGTATGTATGTATGTATGTAGGTAGGTAGGTAGGTGTAGGTGTATATATGTGTATACACACACACACACACAGATTATATATTGTTAGGTATAACATTGATACCAAATATGGTTTGGGTGAATAAATATATAAAACTTAGATATCATGGTTTAAGTGCTTATCACTTTAAGCACAATGCAGCAGGCAATTAGCCGATTAAGGGTGCGGTTAGAAGTTACAATATAAGGAAGCATTAGAAGCTGGAAAGCTGTCTGGCTGTAACTGACTGTAACTGTAACTGTGTGCTGCTGCGACTTACTGAGTGTTGCTGCGACTAACTGAGATTACTGACTGTGAGTGCCTGTGACTGAACTGTTTTTGTTTGCTACTGTTTGCTGAATATCCAGCGTTTGTTTCTCTGGAGAGTGAAACCGGAGAAGGAGAACATATCTTTATCGGCTGATAAAGATATTGCAAGGACTCTTAACTTGGACTATACTAGTGAGTCTTACTGGATGGAAATACTGTGAATGACTTAATGGACTGAATGACAATGCTTAAACTCTAACTGGATTAAAAACTATTTAAACTACAAACAGTGTTTGTATTCAGTGTGTGTATACTCTGGGGCCCTTCCACTCTCGTTTGGTTGCCTGGCTTGACTACTGCTGCAATACTCTTCTAGGGGTTAATTCCCAAACCCTAACATTGGTTATGGGCCCAGCAGCATAGTCTAACCAACCAGGATATAGCAGAAGAGAGTTGGTGTGAGTTGCACATTACTGTAAAAACAAACTGTTTTAATTAGTTTAAAATAGTCAAAATATCTGAAGAGTAATGGCACAAGTAAATTTGTCACAACTGTCCATGATATCCAGGCTGGATGGAACAAACTATGTTTCATGGTCAATGAAATGTAGTTTACTTCTACGCAGAGAAGGTTTGTGGGACATTATAGCAAACCCACCAGATGTGAGTAGATGGGATCCTGCTGATGATGATGATAAAGAAAAGTTACAAGACTTTAAACTGAAGAATGAGCAGGCTTTATGCATCATAGGACTGACTCTCTGTGATCAGCAGCTTGTCCATATTCGTGGAGAAGAAAATGCTGCAAACTGCTGGGAGAACCTCAGGAAGATTTATGTTCGGGACAGTGTAGGAGCACATATAAATCTTACACGGAAGCTTTTTCGAACGCATCTTCAGAGGAATGGAGATATGTTAGTTCATTTAAACTGTATGAAGAGCATTTTTCAAGAATTGCAAGAAAAGAGCTTATATTTAATGAACTGCAACAAGTCTACATAATATTATCTTCATTAGATCAAAGCTATGATGACTATGTGACTTCGTTAGAGGTATTGCCAAAAGAAAGCCTCTCATTAACCGACATAACAGGCAGGCTACTAGAAGAAGCCAGAAGAAGGCGTGAGCGTGACGAGCTGAGAGAAGATAAGAAAGAAGAGAAATTATCTTCAAAGCTTGAAAGAAACCAGCAAAGCAAAGTAAAGCACCCGGAAGAAGAGAATTTATCTTCAACAGCATACACAATTAAAAAGTGTTTTAATTGTGGAGGCAGAGGACATTTGGCAAGATTCTGCAAAAAGAGAAAAAGCCAGAATGTAAAAAAGCCAAAGAAAGCATTTGAACTAGCCACGTTTAGCAACTCTGAAGTGAAGAATAATTTATGGGTGGTTGACAGTGGCGCATCCCACTGCATCACAAGAGATAAGACAAAATTTATAAAAATGTCTACAAGTTCTCAACATATATCTCTTGCCAATGGCTGGAACCTGAAAGCGAAAGGTCAAGGTTTTGCACGTTGTCCGTACATAAACCAGGATATAAAAATGTTGTATGTACCGCAACTAAAGTTTAATTTGCTTTCAGTAAGGGTATTAGATAAATTAGGTTATGTAATTACTTTTAAGGATAATAATTGCATAATTGAAAAAGATAACAAAAGGGTAACTGCAGCTTTAAATGGAACATTATATGTATTAGATAATAGTAAGAAAGGGGAGGCTCAAACTGTATTTAATAATATAAAGCCTCATGATGAATGTATCCATTTATTGCATAGGCGTTTGGGGCATGTAAATTTTAAAATGCTAAAACGTACAGTTGAGTTATCTGAAGGAATAAGGTTAAAACCTTGTGATAAATATTTGCGTTGTAATGTTTGCTGTGAAGATAAGAGCAAGGTATTGCCTGCAAATAGGCTAAATGGTTTCAAAACAAAAGAACCTTTTAGAAGTAGTATTTGCAGACATAATAGGTCCAAAGAAACCCAGTATGGGGGTGCTAGATATATACTGAGCATTATGGATCATTATTCTAGATATGGGTTTTGCTATTTAATGAAAAGCAAAACTGAAACATATCAACATTTTTCAATTGGCTTAGGTTTGCTGAAAGAAAGTCTAAACGACAACTGATAACCCTGGTGACAGATAATGGTACGGAATTTATTAATAACAAATTCCAGAACAGACTTAAGGTAGCTGGAATAGAGCATAAGAAGTCTGCTCCATACAGGCCAGAACATAACGCTTTTATTGAAAGAAGAGGCCAAACACTACAGGCAATGGTTAGAACAATGTTAAATGATTCTGGGTTACCTGATTCTTTGTGGGGAGGCTACAATGTGTGCTAATAACATATTAAACAACGTTGTTAATACAACAACAGGTGAAATTCCATTTACCAGATGGCATGGCAGGAAACCTGATCTAAGTTACCTGCACACATTTGGTGCACCAGCATGGGTGCATATTCCTGCACAACTCAGAAAAAAAGGGCAACATAGAGCTAAAAGATTTTTCTTCGTTGGTTATCAGGCAAACCATAGGGCATATAGATTTTGGGAGAAAGGCACATCTAAAGTGTTATGTAGTGCTAGTGCCCAATTTCTAGAAAATGAAGGATGGGAGAAATTAGAACAGGATGCCAATAAAGATGTAATTATTGAATCCTATAGAAATCCCATTAGTTATCCCTGTAACTTTAAAAATAAAGTAAAGAGACAAATACAGGATGAAATAGTGCCCATAAAGGAAGAAACAGATTCAATAGCTGAACAGGATGAGGAAGATGAACAGGTAGTAGTTCAACAAAGTCCTCCTGTAAGCCCTGTAATTCCCAGAAGAACTACCGTATATCTAGACCGCCTGATAGGTACCAGGCTAACACAGTGTGCCAGATTAATGAAGTTCCTAATTCTGTAGAAGAAATTAAAAAGTATCCTAATAAGGAAAAAGAAAAATGGTATGCAGCAATGAATAAGGAACTGAATTCATTAAGTGATATGAAGGTGTATGAAAATGCCAAATTACCTGCAGGAAAGAAATCCATTAGCTGCAAATGGATATTTAAGATAAAAACAGATAAAGATGGTAATTTAATCCATAAGGCAAGGTTAGTAGCCCAAGGTTTTAGGCAGAATGCTAATGACTACGATGAGGTGTTTGCACCTAGTCTTAAGGCAGCAACCTTGAGGGCAGCTTTAGTGTGGGCAGCTAGTAAAAACTATATAGTTAACCATCTAGATGTGGAAACTGCTTACTTGCACGCCCCATTAAAACATACTATTTATATGAAAAAACCTGTTGGTATTAAAAGTGAAAATAAGGATAATAATGATTGTTGGTTGTTAAAGAAAAGTCTATATGGTCTTAAACAATCAGGCTATGAATGGAACCAGTATATTGTAAAGGAACTAGACAATATAGGATTTAAAGCTGGTTTAGCCGATCCATGTTTGTTTAAGAGGGAGACAAATGGGAAAGTATCATTATTATTACTATTCACAGATGACATTGCATTGATAACTGAAACTAATGATGAAGCAAATAAAATAATAGCATCATTAGGAAAGAGAATAAAGATCAAGCAATTAGGGAGATAAAGAAGTATCTCGGTTTGAATATAAAGAAAACACGGAAAGGTTTTAAGATATCTCAGGAAGATAAGATAAGCAAATTGCTAAAAGATTACAAGATGGAGCTTTGTAAGCCAGCTAAGACTCCAATGAGTCAGGAGTTTAGCAACACTGATGTACAAAGCCCTGAGTTTGATAAGGTGATTTATCAATCTTTAATTGGTAGTTTGAGTTATATTAGTAATTGGTCTAGACCAGATATATCGTACTGCGTGAATCAGTTGGCTAGATTCAATTCTGCACCATGTGAAAGACACTGGATTGCAGCTAAGAGGATATTAAGATATCTTAAAAAAGACAATGAATTATTCATTGTATTTAGAACCAAAGGGTGATTTAATTCTGTGTGCTTATGCAGATGCTAGTTTTGCATCAGAAAGAGACACTAGAAAGTCGACTTCAGGAACAGCCATAATGCTGGGTAAGACATTAATAGGCTGGAAGTCAATAAGACAACAGCATATAAGTTTGTCTACTATGGAGGCAGAATTCTCCTGTTTATCATTGTTATGTACAGAATTAATAATGTATAAACAAATGTTAATTGATATAGGTATAACTGTAGATTATCCTATAATTATACATGAAGATAATCAGGCAGCAATTCAAATGGCCACAAATATTGGAGTAAAAACAAGGAGCAAGCATACAGATCTAAGATACCTAAACGTGAGACAATCTGTAAGAAGTAAGATGATTCAGCTAGAGTACTGTATGTCGGAGGACAATCTAGCTGATAATTTTACTAAAGCCCAAGGTGCAAGTAAGCACCAAGAGAGTTGTGAAAAATTTGGGATTAGATTGTAAAGGTATTATATATTTATTTCACCCAAAAGGGGAGTATGTTAGGTATAACATTGATACCAAATATGGTTTGGGTGAATAAATATATAAAACTTAGATATCATGGTTTAAGTGCTTATCACTTTAAGCACAATGCAGCAGGCAATTAGCCGATTAAGGGTGCGGTTAGAAGTTACAATATAAGGAAGCATTAGAAGCTGGAAAGCTGTCTGGCTGTAACTGACTGTAACTGTAACTGTGTGCTGCTGCGACTTACTGAGTGTTGCTGCGACTAACTGAGATTACTGACTGTGAGTGCCTGTGACTGAACTGTTTTTTGTTTGCTACTGTTTGCTGAATATCCAGCGTTTGTTTCTCTGGAGAGTGAAACCGGAGAAGGAGAACATATCTTTATCGGCTGATAAAGATATTGCAAGGACTCTTAACTTGGACTATACTAGTGAGTCTTACTGGATGGAAATACTGTGAATGACTTAATGGACTGAATGACAATGCTTAAACTCTAACTGGATTAAAAACTATTTAAACTACAAACAGTGTTTGTATTCAGTGTGTGTATACTCTGGGGCCCTTCCACTCTCGTTTGGTTGCCTGGCTTGACTACTGCTGCAATACTCTTCTAGGGGTTAATTCCCAAACCCTAACATACATACATATATATATATATATATATATATATATATATATATATATATATATATATATATATATATATATATATATATATATATATTTTCTTAAGTTTTCATGGTACTTACATGTATGGTGTTCGGCTTGGTTCGGGTATTTTCCCACGTCATTGTAGTTCTTTTAAAGTTGTAGCAACGTTTCAGCAGAATCTCATCTGCCATCATCAGGCTTCTGTATTGTGTCCGTCTGTGAGTCAGACTTTTACAGTAGTTTCAGATTTGAATTTGGGGCAGCCTATTGCTGTGCCAGAATGGTTTTTCTTCATCCTGATTGGTTGGGAGTCTTGGTCTGTGTTTATTGGTCTCGGAGTTTGCTGTGTTCTGCTTGATTGGTGTCTCTAATATCTTCTGTCTGTTTTTGGCTCTTTTTGTATCTTGATTGGCTGGCAGCATTGTGTTGCTTTAATGGAGGCCTTTAGTGCAGCTTGGCTTCGGGTAAATGGACGGCTATCATTAGTTAGGAAGCTGGGTTTCATCTGGGTGCCTGGTTGGGGTGTGTTTGAGCTGGAGGTATCAGGGGGGATCTGTTTGTGCCCAGGTGTTTGCCTGGCTTGTGGTGTGGAGATTTTTTTGTTTGTGAGTGCAGGCTTCCAAATGATTGACAGCCTGGTGGAATCATCTCTTCTGTTCATGCTTTCTGGTCTTTTTCAATCTCTATGGCTTCTCTGATGATTCTGTGATTAGGGTTTTCTATAGTGGCCAGGGTTTTGGTGCCATTGAAGTTGATGCTATGACCTGTGGCTTCCATGTGTTGGACTAGTGAGGAAGTGTGTTCCAGCTTTTTGACTGCATTTTTGTGTTCATCCAGGCGGGTGCTTATTCTTCTATTAGTCTGTCCAATGTATGTGGCCGGGCATGATGCACAGGGGACTTCGTATATGCCTTGGTTTTCCAGGTCAATTTTATCTTTGGGGTTGCTAAGGATGGCTGCTATTTTTCTGTCTGTTTTGAAGGCAGTCCTGATGTGATGTCTGTGTAGTACCTTACTAATTTTGTCTGTAGTACCTCTTATGTAGGGCAGGACAGCTGTTCCATAGGTCTGTTCATCTTCTGGGTCTCTATTATGTTTCAGTGTGTTTTTTGTGGATCAAGCTGGTGATTTTGCTTTTGTGGAAGCCGTTGGCTGTCAGTACTTTAGTCAGGGTGCATAGTTCAGTCTTAATGTGTGTCTTGTCTGCCAGGCGTTTGGTTCTGGTAATTAGTGTTTTAGCCACGGAGTTTATCTGTGCTGGGTGGTGGTGGGATTGGGCGTTGAGGTAGCGGTTGGTGTGGGTTTTCTTCTGGTATATGGTGTGTCCTAGTGTGCCATCTGTTTTTTGTAGATTAGTACATCTAGGAATGGTAGTTGTTTGTTTGTTTCTGTTTCCATGGTGAACTTGATTTTGGGGTGTGCGCTGTTTAGGTGTGTTAGGAAATTGTTTAGGTTTTCTTGTCCATGGGGCCAAATCACGAATGTGTCATCGATGTATCTTAACCATAGTTTGGGTTTGAGGGTGGCATTGGCCAGGGCTCTGGATTCAATTCTTCCATGAACAGGTTTGCAATGACAGGTGACAGTGGTGATCCCATGGGAGCTCCTTCTATTTGTTTGTATCTTTGTCCTTTGTATATGAAATATGTGTTGGTTAAGCAGTGTTCTGTTAGTTCCATGAGGTGTTTAGCTGGTTGGTATTTATTTTTGATGATTTCAAGGGTCTCTTTTATCGGGACTTGAGTGAATAGTGAAACCACGTCAAAACTTACAAGCAGATCTTCTTGCTCCACGTGTAGATCTTTGATCATTTCCAAGAAGTGGTATGAGTTTTTACATGAGAAGCTGCTGTTTCAGCATGGGGCTGTAGCTCTTTTGCTAGGTGTTTAGCTAGGTTTTGTAGTGGTGCTCCTCTGGAGCTGACTATGGGTCTGAGAGGTATGCCTTCTTTGTGTATTTTTGGGAGGCCGTATAGTTTGGGGCATCTGGAAGATTTCTCTCTGGGTATGATCATGTGTTGGATCTCTTTGCTTATGTGGCTGGTTATAATTTTCTTCTTGGTTAATTTTTTCCAGATATGTGGTTGGGTCAGTGTTTATGGGTTTGTATGTGGAGTCTTGGAGTAGGTCTGTCAATTTTGTTTCGTAGTCTTTTCTGTCCATTACTACAGTGGCATTCCCTTTGTCTGCTGGGAGGATGATTATGCTGCTATCTCTTTTCAGGGTTTGTAGTGCTTTGATTTCATTTTTCTGTAAGTTGCTTTTTGGTGGTTTGCTTGTGCATAAGATGTTGGTAACTTGGTGTCTTATTTTATCAGCTTCATCTGTATTTAATTTAGTTAGGCTGGATTCTACTGCACATATGATGGATTCTGTGGGGATTTTTGGGGTGCTATAGCATAATTGAATCCTTTGGTTAGGACATCTGTTTCTGTTTTGGTGAGTTCTCTGTTGGAAACGTTGTGCACTAATTGTTTCAGGTGTTGTTGTGAGTTGTTGGGGGTTTTTCTTGTCATGTTCTAATTTCTTTAATTTTTCAATAATTTTTCTTGTTTGTAAATACCTTCAGAATCAGCTCTCCAAGTTGTAAGTTGTTTTATCTTGTCCCAAAGTAGAGGGTGGATTTTGCTGCTCAGTTCCAGGTGTAGTGCTAGCAAATCTTTGTTTAACTGATCTAATCGGAATCTCTTACTGTGGAGCTCGTTCCGTAGTAAAGCCATTTCAGTTCTTTTCAGGATACGTTTAGTGGCTGCTGTGCTTTGATGAAATGTTAATTTGAAGCAGGTTGGTGTAGTATTGTTGTCTCTGCAGCTGCGTAGGGTGGAGGTCACATAGTATTCCTGCTCTTTTAATTTCCAGTTTCTCGTAGGTTTTGATCTGGCTGTTTATTTCCTCCCGTGAGGTTTGATATTTGTTTTCTTAAGTTTTGCCGGTACTTACATGTATGGTGTTCGGCTTGGTTGGGTATTTTCCCACGTCATTGTAGTTCTTTTAAAGTTGTAGCAACGTTTCAGCAGAATCTCATCTGCCATCATCAGGCTTCTGTATTGTGTCCGATCTGTGAGTCAGACTTTTACAGTAGTTTCAGATTTGAATTTGGGGCAGCCTATTGCTGTGCCAGAATGGTTTTCTTCATCCTGATTGGTTGGGAGTCTTGGTCTGTGTTTATTGGTCTCGGAGTTTGCTGTGTTCTGCTTGATTGGTGTCTCTAATATCTTCTGTCTGTTTTTGGCTCTTTTTGTATCTTGATTGGCTGGCAGCATTGTGTTGCTTTAATGGAGGCCTTTAGTGCAGCTTGGCTTCGGGTAAATGGACGGCTATCATTAGTTAGGAAGCTGGGTTTCATCTGGGTGCCTGGTTGGGATCACCAGGGATCACCACTGTCACCTGTCATTGCAAACCTGTTCATGGAAGAATTCGAATCCAGAGCCCTGGCCAATGCCACCCTCAAACCCAAACTATGGTTAAGATACATCGATGACACATTCGTGATTTGGCCCCATGGACAAGAAAACCTAAACAATTTCCTAACACACCTAAACAGCGCACACCCCAAAATCAAGTTCACCATGGAAACAGAAACAAACAAACAACTACCATTCCTAGATGTACTAATCTACAAAAAACAGATGGCACACTAGGACACACCATATACCAGAAGAAAACCCACACCAACCGCTACCTCAACGCCCAATCCCACCACCACCCAGCACAGATAAACTCCGTGGCTAAAACACTAATTACCAGAACCAAACGCCTGGCAGACAAGACACACATTAAGACTGAACTATGCACCCTGACTAAAGTACTGACAGCCAACGGCTTCCACAAAAGCAAAATCACCAGCTTGATCCACAAAAAACACTGAAACATAATAGAGACCCAGAAGATGAACAGACCTATGGAACAGCTGTCCTGCCCTACATAAGAGGTACTACAGACAAAATTAGTAAGGTACTACACAGACATCACATCAGGACTGCCTTCAAAACAGACAGAAAAATAGCAGCCATCCTTAGCAACCCCAAAGATAAAATTGACCTGGAAAACCAAGGCATATACGAAGTCCCCTGTGCATCATGCCCGGCCACATACATTGGACAGACTAATAGAAGAATAAGCACCCGCCTGGATGAACACAAAATGCAGTCAAAAAGCTGGAACACACTTCCTCACTAGTCCAACACATGGAAGCCACAGGTCATAGCATCAACTTCAATGGCACCAAAACCCTGGCCACTATAGAAAACCCTAATCACAGAATCATCAGAGAAGCCATAGAGATTGAAAAAAGACCAGAAAGCATGAACAGAAGAGATGATTCCACCAGGCTGTCAATCATTTGGAAGCCTGCACTCACAAACAAAAATCTCCACACCACAAGCCAGGCAAACACCTGGGCACAAACAGATCCCCTGATACCTCCAGCTCAAACACACCCCAACCAGGCACCCAGATGAAACCCAGCTTCCTAACTAATGATAGCCGTCCATTTACCCGAAGCCAAGCTGCACTAAAGGCCTCCATTAAAGCAACACAATGCTGCCAGCCAATCAAGATACAAAAAGAGCCAAAAAACAGACAGAAG
Organism: Notechis scutatus; assembly: GCF_049901735.1. Lineage (NCBI taxonomy): Eukaryota > Metazoa > Chordata > Lepidosauria > Squamata > Elapidae > Notechis > Notechis scutatus. The sequence continues at coordinate 301,709,450 of NC_142009.1, forward strand.
ATATTAGAGACACCAATCAAGCAGAACACAGCAAACTCCGAGACCAATAAACACAGACCAAGACTCCCAACCAATCAGGATGAAGAAAAACCATTCTGGCACAGCAATAGGCTGCCCCAAATTCAAATCTGAAACTACTGTAAAGTCTGACTCACAGACGGACACAATACAGAAGCCTGATGATGGCAGATGAGATTCTGCTGAAACGTTGCTACAACTTTAAAAGAACTACAATGACGTGGGAAAATACCCGAACCAAGCCGAACACCATACATGTAAGTACCGCGAAAAACTTAAGAAAACAAATATCAAACCTCTACGGGAGGAAATAAACAGCCAGATCAAAACCTACGAAACTGGAAATTAAAAGAGCAGGAATACTATGTGACCTCCAATTCCTACGCAGCTGCAGGAGACAACAATACTACACCAACCTGCTTCAAATTAACATTTCATCAAAGCACAGCAGCCACTAAACGTATCCTGAAAAGAACTGAAATGGCTTTACTACTGGGCAGAGCTCCACAGTAAGAGATTCGATTAGATCAGTTAAACAAAGATTTGCTAGCACTACACCTGGAACTGAGCAGCAAAATCCACCCTCTACTTTGGGACAAGATAAAACAACTTACAACTTGGAGAGCTGATTCTGAAGGTATTTACAAACAAGAAAAATTATTGAAAAAATTAAAGAAATTAGAACATGACAAGAAAACCCCCAACAACTCACAACAACACCTGAAACAATTAGTGCACAACGTTTCCAACAGAGAACTCACCAAAACAGAAACAGATGTCTAACCAAAGGATTCAATTATGCTATAGCACCCCAAAAATCCCCACAGAATCCATCATATGTGCAGTAGAATCCAGCCTAACTAAATTAAATACAGATGAAGCTGATAAAATAAGACACCAAGTTACCAACATCTTATGCACAAGCAAACCACCAAAAAGCAACTTACAGAAAAATGAAATCAAAGCACTACAAACCCTGAAAAGAGATAGCAGCATAATCATCCTCCCAGCAGACAAAGGGAATGCCACTGTGTAATGGACAGAAAAGACTACGAAACAAAATTGACAGACCTACTCCAAGACTCCACATACAAACCCATAAACACTGACCCAACCACATATCTGGAAAAATTAACCAAGAAAGAAAATTATAACCAGCCACATAAGCAAAGAGATCCAACACATGATCATACCCAGAGAGAAATCTTCCAGATGCCCCAAACTATACGGCCTCCCAAAATACACAAAGAAGGCATACCTCTCAGACCCATAGTCAGCTCCAGAGGAGCACCACTACAAAACCTAGCTAAACACCTAGCAAAGAGCTACAGCCCCATGCTGAAACAGCAGCTTCTCATGTAAAAAACTCATACCACTTCTTGGAAATGATCAAAGATCTGCAACGTGGAGCAAGAAGATCTGCTTGTAAGTTTTGACGTGGTTTCACTATTCACTCAAGTCCCGATAAAAGAGACCCTTGAAATCATCAAAAATAAATACCAACCAGCTAAACACCTCATGGAACTAACAGAACACTGCTTAACCAACACATATTTCATATACAAAGGACAAAGATACAAACAAATAGAAGGAGCTCCCATGGGATCACCACTGTCACCTGTCATTGCAAACCTGTTCATGGAAGAATTCGAATCCAGAGCCCTGGCCAATGCACCCTCAAACCCAAACTATGGTTAAGATACATCGATGACACATTCGTGATTTGGCCCCATGGACAAGAAAACCTAAACAATTTCCTAACACACCTAAACAGCGCACACCCCAAAATCAAGTTCACCATGGAAACAGAAACAAACAAACAACTACCATTCCTAGATGTACTAATCTACAAAAAACAGATGGCACACTAGGACACACCATATACCAGAAGAAAACCCACACCAACCGCTACCTCAACGCCCAATCCCACCACCACCCAGCACAGATAAACTCCGTGGCTAAAACACTAATTACCAGAACCAAACGCCTGGCAGACAAGACACACATTAAGACTGAACTATGCACCCTGACTAAAGTACTGACAGCCAACGGCTTCCACAAAAGCAAAATCACCAGCTTGATCCACAAAAACACACTGAAACATAATAGAGACCCAGAAGATGAACAGACCTATGGAACAGCTGTCCTGCCCTACATAAGAGGTACTACAGACAAAATTAGTAAGGTACTACACAGACATCACATCAGGACTGCCTTCAAAACAGACAGAAAAATAGCAGCCATCCTTAGCAACCCCAAAGATAAAATTGACCTGGAAAACCAAGGCATATACTGAAGTCCCCTGTGCATCATGCCCGCCACATACATTGGACAGACTAATAGAAGAATAAGCACCCGCCTGGATGAACACAAAAAATGCAGTCAAAAAGCTGGAACACACTTCCTCACTAGTCCAACACATGGAAGCCACAGGTCATAGCATCAACTTCAATGGCACCAAAACCCTGGCCACTATAGAAAACCCTAATCACAGAATCATCAGAGAAGCCATAGAGATTGAAAAAAAGACCAGAAAGCATGAACAGAAGAGATGATTCCACCAGGCTGTCAATCATTTGGAAGCCTGCACTCACAAACAAAAAAATCTCCACACCACAAGCCAGGCAAACACCTGGGCACAAACAGATCCCCTGATACCTCCAGCTCAAACACACCCCAACCAGGCACCCAGATGAAACCCAGCTTCCTAACTAATGATAGCCGTCCATTTACCCGAAGCCAAGCTGCACTAAAGGCCTCCATTAAAGCAACACAATGCTGCCAGCCAATCAAGATACAAAAGAGCCAAAAACAGACAGAAGATATTAGAGACACCAATCAAGCAGAACACAGCAAACTCCGAGACCAATAAACACAGACCAAGACTCCCAACCAATCAGGATGAAGAAAAAACCATTCTGGCACAGCAATAGGCTGCCCCAAATTCAAATCTGAAACTACTGTAAAGTCTGACTCACAGACGGACACAATACAGAAGCCTGATGATGGCAGATGAGGATATGGAAAATAAAGGGCAAAGTGATTCCAGTGGTTGTTGGCCTACTCAGGGATGTGCCTCCTAAGCTGGGAGAGTGGCTCCAACAGATCCCAGGAACAACATCAGAACTCTCTGTCCAGAAGAGTATAATGCTAGGAACAGCTAAGATGCAGCAGAGAACCCTCAAACCCACAGCCTCTGGTGGAGAACCGAGATTGGGAGACATATCACTCATAAGGGTGAGAAGGAAATTTGTATTCCAGTAGTGGGGGGAGAGCATTTGCTGTCTCAGGTCAGATGAGGGATCACCCCATTTCTAGTATGTTATACATTATGAAAGTATAAAACAATGGAACATTTATTTATTTAATCTATTTGTATGGCTGTCCATCCTGCAAGAGTAATTTTGGCTAGCTAATCAAACTAAAACCTAATAGAAACAAAACAAGAACAATACCCCAAACAGCCAATAATGATGAATATAAAAATACAGAGAATATATACACAGAATGGCACCAAGGGCAACAAACAAGAATTATAACAATCCCCAACTCTCTGACCAGCTTAACCTTCTAACCCCCATACCCCAAAACAGCCATGTTTGTAAGACTTTCTAGAATGCTGACTGAATCAGGGCCAGATGGGTCTCAGGGGCATGACAATATTAGGCTCTTTTAACATCATTGCAAATGTGCATTAATTCTGCCTAGAATTAGATACCCATTTTTGTTTTTCTCCACAATGTTCAAAATGGTTTAGTTGAATGAATCCAGTGAAATACATATTTTTGGGATTGACATTCCAAATGAAAGAATTTCAGTCTACTAAATTCCTTAAATATATTTATATCTTTTTTTGTTTAGAGAATACTGGAATGAAATATACTTGTAACTAAATCGAGGTGAATCAAAGGAGAATTTATCAAATATGATATGTGTCTGACTTCATATTTATTGTCTGTTTATTGTCCTTGAAGATCATTTCTTTATTATTATTTGGGGGAAAATAGCATTAATGACTGCTTTATTTCATCATAACAGAAAGGTGGGAGTTTTTCAAAAAACTCAAGACAAAGAAATTCTACAACATAGATGACCATTCTGCAGAAAAAGCTGAAATCTACTCATTCCTACATAAATCAACATAGGGACATCACGGTAGATACCCAAAAGGAAATGGAGAGAATAGAATATTTAATGTTACCATTTATGATTGTAAAGTTGTGTTTGGATTCTTTTCTGCATTAAAAATCCATCTATTGTTTATTATATATGGGATGAAAGTTTATACGTGGCATTCAAAAATAAAACTCTGCCTGCAGTCTGGAAGCTATTCAGTGCAGAATTCTGTGGGTCTAAGCCAATTTTCTATGGCCATCTCACCACAGCCAACTTCACTCAAACCTTCACTACACAAATGCTATCCTTCCTGCATTCTATATGTCTGTCTATCTGTCTATAGCTGCCCATCTTACACAAAATAACTCTTAATATTAATTTTGTGATTAATTCAGCTGTCTAGGAGCTAATAAGAAATTTGATTTCTGGAGGCTGGGTGATATTGCCAAAGGCAGGGAGCCTGAATTTCTATGGACTAGACAATAAGATGAGTTGATATTGTTTAAACTGGAGAAACCAGAATTTAAACTTGTAGCTGTTCTAAGAAAAATACTATGTTGCTTACCTCTGAGCTATTTTTCCCTTGTATTCTTCTAAATGTCATAGAAAAGGTGAGATAATAAAAAAAATTACCTGTACAATTTTGTTATCGTTATTCACTACAGGATCATTATATCTGTCCCTCCTAATCTCAATAGGAGGATGTGGGCCACACCCATAAGAACATGTAAAGCAAGAGTTGGCATCACAGCCCATGTCCATCAAATATTTCAGCAGGACAAGATACTTCATTGAAAACATTACTGTAGCAGGGAAAGTTGTCGGGTGAGAGGCAATGTAGGCATTAATGTTAGCTCCATAATCAAGAAGCAGTTTCATTGTCTTCAAACAGCCATGGCGGATAGAGATGAGTAATGGATTGATAAGGTCAACATTAGGATCAGCGCCAGCCTCAAGCAACAGCTCAGTGGTATATACATTGTTGTTGAAGACTGCAAAATAGAGGACGCTGGTGCGCCTATCCTCATAGAGTCGGGAACGCTCAAAAGAAAGGGTGGCATTTACATCAAAGCCAGCATCAATTAGCTCTTCCAAGACATCATCATGGTTGCGCTCAGCTGCCAAATGCAGAGGGCTGATGCCACTACGCTTGATGCGAGTACGACTTGTTACTGGGAGTAGCATTTTCACAATCCTGGCAAAAATGAAATTAAAACACAAATGCAATCAAAGTTATTTATTATAAATGGGTATGGTAGGTAAGCTTCAAGTAAGAGACCCTCATGCTCCAATGGACTGATTCGGGCTGAGATCTCTCTCTCTCTCTCTCTCTCTCCCTCCCTCCCCCCCCTCCTCACACACACACATTTTCATACACAAGTTATTGACAAAACATATTGGGGTTTTGAATAAAAGCAGAGAACACAATTCCAGCCTCATTCCCAAGTCCCTGCTCTTTAGTTTCCCAGCCCTTGTGTCCTGCACTTCCTTTTCTAAGATACAGGATTTTTAAACAATTTTCCTCTGGCAGGGGTACACTACTTGTGGAGCATTACTATATCCTGTCAGCATTGTGCATGGTCAGTACTCAGGAATGATGGGAGAAGTGGTTTGTTGATATGTGAAAGGCACAAGTACCTCCCCCGAGTTATGTAAAGTATTAGGGGAAAAATAGGCAATAATTTCTCCCTGTGCATTCTCCTTGGATTGCATGAACAATAGGTGTTTTCAGTATGTAAACTGCAAAAATCAATGTTCTACATCTGATTTACAGATATACAGAGCTTATTAATGGAAAAGATAGGAAGCTATTATGAATGGTTTTACCTGAAACTTGGATCATTTTGATACAAACCAGCTTCTTCATAGAATAGTATTCTGTCAGAGGTGGTATTCAGCCAGTTCTGGAGAACTGGTAGCGGAAATTTTGAGTAGTTCGGATAACCAGCAAATACCACCTCTGACTGGCCCCGCCCCATCTATTCTCTGCCTGCCAAGTCCCAGCTGATGGGCTGGGTCTTCTTTTGTTGCCCTACACAGGAGAATGGAGCTGGAAAGCAGGTTAGTGGGGTGAGGAGGGAATGGGATTTTGCAGTATCCTTTCCCTGCCACGCCCACCAAACCATGCCACACCCACCAAGCCACACCCACAGAACCAGTAGTAAAAATTTTTTGAACCCCACCACTGTATTCTATAAATGGAAGTCTACCCCAACAAGAAAACATTCTAGTTCACCTGTTTAGATTAGTAACTGGGGCTAGAGTTCTTAAGTTGAATAAACATATCAAAATATACACCTTATTGATACACATATTACAAAAGTTACACTGAGATTCAGATTTGTTCATCAAAAGATTAAATCTCAAATTCTTTCTGAAAAAAAATCCATATTATTATATAACCCTAACAATTACTATGAGCAATTAAGACTTCCCTGTGCAATGAATCTCATTTGTACCTTGAAACTTACTTGAAGTAAGAATGACTGAAAATAAATTAAAAATATTGACCCTATGATGCTGATCTGTGTAAGACCACTCTGGTTAGAGATGCTGACTTACTAATATAACTTGAAATGGGTCTTGAATCATCAGTTTATATTGTGTACTGAATTTGCAAAATACTGCTAAAACAGTATAATCACTAGGATTTTTAAAAATTAAATCAACTTGGAAGGGGCCAAACTGTATAACCATCTGTATAACCTTGTTACCAAACTATAACTTTGTGGCCTAAAGAACCCATTTTCCCCATGATTCAGATCTAGCCAACTATTAGAACATCAAGGCAATTGCAGTGGTTCATCTTTTGTTATTCGTACTTCTTTCTGTTCCATGTCTTGTACCTTTACAAATAAACATTAGCTTTTAAGAACCTTGGAGACAGAAGCTTTTCTTGCCTTTATTTTTTATATTACTAATTCACAATAAATAACCAAAATAACTCTGCATAAATGTCCATATATGGAATAGAGAAAGAAATATCACATATATCTGCAGTAGAAACTTGAATATCTCTTGTTATTTTGGGTATTCTAAATTGTATATGATCTATCACATCCTGATTGTTTTTTATTTAGATGATAACTGAATTTTTGATGTCAACTGCTGAGGTGAACATAACTGATTTTTTTATTTTAACCTGCAGTTTATGCACAGTTAATCTTCATTTGTTTAAACTGACCAAATACTGAAAATTAAAGAAGCAACTTACTCATAATAGCCTTTTTTGGAGGCTACATGAATTGGCAAGAACCCATCCTTATTGCTTTTGTTAGCATCAGCTCCTTGAGACAAGAGAAATTCCACAATCTTCTCATGTCCATTTTTTGAAGCTTCATAGAGAGCTGAAGCTTTGTCACTAGCTTGGGTATTGATATCAGCACCTGAGAATGAAAGGTGTGTAAAGTAGAATCTCAAAAGATCTGGGATTAATAAGAGCACATAGTTCTTTACCAGGAATTTCTAGTCCAAAGAAAACATAAAGATTTCCAACAACAGCTTTATGCTTGTGAAGTGCTAGAAATCATACAATAATTTGATTCAATGCACGCAGAATAAATACATTTACACCGTAAAATATAATCTCCTTGTATTTTGCAGCTGTTTATTTTCCTTTTTCAGCTCAAAAAAAGTCAGTTATGACAAGAGATATGATATGGTTGAATGATCTCTTTTGATTAGGGTTTCAAGAAATCCTTTTTCTAGGAGCATACCCATGAAGGGAATGGAATGGCTGGACCAAGAGAGGGGGAGATAGAGATGCAGACAAAAAATGCAGTCAAAGAAATGACTGGGACAGCTTTGTTCTTTGCAGATAAACCACACACACACATGCGCGCGCACACACACACACACTTTGAGAACAAAACTCTTTCAATAGGGTGGTGGTTTCATTTAAACAAACATGTCAATATTCAGCTGCACAAATCTCTGCCAAGCAGAATTTGTTTCCCTTGCAAACAACAGAAAACTCTGTTATATTTGGCAGACTTAACAAAACTGTAACTAGAAACACAATTACAAAGCCCAACACTAGACTTCTTTTCAATAAGAAAAAAAATGAATATTCAATTAATGCAAATATTGCACATTTACAAGAGGAATAAAATTATTTCAGGATTCTCAGACAGGCTTTAAAGCTTGGAATAATATACAGGTGTAATGATGTTTCTTGACATTTCTATTGTTTCTGTTTCATTTATAAATAAAATAATAGTAAATATAAATATTTAAATGTACTCAAAATGAAACCAATAGCAAATTATAGGCTGATTAAAGAAAAGCACAAATGAAAACTGAATGAATGATGTACAGACTACAACCGATCCATCAATGGTTCGGTTGTGGCCTCCTGCATTTGGTACTTACCACATTTCGCCAGGAATCTCAAGGCTTCTAAGTGGCCACTCTCAGCTGCTACAAATAAAGAGGTAATTCCATAACAGTTTGTAGATTCAACCTTGGCACCTCCTTGAAGTAGAAATTCTATAATTTCTAAATCATTTCGAGCAACAGCTTCATGAAGAGCCGTCCATCCACGATTGCAGCGATGGTTCACATCAGCATTGTACTGCAATAATACCTGCACGGCTTCAGAATTTTTGCGTTCACAAGCTGTCATATCAAAAGAAAGAAAATCTGTATGTTGAGAGCTTTGATTTTATTAATTATGACACCAGCTACAGCACGGGCCATGCATACAAACATACCTTGTATTTTATTTCTCTGGGGAGATTTGTGGGGGAAGGAAATAATTTGAAATCCATGAATTTATTTTTGTTAAATGGAACAGATGTATTTCTTGAGGCCAAAACAATTTTATAACCAGAAAATTAAGAATTAGAAATGGAAATTTCAAGGGCATGTTGGGGGAAATATTGGAGGGAAAAAGGATGGGAACCTCTTTATTTCTCTGGCATATCCTACTTTCAAGACAAATTATGAACATTCAACACTCATTACATGTGTGAAGGTTCCAGGGCAGAAAACATTTCCAAATCTAAAGACACCAGTACATGCTAGCTCAAAATCCAACATGAATGAAGTTACATACCCTTATAAAGTGGGGTCTCCCTGGCTTTATTAGCAATATCAGGTTCTGCTCCAGCCTGAAGCAATGAACGCATACAATCAATATTCCCTCTGTTTGTTGCTAAATAGAGTGCTGTTTCTTCCTGAAGTGTACGTTGATCAATTGTCCCAGGGAAAGCTATTGAGAAAACATTGAACCACATTAAGCAAGGCGTACAGCGCATCTAGATAATATTAATAGTGAGTATTATTTAGCCTTCTCCAAACTGATGTAACCCCAGATGTACGAAACCACAGCTCTCTTCTTGGCAGCATAGCCAAGCAGATAAATAAAGTTATAATCTAATGCACCTGAATGATCAAGGCTAAAAGCTCACCCATGGCAATTACTATTGGAACCTGTATAAGATGGTAAAGTACTTTAGTAGATAGCATATATTGATAGATTAATGTCTTTGAGACTTAATTGGTATGCGTTGTATTGATTTGCTTTTGTAGGAAGATAGGATCGTTGTAGAATAGCTTTGGAAAGTACCACTGCCTGAGATCATCATCATCATCATCATCATCATCATCATCGTTGTCTTTTATATCAGTACAACAGTATAAACAGACAAAATGTTCATATACTAAGCCCACAGCTTTCTTATGAAAAAGCATTACAGTCTTTTAAAGCTATGGACTAAGCTGGGTTTGAATCAAATGTGCTTTCCTTCAATAAATGCCTCGAAGACTTGGAAATACACACACTCTCTCTCTCTCTCTCTCTCTCACACACACACACACATGCATAGAGAGTGGGGGGGAGATAGATAGTAGACATGGGGCATTCATTTATTTAACATTACTGTAAACTACCCAAGATTATGTTGAATAAGATAAATAACCATTTAAGTTTCTAAGTTAAAAAATACGTAAATAATGAAATTATGAAAACTTGCTTTCATTGTTGTTTACAGATAACAAACTCATGTTCAAATTTGGGGGAACTGTTTAAATAAAATGTCCATGTGTAGAAACAAGTTGCATACGCAAGGTACTTTTCTATGTTATATATAATACAACCTAATAGGTTGCTTTGTATCATAAAGTGACTTTGTCTTTCATCCACTCTGCAATCAGCCCCTTTCCTGATACTTGCCTCTATGCAGCAGTTTCAAGCAGCCCTCTTGTCCATAATAAGCAGCTTCATGGAGTGGCAACCATCCATCTTTGTTAGGCTGTGCAAGGTTTTTTCCTGCCTGTATCATGTTCTGCAGTGCGGTTTCGTCTCCTTCCTTGATCGCCAACACTACAGGATCCAGCACTCTTTAAAACAAAAGGGAGAACTGATCACTTTCTCTAGAATTATTTCTGATACAGGATTTGCAATGCCTGTTTGCATATTTATTTGTACCATATGTATACCATGTATATCAAGTACCATTTGATGTCACCACACTTCACAAGCATTGACAAAGCTGCACAATAAATGTAAAAGGGAAAGCGATTCAGGCAGCAAACTGAAACAAAATATTATATAGATAAAAATATAAACGGAAATGTTACTAGTGTCAAACCTATATGTAAAAACTAAAGTCACCTTCAACTCAAATTCAGTTCGTAGTTTTCTTGGCAACAGGACAAAATGGGTTGCCATTACATTCTTTTGGGATTATTTTGTCTTCTCAGTCTAGTCTGCATCTGTGACATTCTCTCATGGTCTCCCATTCTACTAACTAGGCCAGATATGACAAAACTGCAGCTGTCAAAACTGTTTTGTAAATACAGATACAGAAAGTACAATAAAGTCCTCAACTTACCACAGTTCCTTTAGTGATCATTCAAAGTTATAACAGCACTGAGAGAAGTGACTTATGACAGTTTTTTATACTTATGACCATTGCAGCATCCCGAAAGTCATGTGATTTACATTTGGATGCTTGGCAACTGGTTCATATTTATGAGGTTGCACTGTCCCAGGGTCATATGATCCCCTTTTTCAACTTTCTGATAAGTAAAAGTCAATGGGGAAGCCAGATTTACTTAACAGCCATGTTACTAACTTAACAACTGAAGTGATTCACTTAACAACTGTGGCAAGAAAAGTCGTAAAATGGGACAAAACTCATTTAATAAATTTCTCACTTAGCAATATAAATTTTAGGCTCAACTGTAGTCATAGGTGAAGGACTATCAGTATACTAATCATACTGAGACACTGTAGTTAATTTAACTACTAAACAACAGGTATGTATTATGGCCATAGTAGGGCCCTCATCAGAGAGCTGACATCTTTTGCAACATGTAGTAATATATACTGTATAATTCCTTCAAGGACTATGAAAAATTGATTACTGCTAATTATTCTATATTGGAGTAAAATGCATTGTGGCAATGCAGCTAAAGAAAAAAAAAATCTGGCTTAAATGGCAGTCAAAATTAATCACTAGAGAAGCCACTCATTCTTACTTTTTCTGACTCAGCTCAATGCACCAGAAAAGCCTACAAGTGACACCAAAACCAAATGAAGTTAACTATTAGGCTTTCAAGAGAGAGAAGCTCAAGCAAAGATAGAAACAGTGGAGGAGGGCAAACAGTCTAAGGGAGCAAAGTTTCCTTCAGTTAGTTTTGTAAATTCTTCACGAACTGCTTAATATGTCATTCCAGCTGCCTAAACAAGCCTACCTCATAAAAACAACATTTTTCAACAGGAAAGGGAAAGGAAGGACTTACTCAGCCTGGGGTAAGATGAAGAAGCTGCCATCGTACCTCCGCCTGACTCCTGAACCGGATGCTGAAGTCTGGCCTCCGGACTGTATAGCACGCCTGAAGTGATGACAGCATGAATAAAATAGCGAAAAATACTCCGAATAAGAAAAGCAAATCATATCTGGTCTCGTAAAGAAATCAGAAAATGAGACTGAAGAAGAGAGACAAAGAGAACCTGTTTCTGAGGCTTAAACAAAAGCAGATGGTCTTGGCTTTTTTAGGCCTTGGTCTCAGCTGCTCTTTCACTCCTAGATTATTTTTGGCCCTCAGAGGAAGTGTCATGGGATTTAAATGACCATATATGACTGCAATGAGATTAATCCCACTACCACAGAGCGGGCCGAGAAAGGACTTGAAGGCATTTCCACTTCAGGGGGAAGAAAGGCCTGAGAGTGTTGTTCAGAAATGAAAAGAAAAAGAAAGCTCTGAGGTTGGTTCTGAGTGACAAGGTTGTGCAAAACACCTGAAAGAACTGTTTCAAAGCTTGTCTCTTCAAGCCTGAAACAGCCACATCTTTGGCAATGCTTATGCAACCACTCTGAATGTTGCTTCTGCTATTTGCATGTGTGTATGCAGGATTTCAGATCTGAAGACAGAAAGTGCTTCATGGCCCAAGACACATAAACTGGCCTGTAACTCTATAAACCCAACACAGCTTTTCTGACAGGTCTGGGAGGCAGCTACACAATCCCAGGAAAATGTGCAGCTTCTTTTAAAAAATTGCAGACAAACGTGTATTAGGTTTTTCTTCCACACATACACTCCAAAGCAGCTTCTCCTTTTCCGTCCTAAGCTCCTTGAACATAAGCAGAACTACTTTGTGTCAGTGCCAGGGACAGAATGGGGTGTGGGTGCACATGGATGGAGATCTAGAGAAGCTTTGGAAGTAGTTGTGTGTCTCTTGCAAAAGATGTGGTTGCTTTAATGCTTTGAAGAAGAATGCTGTGTCAGAGAGCTTTGCACAACTAACTAAACCAGGTCAGGAGGAGATTGCTAGGTTGGGCCTAATTTTCATGAGCTTCCAATATCTTTTCAAGTTGCCCTGAAGATAGAATTATATCAGATGCAGCTTTTCCGGTCATCAGAGATTTCCAATGATGGGCCAAAGCATACATGGAATCAATCTTTACGTACGGGCTTTAGAAGTGTTCGTGGGTACTTACATGTATGGCATTCAGCTTTGTTCGGGTATTTTCCCACGTCATTGTAGTTGTGCTTTTTAAAGTTGTAGCGTTTCGGCAGAATCTCATCTGCCATCATCAGGCTTCTGTGAACACTATACAGAAGCCTGATGATGGCAGATGAGATTCCCAACGTTGCTACAACTTTAAAAGCACAACTACAATGACGTGGTAGGTATGATCAGTAGGGGATATACTGGGTGTTGTAATTCAACAGAATTTGGAAGATTGTAAGCCCTCATACCTGAGTGAGAAGAATAATTTAACTTTTCTTATTACAAAGGAAATCCAGATTCAGATAGAGTAGTTATGAAAGAATCCCCAGATTCTAATTAATCTGGAATGGGGGGAGAATACTTACATGAGAAAGAGCATGCCTTTTAAACTATCTTCTGGAACCTAACTCAGGGCCAAGCTACACATTATACACATTACGTATAATTACATTATATGTAACTCCTTGGAACATCTCTGAAAATGTTCCAGCCAGTACAGGTAGTCCTTGACTTAGGACCACAATTGAGCCTAAGATTTCTGCTGCAAAATGAAACATTTGTTAAATGAGGGGATTTTTGCCCCATTTTGCAATCTTTCTTGCCACAGTTGTTAACAGTTGCAGTTAAGTTAGTAATATGGTTGTTAAGTGATATGGCGGGGAACTTCCACAGAGCTTCAAGAAAGCTGTATCAGAAAAAAATGCAACACTGAGGTGTAGACGTGTGCAGAATTCTGGTCTGAGTTCTCTCTCATCTGTGCTTTCTCCCTGGCATGCTTACCTTTCCCAAGGATAAAGATAGAAGTTCTGACAGTAAGGTTCACAGGGTGGTGGTGCCGCAGTAACTGTCTTCTGCGCAGCTATTTGTTCAGCAGGGTCTTCTGTCAAACTCTGCTCAATGGCCATCTGAATAAGTTCCTCCTCACTCATGCTGCTGTAGAGGCTGTATTCCTCATGTCCAATTGTACCTGCTCTTGCTACGGTAACTTGTGTTGTCATTTTCCGTTCTCTTGTAAGTCAGAAGGGATGGTTAAAAATAACCCTGGAATGCATATAAATACAGGTCACATACCTTATCATGGGTAGGTCACATCAGGGGTGGGATATGACAGGGTTAACTACCGGTTCAGGATTTACGAGCTTCCCTGCATGCTGGGAGCCGCGCGCCTGTAAATCATCATCAGCACGCTGGGTGCAGAGAATCAGCCTTTGAAACAGCCCTCTTTTCCTGCTTTTTTAACTGCAGCTGTGCCTTGTTCGGCAGCTGAAGTTGCAAAATCAGAAAATAAAGATCAGGTAAGAGCCCGGGTGGGCAAAAACATCAGCAGACATAGAACCAGTATATGTGTGCTGCTCTTCAGAACTACCGGTTCTACAGAGGTGGACAGAACCGGTAGAAACGCACCCCTGGATCACATGGACTCTGCTGTCACTCAAGCAATACTTCACTCCCCAGTTTCCAGGCACTGAAAATGTGATAACAGATGAAGGCTGACTTCACGCCTGATTTCAAACCTTATGAGCTTATGGGCATCTCAGGGAGAACATCAGCTGTGACCCCTCCCACCCCAAAGACAATGACCACTGAATGGTAACTTTTGACATAAAGAAGGGGAGACATTATTACATGATTTAAAACTTTATCTCATCATAGTAATTATATGTAATTAGTTTAAAGATGATTGTAATTTAAATGCATTTGATTTCAATCCTCTTCCCATCTTTTATCATGACCAAACATTTTTACTTGTGGAAATGGTTTCTTGACATATCATTTAAAAAACAAGTGACACAGGATTTTTCTATACATTCCCCATGGATCATCTTAAATACACAGTCATCTTCTTTGGAATAAATATGTTTTTCTTTTTTATTCTTTTAATTCTTAAATTAAACGTGAACAACTTATAAAGTAGTTAAAATTATTGCCTGATTGCTTCATTTTTTTATTGTTACTAGTGTTATTAATTTTCTTATCCATTTGATTTATATCCCACTTTTCTTCCAGCTCAATGCAATATATGTTATCTGCCTCTAATTTCAAGTCTAAAAGCAGAGTGTTATTGGGATAATCACATTACTGACCTAAAAGTATCTCATTAGTCTGATCAGATAGATAAAATGTATGATTATGTTTAAGGAAACCCGGTTTCAACTCTATATTTAACCATAAAAATGTATTAAATGACTGGGTCAATTTGTGATACCTACTTTTGTCAAAACATTTCTTGGAATAATTAAAAAGTAACATGAATAAATATATTTGCAAAAGTTGGATTATTATTTAGTTCTTTCTCCCAATGCCTTCATATGTCAAGTTTATTGTTGTCCAACTTGTTGTTCAGGCATTCAGTCCATGTGATGATTCCGGTAAAATGTTAACCCCCCACTGACATCACTCAAATGATATCTTTCTTTGGCAGATCTTTTTCCATTCTCAAGCTCTTATGTTTTGAATGTCTGAATTGAGGAAAAACAGAATGAATGTGGAGGGAAATCATTGGGTGATACCAAATAGATGACAGTGTGGCATAGATGACTAAGTGCCAATTCGACTCTACATTTCTAGTGCAGAAGTACCCTAGTATGTCTTGGGGGAATATGGACGTATCCTTAATGGAAGTAATGTATTCAGAGCAGTTTCTTCTTCTTTCATGCATATGTTCTGGCTGGCAACAACTAGTAACAGAATGCTGGGTAAGGTACTCAGTCTTAAATCAAATAGATTGTGCCTGTGGTTGATTGTATTGGTCTGGAGTCCCAGGAGGGAAAGGGTACTTTCCAGAGGAGTAAGTGATAGCTCATTTCAAATAGTCTGTGTCAGACAAAGTGGATGAAGACAGTCCCTCCTTGACAGTTCTTATTGTACAATTCCTCAGACCAGTGGATGGGCATCTATCAAAGATAAATGTGTTAAATAAATAAATAAATCACCGGGGTTAAAGGAAAATGTACCAAATTAGAAGCAATATGATAGCCATATATATTTTATGCACTCATTGTCCCAGTTACATAGAACATGGAGACAGTTTTTCTATTCAAAGTGTTTATGTGTATTACTAGGAAGAATAATCCTCTTCTCCCTTGCATTGGCCTGATGTGTTGCATTATTTTCTGCATTACCATCCCTGTTTCAGTATCCAAAAAATAAATCAGGGAAGGGATTTATCTACTTTCTTTCACCATCTACTCCATTTTAAACAAATAGTAATTTCCCCTTGCTTTTTATGAGAAGGGGACAGGCATATGGTAAATTTTACCATCCTAAACATTTTGTTATAAACTTTGTAAATTAGATGACTGTTTCTCTAAAACATTGAAAAGCTTCTGGGGACCTAAAAGGAAACTTCTCGAAGGATGTCATCAAACAAGCTTTCTTCCCAAGGCACAGCAATAGAGGAAAAACAACAATTGGCAGACTTTAAAATAACAATTGGCAGACTTTAAAAATGTAATGTAAAAGATTATTCCCATTAGTTGATATTTTCAGAGAATTGTATATTTTCTACAAAATCAGAAGGGGCCTCTTATTAGTGCTATTACAAATCAACTTTCCCTCTTTCCTTCCCACTCATCGTCTCTAGGGTTGTGTATTTTAAAAATATTCTGCTTGGGTCAGGTTGCAACTGGCATTTGCCAAGTATTTCATGTGACACATAAAACAAAATAAACAGCTTGCAGCAGGTCACTGTGTGAAAAGCATTGCAAAGCAAAACTTCCCTTTTAGTAGGTATAGTGTTGCTTGCTGTTTTATAACAGCAATAAAATAATTATCTGGATACCCTGGAAAAGTTGTGCACTAAACAGCATAGTTGCTTTAAATGTATTCCAATCCAAACAATATGATTTGGAGACCAAGCTGAATTTGTCAAAAAAACCCTAAACTTTGGAGGAGTGGCATAGCCCCTAGGTACCACTGCACTAAAATTCCTGGCATCCATAGCTGATTTTGCTAGTAAACAAAGATAATGGAATCTGCAATTGGTGATTGTTCTGTTATATCACTATCTTAGAATTTTGGCTCATCCCTTTGTGGCAAGCTCCATCAACTCAGTAACTGCTTGTTTATGCTTTGGCCAAATATATCTATGGAGTTTAGACCGGAACTTTGACAAGGCCCTTCAAAAATCCTGAATTGTTTCTTCTTCCTCTATTCTCTTGTAGACTTGCTTGTACATTGACTTGCTGCTTGGCCCACTTAACACTTCAGCTTCAACTAACAGAGATGGGCTGTTCTGTAGAATTCTTTGATACAAAGCAGAATCCATGCTTTCTTCAATGACGGTGAAGTCATCTAACTCTTGAGATAGCAAAATATCACACAATAAAGAATAACAGAATAATACTTTGGAGGTCTTCTAGTCCAACCCTCTGCCCCAACAGGAAATCCTATACCATTTCAGACAAATGGTTGTCCAATTTCTTCTTAAAAACCTCCAACTTCTGGAGACAAGTTGTTCCACTGATTAATTGTTCTTAATGTCAGGAAATTTCTTCTTAGTTTTAGGTTGGTTCTTTCCTTGATTAGTTTCCATCCATTGCTTCTTGTCCTGCCTTCAGGACAACAATGATACTACAACCTCAGAATTTCACAGTTGGTATGAGGTTCTAATTGTGCAATGTGGCAAATATTTGGTTTCCATCACATGTAACATCACTCACATATCCCCCAAGGTACAATTTTTAACTCATCTGTTCTCAGACCATTTTTCCAGAAGTCTGACCAGTCATCCAAGTGCTCCTTGTCAAACCTGAGACAAAGAAGATCTGCTTAATGAGCAAGGAATTCCACCTTTCCATTTCCCCATGAATCTGATTTTCACCCAGTGCTTTTGTACTGGTGGTGCTATGAATACTGGCATTAGCTAAGGTAGAGGAAACTTCCAGATCACTATATGTAATTCTGGGATTCCCTGTGATTTTCTAGATTGTTATAATTGATGGAACTAAAAGGTCAACTGATTTTTTTATATTAATCCATTGCATGATAAACAATTTAAAAAATAAAATAAAATAAAAGGAGCAAGTGCCAACTCTAGAGTTATTTGCTTACCCATAATCAATTTACCCCTTACTAGGATCCACATGAAATTCTAATAATATCCAGTGGGAAATATTCTATGATTGTGAAATCAAAGATTTTAATGCAAGCATTTTTTTTTCATGGAACTTTGTAACTGTACAGCTCCTCATATGATTAGGATCCTAAACTATTGTATCTATGGTAAACCATTTTCTCTTTTTAAAATCAAAAGAAGTATTAAAACACTGGAAATAAACACATGTTTGGAGTTTAACTACAAATCTCTAGAGTGCTATTTTATTCCTTTCTTTGGGGGGTTGATTGGACCAAAACATTACTTTATGGCACTTTCTATTTCATTATAGACATACAACCTTGAAAGAAAGTATTTGGCTGAGGTATCTGGCAATATGCAGGTGATTAACCAAGATGCTGTAGTTCAATGTGTACAATGTTCTGGTGCCAGGGGACATACTCCACAAAGTACTGTAGGTGGAGCAGCTCAGTAAAGTACACTTTAGTGGCAATGTTTTAAAGGATTCTGGGCCATAGCCAATGTTTTCAAGAGCCTCGTGTTGTATACCCCTGATAAGACAAGCACCTTCAAACATTACCAGATTTATGTACATGACTTGTCCCTTGTTTTCCTTTTAGGTTAAGAATGAAATAACAAAGAAATTGTTACTGTGAAATAGAAGTAAGCAATCTAGGGTTCTCCAGATGTTTTATTAAATTGTACTTTTTACAATTTTTTTAGAAT
Source organism: Notechis scutatus (assembly GCF_049901735.1). Classification (NCBI taxonomy): domain Eukaryota; kingdom Metazoa; phylum Chordata; class Lepidosauria; order Squamata; family Elapidae; genus Notechis; species Notechis scutatus. The sequence goes on from NC_142009.1 coordinate 301,728,328, forward strand.
AGAACATAATTCTTTATTGGCCAAGTGTGATTGGACACACAAGGAATTTGTCTTGGTGAAAATACTCTCAGTATACATAAAGAAAAGGTACATTTGTCAAGAGTCAAGAATCATAAGGAATAACACTTAATAACAGTCATAGGGTACAATAAACAATCAAATCATACTAGGAAACAGTCAATAAAAATCGTTAGGATACAAGCAACAAGGTTACAGTCACACAGTCACAAGTGGGAGGTGATGGGTGAAAGGAAGGATGGGAGGATTAATAGTAATAGTAATAGTAAAGCAGACTTAGTAAATAGTCTGACAGTGTTGAGGGAATTATTTGTTTAGCAGAATGATGGCGTTCGGGGAAAAAACTGTTCTTGTAAATTTCTTGCCATTAGCTAAAGTGTATCAATGGGTTGACTGTTTTCATGTATTTGCCCTACGATAGAAGTTTCAAACAGGAATCACCTGAAGTATGAATGAGGCATTGTTTGCCACATTTGTCTGGTCCCTTTGAAATCTCATTCTCTATAGAATTTCTGCAAATTGCAGGGTGGTGGTGGTGGAAATCAATGGTGAAATCTTGCCTTACTGTTGACTGAGTGCTGTTACCCTTTCCAGAACTCAGAAAGCCTCCTCATTTCCAGGCTGCTTCGCTAAATTTTTCTAAGACTTTCTGATATCCATAAGAAAATGTTAATTAGCAATTGTTGATTTGATTTGATTAGATTTGAAAATTTAACCGAAATGGGGTCTCCTGGTTCTTACAATAGTTTTATTCATATGAAGCCAGGATTTGGACAAAGTCCAACTGACTTTGAGATCAGGGCTCTTAGAACTCTTTATTCAAAGGCCTAATCATTGCTAAGAATATATGCTATAAACCTAGATTATCCATATGTTCAGACTCTTTTATTCTATCAAATTAAGAATTTTGACAAATTGTAGATTGACTTTAACGTATGAGATCATAGCCCTTGGTACTATGGATTCGATGACCTATTCATTGCTATGAATATACACTATGAACCTAGATAATCCATATGCTTAGACTGTTAATTACATAGAATTCATAATGATAATAGTTCTATAATATACAAAAATGAATGTCCTGCAATTTGTCCTGCTTCTCATATTCCTTACACGTCATAGCAAACATAATGAAAGCAAAAACAAAGTTTGCATTAAAAATTGTCCTTGGTAGAAGTGCGGTTAGGTAGTTTTAGCTTTTGGATTTAATGGTCTTACAGGAAGCCCCTTCCTTAGATAATAAGTAAACATTAGATTACTTTAAAATGTGGTAAACCAATCCAGCTATTCGTTTAGCTGATTAGATCAGTGCCTTGTAACCTTGGCTACTTTAAGATGTGTGGACTTCAATTCCGAGAATTTTCCAGCCAGCATGCTGGGAATTGCTAAAGGCCATCATTCCATGCATTTAATATCCTTCCCCCTTTCTCTTTTTCTGCAAAAGCTTAACTTGCAATCCTGTTTTCTATGAAATACTCACCTCTCTCTTTAATAACAATGGAGCCTCTCCTGCTTACTTGAATACAGGATTCCACCTTGATATACACTAAGCAATTTCTTTAGGTGGTGGGAACTGTAATGGACCCAAAGAGCTACAACCATTGAGTGAACTGTGTTTATTTCACTATGCCCACATGTATACTAGAATGAAATGCATTGCTTTTTTACTGCAAATTGGACAAGGGAGGATTGGAGATCATTCTATAAGCACACAATTTGTGCATTTCTATCTCACTCATTTCTTTACTTACATGTAATTTCTTGTATTGCTTTAAAATCTGCATAGTAAATCAGCATAGAATTGGTCCTCAATTCTATTTTCCTATCTTTCCTTAATTCTTCCTGAGCCAGCTTATTGTTGTTGCTATTATAGCTTTGCTTTATACATTACATAAAGCCACACACTACTTAACTCTAAATTATAATTGGCTGGGTTTTCATAATATATAAAAACACAGCAGAGGTTTCAAAGCACAATTTGATTTACATATACTGAATCAAACCAAATAAACCACAATTTGATTTAGTGTACTATATGAACCAGGCTAGTGTACAAGCTGTTGTTTATTGTCCAAGACTACCCACTGCATGAGCCATAATTTTCCAAGCATTTGATTTCCAAATACAGACATTACTTTGCAGATTTCTCAATCCAATATCTTTAGATGAACTAAATAACCTGTAGATCGAGAACTGCCAAATATATTTAAAAGCTGGTTCAGCACAAAGCAGGGCAGTTCCTGATGATGAAACATTTCTGAGTAAATAAATTCCATCCATCCTCAGCTGCCTAAACAGCTGTTTATGAAGTAAAGTTGGCACATCACTTGGCACAACAAGTTTTTTGCTCTATTTTACTGTTTATCACTACATCCATTCATCCACACCACTGGTATAAAGAGCTAAAACTATCTGAATAAAATAAATTGTAACTTCAAATGACTTTCCCTCTTGTCGAAGAAATTGATTTAGAAAGTGGAAAATGTTCATATTCCCATAGTATATTTCAGAAGTAGTTCCTAGAGAAATGCATATAGATATGTACTTTGTAGAAAGTAATTTAAATTCAAAATAACATATATATTAACATTTGTCCTGCTACTACATGTGTAAATTCTTTCTCATAGCTAATTCATTATAATTCAGCATTTGGAGAGAAGAAAAATTATGTATATTGCATGCAATATTAATCCTGGACCAAAATAATACACTTAAACCATGCATGATTACCTTGTAATTTGTAGAAAGTTGTTTACTGCAGAATTATTTTTTCATGGACTATTAAATCAGAATATTCCCTTTTGGATGCATTGCTCTCCTGTCTCTCTGTGTTGATAAAATGCAAAGCAGCTTTGAACTTTCTCCTGCTTTGAAGTCTGGAGTTTATTTCTGGATCACCCCATGATCAACATTTACAAGCCAAAATGTAAGTTGTTCTGCATATCAAATTTCCTGTCTGAAGTTTGAAACAAAATGACTTGTTACTTCTCTTTAGACTTCTTTCTGTAGCATTATAATTTGTAGAACTTCACTTTGCCTAACTTCCTTTCACTAAATGAAACAAAGCCAGCCCTTTTATTATATCACTATTCATTTGCTGTCCTGGACAAGTAGACCATATATGGCCATTCTGCTGATGGTGAAAGGAGGAAAAATTGCCTGTGATTCCCTTTAGCACATCTACTTCATTTATACCCCTGGCTTTCTCTAAGATTGTTTCTCTTCTGGTATTTTTAAACTCCAAGTTCCATCAATGAGAACAAAGAGGTCAGGGATAATGGGAGGATTAATAATTGGCTGAAAGGTTTTAAAGAGTGAGAAAGTGCTGTCTTAGTTCAGATCTCTACATCTGAATTAACAAACTGTGAATTCTATATCAACAGGTATTACTCACCATTTTTAATCATAGGGGGAAAATACCTAAAAAATTAGAAATTTTGCATTGGAATGCTTCAACTTTTAAAAAATATTTAAATGTCTGCTTTTTCTATAAGACTTTTAATGCAGTTGGATATAAAAATTGGATAGGTTGAAGATTTAGTGCGCATGTTGGACTAAGCAAGATGTATTAGTTATCTACAATTAGTTAATACATGGCTAATGCAACAAAATACAGTTTAGTTTGATATGTAAACCCACCTTTTTAAAAAAATCATAGACTTAAAATGAAAATAGAAAGAGATTGTGGGTGAAGACTGTTATCTTCTAACCAATTCCCATGAACTGAATTGTAACAATCCTCTATAAGATTATTTTAATGAAAAGAGGGCTTTACTTTAATAAATAAATACAATCAATTTTAGAGGGATATTTATGTTATTTTGATGTAACAAAACTGACACCACTGTATTCCAGCTTAAAAATTACTACTACTACTATTCTGGGTGTCTCAGAACAAGCAACAAAAAATACAATAAAATTAACAGAAAGTAAAGAAAAAAGATGGCAAGTAACATGGTGAAAGAAGAGGCCTGGGAGAGATGCTATATGTAATGTGTTCTTTTCCTGGTACCAGAAGATTTTGTCACTCTTTTTTTCAGAAAAAGCTTGATCAAACAGTGTGGCTTTCCTTTAATTAGGCTGCTTTTCTGTCTTAATAATCTATGTTTATTCCTGTTTTCTTAAAATTCAGTTTGGAGTTCTACAAAGTTATTATGCTTTATTAACAGAATTCAGTAACATTTGGAGTACATTAATGATGGAAAAATAGACGTTATTAATATTCTTTGAATTAACATCTCTTCCTGTTTTTTTTCTTGTGCAATACAGTGTCTGAGGTTATTTTTCATACTGTTACTAGAACAAAATGTAGGCCATCATTTCTGAATTCAAGGCATGCATCTATCAAGGAATGCATCTGTTTCTGCTATTCTTTGAACTCTGCTGGCTGCACAGACATCATTGGTTGTATGAAGGAACTCAAGAGGCAATATTTTCCTTAGATATATCAAATCCAGCTGACCATCAGTAGTGAAACTTCAGACTATGGGAAATATTTATTTGTGTTAAGGCAAGACCTTCCAAAAATGATAAAGGACATTCTTAAAATTGTACTAGACCACTGAGCATTAAAAAAAAACCTGGCCTCAGTTCCTGCCCCTCAAGGCTGCATGACAGACAAACATCTGAGATGAGCCAAAAGCAAAGCAGAAGTTGAAAACAAAAGGCAAAGCAGGAAGTGGCATTCAGAAACCAGCCAAAAGTTCAAATGGATGAGAATTAGGGATGCAGAAACATAAGCCCTCTTACACACTTTTCTGTTCATGAATGGTGAGTGACCAGTTTGAGTGGTCATTAAGATATTCTACTGAGGAGATGAGTCCCTTCTTGCCATGAGGATAGTACATGTGCTTGTACCTATACATACTTCTAGACCAAACATGAAGATGGCAGTCCATTTATTTCTATGACCAAACAGTTTATCATTGTCCATTTTATAACTCCAGAGCGGGGGTGATTTTCCCCTTGATCTCAAAGACTTCACCCTTATTTTCTGCTGCTTGAGTTTATACCTTGACTAGATGCAAGTCAAGAAACCAAAGCAACGAGAAGGAAAATTTTAAATATGACTTTCTTTTCCAGCGGTTGGGTAACTTTTGTTTTTTAAATAATGAAGCAGTTCTTTCACTCTTCTGAAAATATTGGGGCTTATATATAATTTAAATTATGTATAATTTTTGTGTATAAAATACACACACACATACACATATATTAAAATGTCATTCCAATTTATATTGAGTAGAAATAGATTTTTAATTTTTTTATTTATTTAGTGAGTTTATGTTAAGATTAAAGACAATCTTTAATATTAAAGAAAAAATTAAAATTTGAAAAATACAAACTAAGAAAGAAAAGAAAAAAATCAACAGTCACTGTCTTAGTAATGAATTCAATTATAATATAATATGAGATTATTATAAGATATCCCAAAATGTCTGCCATACTAACACATATTGTTGCATTCATTTATCTTTTATACTGTCTTTTTCAAAACAGACAAATCACACATATCCAGCAAACACTTCCAATTTCTCTGTATAATTACTTTAGCCAACACCCATGTTCAGCACATAATATCTGATAAACAGTCATATTCAAAAGCTTGTGTAGAAATAGCTTTGCCTTTTGCCTGGTGGACTTCGATGGATACCAGAGAGCAACTAAGCAGATTAAGAATGCCAAATAAAAATGGCTAGTCTTTATTAGCATTGTGGATCCTGCAGGAGAAATTCCTCCAGCATGTCCATTTAATGTTCATAATTTAATATTCAATTGCACAGCATTAGTAAAAGTTCATTATATGTCACCTGCAGAACTAAATCCTTAAGCTCTTGTTGTTGGAGAATGTTGGAGAAACTCTACATAAACGACCTCTGTGATCATATTAAGAGCAATTGCGTTCTCTTCGCTGATGATGTAAAGCTGTTCAATACCACAGACAATACTGCTACCCTACAAAAAGATCTTGACTATGTATCCGAATGGTCAAACAAATGGCAACTTCAAATCTCAACAAATAAATGCTCTGTCTTACATATTGGCAAAAAAATCAGAAAATAAAATACAAGCTGAATAGTCAAGACCTTGTTGATGACCCAAGCTCTGTAAAGGACCTTGGAATACTCACCTCTAATGATCTGAGTGCTAGAGCCCACTGCAACTACATAGCCAAAAAGGCATTAAGAGTTGTTAACCTAATCCTATGTAGCTTTTTCTCTGGCAATATCACACTACTAACCAGAGCATACAAAACATTTGCTAGACCAATACTCGAATACAGTTCATCAGTCTGGAACCCTCATTACGTATCTGATATTAGCACAATTGAGAAAGTCCAGAAGTATTTCACAAGAAGAGTTCTCCACTCTTCTACTCGTTGTAGAATACCTTATGCCACCAGACTTGAAATTCTAGAACTAAAAACCTTGAATTACGCCGCCTTTGGTCTGACTTAAGCATGGTATATAAAATCATACATTGCAATGTCCTACCTGTCAATGAATACTTCAGCTTCAACCATAACAACACAAGAGCACACAATAGATACAAACTCAAAGTAAACCGCACCAAACTTGATTGCAGGAAATACGACTTCAGCAATAGAGTAGTCAATGTCTGGAATACTCTACCCGACTCTGTAGTCTCTTCCCCAAACCCCAAAAACTTTAACCTTAGACTGTCTACCATTGACCTCACCCCTTTCCTAAGAGGTCTGTAGGGGCGTGCATAAGCGCACCAACGTGCCTACCGTCCCTGTCCTATTGTTTCTCTATTCTTTTATTTTTCTTATATGTACCCATCTCATGTATTCACAACTATGTATACACTTATACTTATTATCTTGTAAACAATTGACAAATCAAATAAATAAAATGAATAAAAAATGTACTAATTATTGTTTCTCTAAATTGGGGATGGGCAACTAGGGCCCCTTTATGACCTGTGGACTTCCAACTCCCAGAATTCCTGAGCCAGTCATGCTCAAAGGCCATAGTTGACCACTCCTGCTCTAAATAGAACTGGGATAACATCATCAAACAAAGAACTGCCAAGAGAAATGAATGGCCAAGAGGAAGAGAGGCTTGCCAAAAATAAATAAAAAATAAAAAAAATCAGAAGACAGAGGGGAACTGAAAGCAGCAAAATTAAGTGAGAAGTGCAGTTTTCAAGAAAGGTTCCTGCTTCTGGTGTGAAAAAGCCCAGGTTGGTTTCTAAAATTAAAATTAACCTTCTTTTCAACTCTACATTAATATGGAAGCCTGCTATGAATAAGTTAAGCAATTACATCCATTAAGATCTGATATATATATTTAAATATGCAATTTCATTCTAGAATTTTAGATAGTTTACAATAAACAAAAACATACACAAAATATCTTGGTAAACATACACGCACATACAAGCAAACATATATGCCCCCCAAATTACTTACCATAATTTCTACAGTAATTCTTCCCCTGTTATACCTGTTTTCAAAGGACCATTGGAAAAACATATCTTGACTGCAGTTTGCAACAGCAGGAGAGGGACCATCCCATAAGATTCAGAGAGTTGTGCTTAGGGTTTTAGAGATAGCTTATCTCTCTCTGTATGGAAAATACAGAGGTTTATTAATGTGCATAATTAGGGTTCAGTTTCAAGAAAAAGTGTGATAAGTAGGCTTAGAATTGGTCCTAATTTCTCTTAACTAGGCATCCAGTCACTCTGAATGATATATACATTTTCTCCTACACTGTCATAGCAAAGGCATGCAGTTGTTATATTATTGAGTTTTGTATGTTCCCATGTATGGAGTTTTATTGTTCTGTATTGTGGTTACTATAGCTCAGGGATGTCAAACTCGCGGCCTGCAGGCCAGATGCGTCACACACTGGCCACTGGTCTAGCGAAGGGGGAAAAAGTCCTAATACGTCACATGATGCCACTGTGACTACGTGAGTTTGACATCCTTGCTACAGCTGGAAAAAAATACACCCTCATTTGCAAGAAGTGAACAGGCCTTCCTCCATATCCTCCACCTCTTCCCCCTTTTTCCCTCCTTTTTATCTATCTGATGTCACACAGCCTAATGTGTATTATGTTGTCTAACCCCGTTTGAATATACCGTACTTCAAAAACACCAATATGGGAAAACTGGTATACAGAAACAGTATAGTTATCTGAGCCTCTCACTGCCATTTTAGCTGTCTGCTGTCTTAGGCTGATAAATCAAACCTTAGAAGAACTGACTGTTATTACAATCTTAGATTCACTTTGTGTAAATATCAAGAGAAGGTCAGGCACACAGCTTCAGAATGGAAGTACAGTTAAAGTGGAACATAGAGTTATAAATAGAACTGGATTTTAAGCTAAAATAAAGGGAAGTATATACACATATACATTCCCTTAGTGAATAAACATGGCTGTCTATGGTCTTTGCTTAGCAAATATCATTTGTTTTCAGATGTGGTTAAGAGGAATTTTTAATTAAAGCTTTGTTGCTGAATTTTAAGAAATATTTGGAAAGCTTGTCTAGTTAGCAGTAGTCAAAGCAGAGCAAGGAAAACAAGAAATATAATTATATGACAAACACTTTTACTAAAAGTGTGTGATTGAAGTTCTACTCATTTAAAAAGGATTACAGTACAAACTGGTTTTAAGAGTTAAGATTCAGCCCTGACATGATTTTCACCTGCAAAAATAGCCAGTATCTTGACACTGTGTACACTTGACCTAAATAAAGAGAAATGTTCAAAGGACATTTACTACAAACTGACCATTTTTCTGACCATTTTTCATTCATAAAGATTAAGGAATACTGCAGAGAAAACAGATGCAAAACAACTGTAGGGATTATCATCATCATCAATCATTATTGTCCATTTATAACTCACCTCAGTCACTATTATGTATCATAGGGCAAGATTTAAGGCGATAGTTTATAAAAAACATAAAAAATAAAACTGATAAAAATGTCATAAGAAAACAATTTTAGATTAAAAACACATAAACGGACCTCATAAGGAAAATAAGAGTTGATCAAATAAAGTAAGATGTTGGGCCCATTTCTGAGGATTTAAGAGAAACAGTGATGAGAAACGTTTAAAAGAAGGAATTCCACAAGTGTGGGGCCTCCAAAAAATGGCCTTCCCTATTGCTCACCAACTTGATCCTCAAATAGTCCTTTGTCATGTTTTTGAACGTGACATTTATGTGAAGTAAGTCTGGTCCAACTCTGGTTTGAAGGAAAATAACAATAAGAAAATATATTGGATCATACTAGATAAGGGCTAATTGTGATTGCTAAAAACCAATACTGACTCAATGACAGATAATCAGTCAATGCACTAGCTAGTAGATCAAAACAAAGAACAGAAGTAATTCTAATCAGAAAAAATTGTTTGTTGAATGGGGGGAGCATATCTATCCAGCGGTGGGATTCTACCGGTTCGGACCAGTTCTATAGAACTGGTCGTTATGATTCTGTGCAGTTCGGAGAACCGGCAAATCATGCCCCTGGATGGCCCCGCCCCTCTCTGCCTGCCCCTCCCCTCCCCGCCCAGTCAGCCCTTATCATGCATGTGCAACATTGCACGCATGCCCGACATCATTGATTGCGTTCAGTCACTCATTAAGGTATTTCTTTTTCCCCTCTCCCGATGATCAGCTGTTCCTATGATCAGCTGTGCCAGGATTCCCCTCGCTTATTTACTGTTTCGCCCAGGAGGCTTCCCTGAGGCCCAGGAAGGCAAAAAATGGAGGGAGGGGGACACAGCCCTGGGCCCCAGTGAAGCTTCCTGGGAGCAAAAACACCCTCCCAGGAGGCTCCTATGAGGCATAGGAGGCCCCAAAACAGAGCATGGGGGGGTGCTACAAGTCCCCCCATGCTCAGTTTTTCTTCCTTCCTGAGCCCCAGGGAAAACCTTCTGGGAGCAAAAACACCCTCCCAGGAGGCTCCTCTGAGGTGTAGGAGGCCCCAAAACAGCGCAGGGGGTGCTGCATGCCCCCCCCTGCTCAGCTTTTTTCCTTCCTGGGCCCCAGGGAAGCCCCCCCCCCAGGAGGCTTCCCTGAGGCCCAGAAGGCCCAAAAAATGGGGCAGGGGTTGCTGCAAAAAGAAAGACACACCCACACAGTCACATGGCCGTGTCCACCTAGCTACACCCACCAAGCCATGCCCACCTAACCATGCCCACAAAACCGGTTGTTACAAAATTTGAATCCCACCCCTGTATCTATCCCCAATGGCTGATTTAAATTCTTTAAAATAACATGCATTACCTTATTGTAAATGTTTCCACATGACTAAGTCTGGTCCTTAAACTAGTTAACTGCCGATAGAATTTTAATCCAAGCCTAAAACCAGCCCAAATATGTGTAAAAACTTTCCTAATAAACAAAACAGAATGGAAATCTTTCAGTGGCCAAAGTCTTAAAAAATATGGTAAGTATTTGATTTTTGTATGTTTTAGTATACATATAGTCCTCAATTCATGATCACAATTGAGCCAAAAATTTATGTTGCTATGTGAGACATTTGTTAAACGAGTTTTGCCTCATTTTACAGACTTTCTTTCCACCGTTGTTAAGTGAATCATTTCTGTGGTTAAATTAGTAACACAGTTGTTAAGAGAATCTGGCTTCCCCATTAGAAGTTCACAGAAATTAATCACATGGCCCCGGGACACTACAACCATCATAAATATGAGTCAGTTGCCGAGCATCTGAATTGTTATCACGTGACCATGGGGATGCTGGAACAGTTGTAAGTGTGAAAAATGGTCATTGGCTCCTTTTTTCAGTCCCATTGTAACTTTGAATAGTCATTAAATGAATGGTTGTTAAGTGGACTACCTTCATAAATTAATGTATTATATGTTTCAATTTTTTCCCATAGAAAATCAGAAAGAGAATGTATTTCCTTCTTAGTAGCTTTCTAAAAATATTGGACCCTGCAACTTCTAAGCCACAAAATAGGGGTTCAATATATGCCTGCAGGCTGTGGATCAACCAGTACAGAAAAAGTAATTGTGAATACCTGTAACTTTTTCTCCTGTTTTCTACAACTCTTGCTGCACCATAGGATGTTAGGGATGCCTCATTGGAAAAAGTTCAGAGAAACTTATCTTTACCCTTTAGATTGTCTTTTATCTTAGTCTACAACAATTCAACATTTAGTGTGAACATCTGCAGCCCACAGTGGCTTTATACATGTTTGAAATTTCTCATTCCCCAGTTTAAGTACATCGGCTTTTCCCATAGATATTCATACGTAACATTTTGGGGGATGGGCCTAGAAGTCAACAGTCTTGGGAGTAAAATAGAATCATAACTTTTCTATGATTATTATTATTAATAACTTTCCTCTTTACCTCTTTTCCATTCCAAAATACCACTTTCTAACACTGCATTTCAGAAACTTTTTTTATAACCAATGGTAAAATTTGACCTAAGTACAGTCTTAATTGCCTCAATCACTTACTATTAAAATCATTTTGAAGGAATCAGATTTTCCTATCACCTTCTTGTTTTGAAAAACTGACATTTATTTGTTTGCCCTATATCTACGCTGTGAAGTTAAAATTAGCACAAGTGTCTGGACGAAATGTCAGATGACGCTAAAAAATATCTGTTGCACAACATACCATCAAATGTGTAGCATTTAAATCAGTTAAAAATAACACCACACTTAACAAACATGGCAGGCTCCTGGATTATATCTAATGATGCGATAAACAAACTCAATAACAGAAATCAACTCAAACTGGAAAGATGGATCATGAAAATCAACAACAAACAAACTATTAGAAACATATAAATGTATAAAACTGATGGCAGAAAAAAACATAGTGGTCCATCAAATCTGTCCTTTAAGTTATTTGGGTATTTTTTGTTTTCTTTTTAATGAAATCATTATTTTTAAATTTTATTTTTATTTTATTTATGTTGGATGATGGGCATATATTTATATTAATGAGATAAATTCTCATCTGGCTGATGTTTTTTAAAACATATTAACAAGAAGTTCATACAATTTAAAGCAATTTTAAATGAAAAAAATTCTCTTTCAACTAATACTAACAGAAGGAAAATAATAACTATGCTAAAATGAGTGGGAGAGAAGGTAAATTGAAGCTTTGAATCAGAAGCTGTTAAATAAGAGTCATCAATTCTGTATGTTTAAATAGCTTCCAAACAGAAAAGCACATCGGGAATTTTGAACAACTGACCATTGATACAATATAAGAGAGAGAACTTTCAATCTATTTCTGCTGATGCAATAATAGGAAAACAATTCTCAAACTAAATATATCCAGGTTCCTTTACCTTCAAAAGTTAAATGGCCCATGCTCTGGGATAAGGCTTTCATAATGGTAGCATCTCTGATGATTTGATAAATAGAACCTGTCACATAAGCAATATTAAATCAGAGTGCCTTCTCTGAACTGGATTCCTCTGGGAAAGGCTATAAACCTGAAAGGGCCAGGGTCCAATGCTTTCCAATTGTCAAGAAATTGGAGGAGAGGAAATTGGGTGGAAGGCTATATTAGTCTAAAACAGCTTTTCTACCCAAGGATAACTTATAGTGTTTAAAGTTTAGTTTAGTTTAGTTTAGTTTAGTTTAGTTTAGTTTAGTTTAGTTTAGTTTAGTTTACTTTACTTTACTTTACTTTACTTTACTTTACTTTACTTTACTTTACTTTACTTTACTTTACTTTACTTGTCATTGCACCTCGTACAATGAAATTAAATGCCATTTTCAGTGTACATTATAACTATAAAAATACAACATAAACATACATCCTTCGCATTCTATTCAATTGAATTGAAAACCCTTAATGTGACTGGTTTAAATACTTAAACTGAAGCCTGTTAGGCTAGGATCTGAAGAATGACCAGGAGTGGTTAATTTACTAGGAACAAAGCAGATAGTTTGGTTAGGATAATGAGCTGTGGTGGCGCAGTGGCTACTTCTGCAGCCTGCTGGCAGCCTGAAATTTGGCAGTTCAAATCTCATCAGGCTCAAAGTTGACCCAGTCTTCCATCCTTCCAGGTGGGTAAAATGAGGGCCCAGATTGTTGAGGGAAATACGCTGACTCTGTAAACCGCTTAGAGAGGGCTGTAAATCACCGTAAAGTGGTATATAAGTCTAAGTGCTATTGCTATCTATGAAAATGGATTTAAAGGGTAATAATCTAAGCAAGTTTGATTTCAGCAAATGCTCACTGAACCATCTTTTATTTCAAAAGGGAAAATGTGTTCAAGAAAAAGGAAAATAACATAGTATAAATTACCCATCACTAATTTTGAGGATAATTCTGGGAGTTGGAGTCCATCAATCTTAAAGCTGCTGAAATTGAGAAGCACAGAGATAGAGGGTAAGAAATGGGTGATTCCAAACAGCTATGCCAAATAAACTTTGGGTAATAAAACTTTTGGATACAAAACTTCTTTCGAAAGACCAACGATCAAATAATCCATAGAATGGTGAACAGAGTCTGAAATGATTTGTTCCAATCATCCTGCAAAACAACCCCAAATAAACAGAATGTTTCACTGTCATTATATTTCACATTCAAAATGTTATGCCCCCTAACTAATATCCCTTTAGGCCAACCTTATTTTAACACTGTTGGCCAAGATAAAGTACTTTACAAACGCTGTAGAAAATGTTACAGGGTCTCCAGGGTTGAGTGAATGACATTCTATAACCTTTGGCTGCTGTTCTCTGTGCTTTATCTCCTGAAGAAGCTTTTTCATTCTGTTTAATGATAGGGCTTAACCTGGGAATCAAGGGGTACAATTTCTCAAGTTATTTCCCAAGTTACTTTAAGACAACACTGCTTAAGATGACAGCATACTATGTGTTTTGCCAATGTGCAGATTGAAAATGATTTCTATTTTTTATTTCTATTTTATTTATTAAATTTGATTGCCACCCATCTTGCCACAAGGCCTTTATATGGTCCTTTGAAATACTAGTGGTGAATCTGGAACTTTCTGAAAACAACAAATATACTTTAACTATTGAGCTGTAATATTGCAAGAGATGACCAGGCTGAGCCCAAAGGAAGGGTCAATTGTGTCATCAGTCATGAGTCCCTTCACACCCACAAGAGATCTAAGTCCAGCCCACCTTGAATTCCTTATGTATCGCCAAATTGCTTTGACCATTAGTACTTCAGATTCTTGTAGGGAGCTTAAGCTTGCAATAAATCTTGTTAGCCATTTGAACTACCTGGATCTCCTGATTTCCCTGGCGCTTGATAGATATTTTCCCTAATTCTGTCTAAAGACTAAGCACAAATTGGCCTGGAAGAGAGATCTTTGGGATGATCTCTTGAGTGATTTAGTATCTGCTTAAATTGTGTCTAGATGTGGTCCAGATTTTTTTTCAGCAAACAGAATATATTGTCCCCTGGCATTTCAGGACTTCATCCACAAGGTGTGCTGGGGTTGTTTGGTGAACATAGAAGCCATTGAATGCATGTAGGATTATCAGATCTGGGCTACTAAAATCCTTATGAATATTAGATGGCAGCAAATGATGAATATGGAAAACTATCCAGTGGTTGCTGGGATTTGCTGGGAAGCCAGATCTGGTACTGCTGAGCCCAGAACCCAGAATATACCTCCTACTGAACTTTATTTATCAATTTTGCAGCATGAGTTTGTTCTTCAAGCTTACAATTCTCTATCTTTATTTCAAGGGAAAAACTATTCTAATGACAATAAGAGATAATGTTCACACATATGTTATGTAAATAGAAAGGAATTCGAGGAGAAAGGGCGAGGGCTTTTTTTGGAAGAGGGTTATGTCTAGTTGGGAAATACAGGTAAAATCAATTATTTATGTGATTTACTTGCAGCCTCAATCCAAACACACTCTAATAATCTATGGTGCATCTTTTAGAGAATGCTGAATGCCAAAAATAAGGTGGAAAACTTATGTCAGTGAAATATCTAGTCATCATCCTCACAAATATTGATGGATTGTAGTTTGTGTAGTAAGATTATACACTTTCCTAGAGGATAATTCTGTTGAGTGATATCATTAAAATAGCATGCTGATGCAGAATCATTTCCCAAAGAAGTTTGTCTGATACTAATTTTAGCACTAGCTAAAGCCTTTTTTTAAAAAAAGTCATCAAGGCATTTAAATCACCACTGATTTATGCATATAGAATTTGATTCCGAGTCCGTAAGCGATGCTTTATTTTCACAATGGACCCTTTGTCAAGTAACCTTTCTGTTGCTAAATGTTAATAGTTTTGATTTTTAAAGTTATGACTGCATCTTGACTTTTAATGCTGTATTTCATTTCTTGTATTGTAAGCTGTCCAAGAAATGTGTTGATGGATGGCATATAATATATTAGCAGGAATAATGGCATAGCTGTGACAGCAAAATGGATTTTTCCCCATGTATTGAGATATTGGAATGTTGAAGACCAACATCAAAGAATAGCCTCGTCCCTCTGAGTCAAGTTGTGAATTTCTAGGGACGTCTAGCTGGCCACTGTGAGAAGCAGAGTGCTTTATTAGGTACAATAAAACTAAATTTAACATACACCTAATGACAAAGAAAATGTCTGAGTAAATAGAGTACGGATGTATATATGTTTGTATGATGGGTCATTATAGATGCTTCCCAAGCAATAGACCAGTGTGGTGTGTGTGTGCGTGTGTGTGTGTGTGTGTGTGTGTGTGTGTGTGTGTAAATATACATATTAACAAAACTAATGGAATAAATTACATATACATTTAATTAACAGCCCTAAAACTATGTGATAAAATCGAATAAGTACCCTCCTCTATCAGCCCTTATTCTGCATCTCTTCCTACTGTATTGATCACCTACTACTAACAATGGATGGGGGATGGGATTGTTCCCCTTAGCTCCTGCTACCTCAGGAGTTATAAAGATGCAGCTCAGTTCTTTGCTTGCATTCTTGCAGCACCATGCTATCTGTAGTACAGCTATTCAGAAAGGAATTATACAACTAACTTTGCTTAATGATCAGTTTAAACAAGGAGAGTCTGGTGTAATCTTGTGAACTGATTTTCCCTGTAGTTAAGGCTGCTTAAGAATGAAGCAAAGAGATGTCATGGAGATGGAGGTGCCATTGTGATGCTTCATGCCATTCCTACACACTGCTGGAGTATGTCATGATCATTGCTGTCAGTGACCCAAACCTTCTTTAGAGGTTTCAAATTTGGGATGCTGAGAAACATGCGGTAAGGATGCTTTCCCCCCCCTCCCCTCAAAAAACAGTGTGAGATATTACTTGTAAAGTTTAGATAACTTAGATAGTTGGCCAACTGGATGAAAATTATAGAAACTGAGTATCATCTATGGAGAGCACTAAACTAGGGAAGATTGATTTAAATCCTCTGTGACAGGGGTCTCCAACTCTCTGGTCCGTGGACCAGCACTGGGCCGTGGCATGCCAGAAACCGGGCTGCGTAAACAAGCGAAGCCCCATTTGTGGGAGGCAGGCAGCATGCGAAACCATGCCCCGTCCGATTCTACAGAAAAAAATTCTCTCTACGGAACTGGTCCCTGATGCCCAAAAGGTTGGGGGCTGATCAGTGGTGGGATTCAACATTTTTACCACCAGTTCTGTGGGTGTGGCTTGGTGGGTGTGGCTTGGTGGGCTTGGCAGGAGAAGATTACTGCAAAATCCCCATTCCCTCCCCACTCCTGAGGGAAGGTTACTGCAAAATCCCATGTCCTTCCTACCCCACTAACCTGCTTTCCAGCTCCGTTCTCCTGTGCAGGGCAACAAAAGAAGACCCAGCCAATCAGCTGGGACTCGGGAGGCAGAGAATAGATGGGGGCAGGGCCAGTCAGAGATGGTATTTTCCAGTTCTCCGAACTACTCAAAATTTCTGCTACCTGTTCTCCAAAACTGGTCAGAACTTGCTGAATACCACCTCTGGGACTATATCTTTTATATGATATTCTTTTTCAAAACTATTTTCTTGTAAAGCATATCAAACAAAGACTGGATCTTAGAACAAAGGAAGTTCTTGTGCTAGAGTTCTTCAGTTCATGGCCAGTGCAGTAGCTGGGATGCCCTGCATGTTCAGTAGCAAAATTGAGAAGACAACAGCGGTGCTTAAAAAGACCGCAAATATGGTCAACCAGGAATGTTGCTGACACTAAAATTAGCAAATGGAAGACTATTCAAATCCTCTCTCTTACACAGAGCGCTCAGGCACAAAGTGAAGACTTGGATGATATGGTTTCTACACCAAGCAACAGTGTCCAAATCTCTTCTATTACACAAAATGTTGATCTAAGCATTTTCTTGATGTGTGGATTTTACGTTCCCAAATCCTTAGCACTAACTAACTATTCTGGATGGGGAATCCTGGGAATCTAAGTCCATACTTCTAAAAGGCATCCCGTTTGGGAAAGGCTGACCTAGGGCTAGAGCAAGGAAGCCATAGTGCTGTCAGGTAATAAGCCTTAGAAAGAAAAGCTAATGGCTCAGCCAGGAGATGGATAGGTGATGACAGGACCTGGGTTGCATAGCCACACTTGGATTCCATTTCTAGGTCACACAAGAATGACAGAATGTTGAGAGCTGCCTTTTACATAGAGATAACTTCTAGAAGTTAATAAGAGTTGTGACAATAATTCTATTTTTACGTTTTACAGGGAAGAAGACAGTGAACATGTCATTCATGTTACCATTCCGGTTTGTTGCTATTTTTTAAATTCCACATTATCTTCAATAATATTCCCAGATTAAATACACAGTGGAGCTACCTGTCAGTCCTTCAAGATAGTCCAGACATGAAGCACAAACTATGAGTACTAACAGTATGTTTATTGTAAGATACAGCAACAATCTTGCAAGTCTCCTTTAATTTTCATGTTCCAGAAAACTAGAGAGAGTCCCATCTGAAATGCTTCCTCTGTCCCATTTCTTGTCCTATGGGCTTAAATAGTTCCTGCATGATGGTTGTCTAATATTCCTTCTGTCTTCCAAGGTCATTCCCACATACCATTACAGTAGCTCTATTTCTTTTTAGGAATGTGAAAAGTTGGTAGAAAGTTCACGATGCCAGCTTACTCAGTATTACAGGTGGTCCTCATTTAATGACCCTTCTATCACTGAATGAGTGGTACTTATTAACAAATCTATCCTCCCTCCTTCTCTCCTCCTCCTCCTCCTCCTCCTCCTCCTCCTCCTCCTCCTCCTCCTCCTCCTCCTCCTCCTCCTCCTCCTCTCTTCTTCTTCTTCTTCTTCTTCTTCTTCTTCTTCTTCTTCTTCTTCTTCTTCTTCTTCTTCTTCTTCTTCTTCTTCTTCTTCTTCTTCTTCTTCTTCTTCTTCTTCTTCTTCTTCTTCTTCTTTTCTCTCTCTCTCTCTCTCTCTCTCTCTCCCTCTCTCTCTCTCTCTCTCTCTCTCTCTCTCTCTTGTGAACTACCCCTCTCCCTCAGTCTATTTATGGCTCTCACAGTGTTCTCACATCACATGATCTTCCCTTTCAGCTTCCCACAAGCAATGTCAATGGGAAAGCCATCAGGAAGTTGGAAGTCATGGTTACGTGTGGTCCTTGCTTAATGATGGCAAGTAGGACTTCTGTAACTGCTGTCACTAAGTGGTGTAGGCTATACCGTATTATGACTGCATTGTTTAATGACAGAATTTCTGGTTCCAATTAGCATTGTTAAAGGAAGACTACCTGCCTTCCTGGCATCTGTGTGTGAATGAAATGGATCAGACAATTCCAATAGATTGAATTTTGTTTTATTCTTTGGAGAAACATGCCTCTGTAAGATGATGCATGTTATCTAGGAAAATTGTCCATAGTCCACAGTTCCTGATAAAATTCACTTGAGTGCATCTTACTTTTCCAAAGATGAAAAATTCCAAAGCAAAAAGTAACCTAGGTTTGGTTTCTTTGGTAATTTTACTATGTATTTACAATGATACATAAGAACAAGGAGTGAACAAATGCAAGTTATATATGAAGAGCAAAATACAAGGACAAGTAGATGAATTTGTATACTTTGATAGACTGTTTACTAAAGATGGGAAATGAATAAATTTCCAAGCTATGCAAAATGTTGATAAAGACTGGGCATAAAGATGTGGACATAAACTGTTTCAACTCCTTCCCTCAAAACGACGCTATAGAGCACTACACACCAGAACAATCAGACACAAGAACAGTTTTTTCCTGAAAGCCATCACTCTGCTAAACAAATAATTCCCTCAACACTGTTCAACTATTTACAAAGTGTACACTACTATTACTGTTAATCTTCTCATCACTCCTTATCACCCATCCTCTCCCACTTGTGATTGTAGGACTGTAACTTTGTTGCTTGTATCCTTACGATTTATATTGACTGTTTCCTAGTGTGATTTGATTGTTGATTGTACCCTATGACTATCATTAAGTGTTGTATGTTATGATTCTTGATTCTTAATGAATGTACCTTTTCTTTATGTATACTGAGAGTATTTACACCAAGACAAATTCCTTGTCTCTTCAATCACACTTGGCCAATAAAGTATTCTATTCTCTATAAAGTATTCTATTACATGGTCTGTTTTAGGGATGAGTGGGTTGGTTTTTTTTAAGGAAAAATGTCTCTTTCTAAAACCATACAGGCAGGGAATGGATTATATTATTCACCAAATTAGAACATAGAATAACAGAACTGGAAGGGACCTTGGAGGTCTTCTAGTCAAACCTCCTGCTTGAGCAGGAGACCCTATACTATTTCAGACAGGTGGTTGTCCAATCTCTTCTTTAAAATCTCCAGTGGTGGAGCACCCACAATTTCTGAAGGCAAGCTATTCCACTGGTTGGCTGTTTCAACCATTAGGAAATCTCTCTTTACAATTATATTGTGACTTTCCCTTTTTCTACCTTCCCTTTCCTGTACAATGAGCACTCCAGCACTGCTTGGTCATTAGAAGGAGATACTACAGGTGAAACTCAAAAAATTAGAATATCATGCAAAAATTCATTTATTTCAGTAATGCAACTTAAAAGGTGAACCTAATATATGAGATAGACTCATTACATGCAAAGCAAGATAGTTCAAGTTGTGATTTGTCATAATTGTGATGATTATGGTTTACAGCTCATGAAAACCCCAAATCCACAATCTCAGAAAATTAGAAGATTACATGCAATCAATAAAACAAGCATTGTACATAGAACAATATCGGACCTCTGAAAAGTATAAGGATGCATATGTACTCAGTACATATTGGCCCCCTTTTGCAGCAATTACTGCCTCAATGCAGCGTGGCATGGAAGCTATCAGCCTGTGGCACTGCTGACGTGTTATGGAAGACCAGGATGCTTCAATAGCGGCCTTCAGCTCTTCTGCATTGTTCGGTCTCATGTCTCTCATCTTTCTCTTGGCAATGCCCTATAGATTCTCTATGGGGTACAGGTCAGGCGAGTTTGCTGGCCAATCAAGCACAGTAATCCCACGGTCATTGAACCATGTTTTGGTGCTTTTGGCAGTGTGGGCAGATGCACAATCCTGCTGGAAAATGAAGTCAGCATCCCCATAAAGCTCATCTGTGGAAGGAAGCATGAAGTGCTCCAAAATCTCCTGGTAGACGGTTGCGTTGACCCTGGACTTAATGAAGCACAGTGGACCAACACCAGCAGATGACATGGCTCCCCAAATCAACACAGACTGTGGAAACTTTACACTGGGCTTCAAGCATCTTGCAGTGTGTGCCTCTCCATTCTTCCTCCAGACTCTGGGTCCTTGGTTTCCAAATGAGATGCAAAAGTTGCTCTCACCAGAAAAGATGACTTTGGACCACTGAGCAACAGAGCAGTTCTGTTTTTCTTTAGCCCAGGTAAGACGCTTCTGACATTGTTTGTTGTTCAGGAGCGGCTTGACAAGAGGAATACGACATTTGAAGCCCATGTCCAGGATCCGTCTATGTGTGGTGGCTCTTGATACACTGACTCCAGCCTCAGTCCACTCCTTGTGAAAGTCCCCAACACTTTTGAATGGCCTTTTCCTGACAATCCTCTCCAGGCTGCCGTCATCCCTGCTGCTTATGCACCTTTTTCTTCCACACTTTTCCCTTCCACATAACTTTCTATTAATGTGCTTTGATACAGCACTTTGGGAACATCCAACTTCTTTTGCAATTACCTTTTGAGGCTTTCCCTCCTTATGGAGGGTGTCAATGATGGTTTTCTGCACAACTGTCAGGTCAGCAGTCTTTCCCATGATTGTGATTCCTACTGAACCAGACTGAGGGACCATTTAAAGGCTCAGGAACCGTTTGCAGGTGTTATGGCTTAATTAGCTGATTAGAGTGGGACACTTTGAGCCTAGAATATTGCACCTTTTCACAATATTCTCATATTCTGGGATTGTGGATTTGGGGTTTTCATGAGTTGTAAGCCATAATCATCACAATTATGACAAATCACGGCTTGAACTATCTTGCTTTGCATGTAATGAGTCTATCTCATATATTAGGTTCACCTTTTAAGTTGCATTACTGAAATAAATGAACTTTTGCACGATATTCTAATTTTTTTAGTTTCACCTGTATATTGAACACTCCAAGCATGAAGCCAACCCTTATGCATAGTAAAACTCCAGTGAATTGGAGAGATTATTAGTAATATTTCCTTTGGATACATATATGCTCTTCATGCAGCAGCAGAAGTTTTCTCCAAGTGTATGATGCATTTCTTCAGACCCAGAGCCTTGTAGTGCCTCCATATCCATAACAACTTTCCTTGGTATCAGCCACCTGAGCCATTTCTTGGGATGCATCCAGCTGCTATTAACATCATACTGTTCTGTATCATTCTTTTGTTTACAGACAACAAGCCATTTTCCTAGAGAGTTTGATAAATGTGTTATGTCCTTATTAGCTTGAGAATAGTATATTTATTGCATTGATGATTTTTAGATCATCCTAGTCACAATTAGAAATGCTTGTGGACCAACCTTTCAGCCAAATGTTGGAAGAGCAACCACAGCCAGGGAACGTATTTTCACATGTGGTGAACATGTCCCCAAGTACGAAAGTATTGGCTCAAAATTTGAGCATGATTAGAGGAGTTAACAAAAACAAAAGATCAAATTCAAACCAGAGATTTTTCTGTTAGGTATGTTAGAACCGACATGGGATAAGAAGCACCAACACCTAATACTACACATTATAACCGCTGCAAGAATCTCTCTAGCTCAAAACTGGAAACTGACCACAACACCCACAGATCTAGCGGTGATTAATAAGATACATCAATGCACAGAAATGATTAGACTAACTATGTTATTAAAAAACAGGGAAGAAGAAGAATATTTTACAATATGGAATATATGGTATAACTGGTTAAAAAAGAAGTGGAGTAGAAATGTTTTGTAAAAATGACCTATGAAATCACAAAGAAGAATATGATATATAACCTATGTGTGTGTATATATGTAAAGTAATGTAGATAGATAAGTATTGCACTTTAACAGCAGTATAACAAGTAAGGAATTAGTAAATTAACTATAGATATACTTATGGTAAATGAACTTAACTGTTATTAAAGGACATGTACACTGCTATGATATCACTGTAAAATGTGAGAACTTGTTTCTCTTTTTAAATTTTTTTGAAACCTTGAAATATATATATATATATATATATATATATATATATATATATATATATATATATATATATATATATATATATATATATATATATATATATATTCTTAAGTTTTTGGTACTTACATGTATGGCCTTCAGCTTTGTTCGGGTATTTTCCCACGTCATAGCAGTGGTGCCCTTAAAGTTGTAGCAACGTTTCAGCAGAATCTCATCTGCCATCATCAGGCTTCTGTATTGTGTCCGTCTGTGAGTCAGACTTTTACAGTGGTTTCAGATTTAAATTTGGGGCAGCCTATTGCTGTGCCAGAATGGTTTTTTTCTTCATCCTGATTGGTTGGGAGTCTTGGTCTGTGTTTATTGGTCTCGGAGTTTGCTGTGTTCTGCTTGATTGGTGTCTCTAATATCTTCTGTCTGTTTTTTGGCTCTTTTTGTATCTTGATTGGCTGGCAGCATTGTGTTACTTTATTGGAGGCCATTAGTGCAGCTTGGCTTCGGGTAAATGGACGGCTATCATTAGTTAGGCAGCTGGGTTTCATCTGGGTGCCTGGTTGGGATGTGTTTGAGCTGGAGGTATCAGGGGGGATCTGTTTGTGCCCAGGTGTTTGCCTGGCTTGTGGTGTGGAGATTTTTTTGTTTGTGAGTGCAGGCTTCCAAATGATTGACAGCCTGGTGGAATCATCTCTTCTATTCATGCTTTCTGGTCTTTTTTCAATCTCTATGGCTTCTCTGATGATTCTGTGGCTAGGGTTTTCTATAGTGGCTAGGGTTTTGGTGCCATTGAAGTTGATGCTATGACCTGTGGCTTCCATGTGTTGGACTAGTGAGGAAGTGTGTTCCAGGTTTTTGACTGCATTTTTGTGTTCATCCAGGCGGGTGCTTATTCTTCTATTGGTCTGTCCAATATATGTGGCCGGGCATGATGCACAGGGGACTTCGTATATGCCTTGGTTTTCCAGGTCAATTTTGTCTTTGGAGTTTCTGAGGATGGCTGCTATTTTTCTGTCTGTTTTGAAGGCAGTCTTGATGTGGTGTCTGTATAGTATCTTACTAATTTTGTCTGTAGTGCCTCTTATGTAGGGCAGGACAGCTGTTCCATGGGTCTGTTCATCTTCTGGGTCTCTATTATGTCTCAGTGTGTTTTTGTGGATCAAGTTGGTGATTTTGATTTTGTGGAAGCCGTTGGCTGTCAATATTTTAGTCAGGGTGCATAGTTCAGTCTTAATGTGTGTCTTGTCTGCCAGGCGTTTGGTTCTAGTAATTAGTGTTTTAGCCACGGAATTTATCTGTGCTGGGTGGTGGTGGGATTGGGCGTTGAGGTAGCGGTTGGTGTGTGTTTTCTTCTGGTATATGGTGTGTCCTAGTGTGCCATCTGTTTTTTTGTAGATTAATACATCTAGGAATGGTAGTTGTTTGTTTCTGTTTCCATGGTGAACTTGATTTTGGGGTGTGCGCTGTTTAGGTGTGTTAGGAAATTGTTTAGGTTTTCTTGTCCATGGGGCCAAATCACGAATGTGTCATCGATGTATCTATTTATTTATTTATTTATTTATTTATTTATTTATTTTTAAAACAAGTTTTATTAAAAATTTCAACAACAAACAAATCATTACATATTTAAATCTTTTCCTGTCTTTCTACAGAAATTTCCCCAATATTCTCATAAAACACAAACAAACACAAACAAACATAAAAAAAATCTTTTAGTAAAGTACCTTGGCCCCAGTTACCTCTCTTTGCATGGGCAGCGCATATCACTCTTCACAATTCTATCTTATTTAATCCATCTTAATTAAATCATTATATTTATATCTTTTGCCCATTCATTATCCCTCTATCTCTTCTTATAATAAAAAGAATTTCTCCTGAAATCACTAATCAGAGTATGATGCCTTTCTATCCTCCCCCTAAGTTAGTAAAATTAACATTCAACATAACAAATACCCAATTCGGTTCTGCTTGGTACATTCTATCCACCAAAAATGTTTAAATACATTGTATCCTCCTTTCCTTCAATATTTTATTACATTTTAAAAATCAATCATTATTAAAGACTTCAACATTTTAATTTCTTATTAAATCTTAAACCATTCTAATTTACTATTTCAAATATAAATGTTACAATACCATCTTCTGTACCTAGCAGAATCTTTCTTACAGAAGTTTATATTTCATCCTTTGTCCCTAAAAAAATTCCTCTTCTCCCATCCAATTTTAAAACTTTGAGGCTTTTCTCCGCCTTTCCCTTTCTTTCTTCCCCCACCAAATCTTCCTACCCCCCTTCTTCTTCTAACCTCTGCCTTGCTGGGATCCCTTCTCTGTTGTGTTCCCTTTTTCTCTTGTTTGCTATCATTATATTTACTTTGCATCATATTTTTCTCTTTCTCAAATGTTTTAGATCTTAAGTCCTTCATTTTCCTTGCTCTCTTCCTTCCTTCTTCCTTAGATAAGTTTTGGGATTCAATAAAGATGGCGTCTTCGTCTTTTCCTTGTTGTTGTTCTTCTGTTTCCATCTGTTTCATTGTCTGTTGGTAATTGACCAGCGCCATTTCTAGAAATAGAAAAGCTTTCTCCATACCATCTTTGCAGGCTGCTTTTGTTTGCTCATATTCATCCCTCAGGTCTTCAAAAGGGAAAGCCATTATAAATAAATCTTTTCTTTTCTTTATTCCTCTTTCTTCTTACACCAACCAAATATTCCGAGAGAAAGGTAAAACAATCCCAAAATCCACAATCCTCAATAAATCCAAGCAAGCCAAAATTCCCCCTTCCTCTTCCAGGGGTGGTATCAAACAAATAAAAAGAGAGTCCAAATCTATATTTTAAAGCCTTATTAAAATTATGTTTCTGTCCTCAAATCTTCAAGGCATCTCCTCCAACAAGATCCAAATTTATATATTTTCTTTATCCTCTCCCTTCCGGCTTAATTCCGTCGGGAGGGAGAGTAAACTTTCCTTTCAGCACCTCAAAATTGCCGCTTTTTTTCTCTTGTGGAAAAAATCATCAAAAAACCATCTTTTCCAGGAATTAAATTAGATAAATCTCAAAGCCCTGGGTCGACCAAGAAGAACTTTCACTTTCAATAACTTTCTCTTCTTCCTCCTGCGCATACTTGCCCTGCTGCCAACTTCTTTGTGGCGGCCATTACGGACCGCCGCTGCACCGTCCTGGTAAAAGGGGGTTCTGCCGGCCAGGGAGGGGGTCTGCAACACCCCCAGACCCTTCCTCCGGATCCCCCTTACCTTCAGCTACCCCTGCAGGGCAGCCTTGCTCCGCACCCATCCGGGTCAGAGCCCCAAAACGGCTAGCGCGGCAGGGATCACGCAGCTTCGCGAATCCCTACCGCTTGCGAAGCCGACAAACCGGAAACCGTCATCGATGTATCTTAACCATAGTTTGGGTTTGAGGATGGCATTGGCCAGGGCTCTGGATTCGAATTCTTCCATGAACAGGTTTGCAATGACAGGTGACAGTGGTGATCCCATGAGAGCTCCTTCTATTTGTTTGTATCTTTGTCCTTTGTATATGAAATATGTGTTGGTTAAGCAGTGTTCTGTTAGTTCCATGAGGTGTTTAGCTGGTTGGTATTTATTTTTGATGATTTCAAGGGTCTCTTTTATCGGGACTTGAGTGAATAGTGAAACCACGTCAAAACTTACAAGCAGATCTTCTTGCTCCACGTGTAGATCTTTGATCATTTCCAAGAAGTGGTATGAGTTTTTTACATGAGAAGCTGCTGTTTCAGCATGGGGCTGTAGCTCTTTTGCTAGGTGTTTAGCTAGGTTTTGTAGTGGTGCTCCTCTGGAGCTGACTATGGGTCTGAGAGGTATGCCTTCTTTGTGTATTTTTGGGAGGCTGTATAGTTTGGGGCATCTGGAAGATTTCTCTCTGGGTATGATCGTGTGTTGGATCTCTTTGGAGCTTTGTTGGAGCTCCAGCTCAAACACATCCCAACCAGGCACCCAGATGAAACCCAGCTTCCTAACTAAATGATAGCCGTCCATTTACCCGAAGCCAAGCTGCACTAAAGGCCTCCAATAAAGTAACACAATGCTGCCAGCCAATCAAGATACAAAAAGAGCCAAAAAACAGACAGAAGATATTAGAGACACCAATCAAGCAGAACACAGCAAACTCCGAAACCAATAAACACAGACCAAGACTCCCAACCAATCGGGATGAAGAAAAAACCATTCTGGCACAGCAATAGGCTGCCCCAAATTTAAATCTGAAACCACTGTAAAAGTCTGAATCACAGACGCACACAATACAGAAGCCTGATGATGGCAGATGAGATTCTGCTGAAACGTTGCTACAACTTTAAGGGCACCACTGCTATGACGTGGGAAAATACCCGAACAAAGCTGCTTGCTTTTCTCCACCTTTCCTGTTTGGCATGTCCTTTTAGCCACATAAACTTATGGTTCATTTTCTAGGCTTCCAGCAATTTTCTATATCCTAGTAGGAAAACACTGCAACAGTTACGTCTCCTGAAGAAAAAGGCTAAAAATGACATTATTACTGCTGACCTGGCTGCTAAGAAGCAAGACATCGAAATGAGGATAGAAAGGGTGGCCCAGTACAGAGAGGAACTTCAACAAAAAGATCAGAATGCAAGTATTATTTCTCATCTGTGAGGAAGGTCTATCATCTCTTTTACACAAAATGTAAAACATAAAAGTGTAAACTGGGCATGCAAATGAGGATTCCTTTTCTTATCCAATTATGTGGAGGAAACTCCTGCTTCTGCTTTTAAAGTGGGATATTAAATTGAAACCACTTTAATGGATGGCCTACGTTGGGAATTTTTGGGATGCTAGTTTTCTTGACTTTTTGTACAGTTACACATTTTTCCTTCTGTGCTTTCTCCTGACTAGAATTTCCTACCTCCTGTTTTCTTTCTGATGTTTTTCTTACGAATATTGATCTTAGGCATTAATTCCTGTTTTCCCATACATTTAAAAATATTTTTATATTTTATATTCTGTGAGATTGATATTCCTATGGAAAATCTTCTAAAAAGAGAAAGAAAAAACAGGAGTAATAGAACATACTCTGCAGAAACCACTTATTTTTCAGGTAATTTGGTGAGAGTGACCAAAGGTCAACTTTTAGAAAGTTAAGCCTTCAAGAAGAGCCTCAACCACCAAAGTCGAGTTGCTGACTCACAAATGGCTGCTGCTGGGCAGAATGGGGAAGATATTCAGGAAATAGATGGAGAATATGAGAGAGTGAGGAGATCATCAATGCTCTCTCACTTTTGCAAGGTCTCTTCCCCTTCCTTTGGGGAAAGAAGAGGAACAAAACCAACAGCATTGCTTGTCTTGGGCATGTTGGCTTTGGGGACATGCAATATTTCTTCTAAGCCCAAAGTCACTGGACTTTCTTGGTTCACTAATGCCATGGCAAGGCTCCTCTTGAGAGTATCTCACAGCATGGTTTGCAGTAGGCTGGTTTTTCCTGATGGAAGGCTGGGGCATATAGTCATTGGGAGATCAGAAGGCAGCATTATTGCTCACCGAGTCTCCAGAGAATAGATCTTGCTATTTCTTTGGTCTTTCTGCATATAATGGAGGTTTGGATTAGATGATCTTTATGGTTCATTCTAATTCAATACATCTATGATTCCTTGAAATCAATATGTCAGCTTCCCTGCCTTTGGCTAGGAAGTTGAAGCATGTTTCTAATACTTGACAGCATCTTCAAAAACCAGGAGGGCTATTACACAATTTAAGGATCTTCAAATGTAGGGTGATTTTTGCTAACCTTTAACGAGATATACTAAGAGGAATGTGATTAATAATCCTGTGACAAACAAAACAAGAACAATATATGCCAGCTGACAGATCTATACCGTGTAAGCCAGATGTCCAATCTCTTTTCTAGGCCAAACTGAAATGCATGTAGTGGGTCTTGCTGAGTTACCAAATGGAGAGTGGTATGCCACAATAGATGGAACTGATCAGTAGGAACTAGGCACATCTCTGCACCATCTGTCATCACTGGCACTATCACTGAAGCAACATAAAGTGTTTATACGCCAAAATTTATGAAGAGGAATAACATTACTTTGCCACTTCTTGTCCTAGCCTCTGTTTCATCAGAGAACAAATCTGCCATCTTTTACACATGCAGCCTCTCACATATTTGTGAATGAGTTTCAGATCTAGCCTCAGCCTACTCCCCCCCGCCCCAACTTCAACAGAATTTGAAAAGAAATTATATAAAGGTCAGGACTTTTTTCTGTCTGTCTGTCTGCCAGCACAACAATCTTCCAAGAACTGAACAAAACAGGGCCAGATTTGATGTAGGGGAAACAGATCTTCTGAATAGTAAAATTAATGCAAAATTCAGTAAACATTTTCTCTCCTTTCTTAATTAGCACAGGACTCAGGCTTATGGATTCCAAATTTATCTCCAAGATTGTGATCTGAAAAAGGAACATGCACTTGCAAAATACAAGATTGAACAAACAAACAATGCACTTAAGAAGCAAGAAATACATACTTTGAAAAGAGAACTTCAAAAACTGAAAGTAAGGTACGTGACAGATTGAGGAGACACCATGAATTTGTGCCTGAGATTATATAGTCAATGTGTATGGTTGAAGTTCCAAATCTGATGGTAATTTGCCATAGCAAGATAAAATTTTCTTGGGATCACCAGACACATGGCATGTGTAATTATCTTTATACATTAAACCATAAAATACAATCTAAAAAGTATTTCAATTCTGTTAAAAATAAAGCAAACCTAAAATATTTTGCCCAAGTAGTTCTGCATTTGGAATGAATAGGTTCATGGTTTCAGGCTTGATCTTCTAGAGCAGGGATGGGGAACTATGGGCCTTTGATGACTTGTGGACTTCAACTCCCAGAATTCCTGAGCCAGCATGACTCAAGAATTCTGGGAATTGAAGTCCACAAGTCATAAAAGAGCCATAGTTCCTGACCTCTGTTCTAGAGGCTTCAGGGTGATGTAGTCTACTATCTACTTCTTTATATAGGGTATGTCTGTTTTCTCATAGTGACTAGCAGTGCTGTTTGTACCATTAAACAAAATGCGGTGACAGCTATAGGCAGTAAATATTAGGGTGTCCTAGAAATGGGACTGAGATTTTGGAGAACCAGACAGAACTGTTTTTGCCTGTAGCATATGCTGTATTTCCTCAATATGTCCTTTCACAAGTACTTAATAAGATTTGTCAAGCAGCTCCATAAAATATAAACTCTTGTGATGAATGTGGCTGGGAAGATGAGGTTGTATTGCAATATTTCTAGGCAGTTTGTCCAAATGAATCCCGTAATTGGATAATTTGTCTATAATGGATAAATGTATGATATGCTAGCAGATATGTTCCACTTCTGTAAATATTAACACATGTATAATATGCTACCATATACATCCTACTCTCTGAGCAGTGAGAATATTAAGAAGCAGAGTATTTACCTGTACTTTAATTCCTTTAGAATGAGATTACTGAAAATTATCTGGCAAGCCATAGTATTTACATTCAATTTTGAAAGCTATTGGCTTGCTCTAGAAATAAAAGATTTAGGTGAACACTGGAGCAGACATTCAAATTATCCAGCTCTGACAAAGATTTCTAGGAAATACTCAGCTCCTCCACACTAAACATTATTTTCATTTGCCTTGGTTATGCTATTTCAGATATCACACTTAAAAATATTTCCTGATCATATAGAAGGCTATTTAGTTTCTATGAAATTTCCAGCATACAACAAAAATACTTGCCAAAATTGGCCAGGAATTTTTAATGAAATCTGGTTCAAAGCTCAATCTTAGAAGCACAATGATCAAGGATTCTGTTTAATTCTTCACTACATACAGCAGTGCTGTCATTATAAATGCTATGTCTAGCTGGAGATGTTCTAATCAAATGGTGTAGGGTCTCCTGCTTGGGTGAGGAGTTGGACTAGATGACCTTACATTACAAGGTCCCTTCCAACTCTGTTAATCTAATATTTTTCTATAATAAGAAATGTAGATTAATACCTTTGGACTAGAGGTTTATATTTAACTGATGAATGTGGAAATATATTCAGCACAGAGAAACATCTGCTTTTCATATAGAAGATTTAGCTTTGGATATTTCTAGTTAATAGATCTCAGGGAATGGGTTGTGTTCCTATCGGAAAGGGTGGACAAAACTGGATTAGATTAATAAATAATTGATCTGATATAAACCCACTTCAGAATGAGTTTGAAGTAAAAGATTGGTTGAATTTTTACTGTGCAATTTCTTAAAGTCCTCTTGAATTCAGTATAGCTTTGCTTTACACAGTTGCTAGTTGAGAAGCTGTTGCCAAGGAAAACTCCAAATTGTGGGGTCCCCATCAGTGTCATTTCTGCTAACTTGCCAATGAGCAGGGTTCCCCCGCAGCATTTCCCTTCTCCTTCTACACAACTGATAAAGAAGAAAAAAGACATTGCTAGTTACAGACCAACTCTTTATTACTTGCATTCAGAATTTAACTAAGGACAGCACAACTTACTATGTGCATACAACGATAAAGAAAATCCAGTCCTTTACTGAAAATTGACTCTTTCTTTCTCCTTTCTCTTTCTTTGAGAAGACTCAAAACAAATCTAGCAGGATTTAAAAACATAACCATATCCAAACAATTCAGTCTTCCCCCCTCTCTGTGTGCTTTACAACCTTGGCTGGCTCCCAAAAGTCTCAGAGCAGTTGATACTCTCCTCATTCTGGCTCTGCCTGATTCCTCTTGTTCCTCCTCCTGCTCCTGCCCCAAATCTAGGTTGGCTGCTCTTTGTCTCTGCCAGTCCCAGTCCTTATCCAAATGACCTCCTCTGGATGGTTCTCAATCTTTTGGCCTCAGTCCTCTCCCCAGTCAATACTCTGTGGGAGTCTTTTCTAATAACCTGTTAGTGTCATCTAGAGCAGGGGTCTCCAACCTTGTCAACTTTAAGACTTGTGGACTTCAACTCCCAGAGTTCCTCCCAGAGCTTTGCTGGCTGAGGAACTCTGGGAGTTGAAGTCCACAAGTCTTAAAGTTGACAAGGTTGGAGACCCCTGATCTAGAGTGTTAATGCTCCCTGTGAACAATTTTAGCACTCTCTTTACTTTGTTATGGTTGCATGATAACCTGTGATGACCCGGCGTGTGGCACAAAGGCAACACAGTCACAATAAGTAAGAAGAGTCCTTTTAATACCTCTAACTTTGCCCCCTATGTCCAGGTTACCTTTGGCTGGAGAAAAAACTCTCCCAAGAACAGTCTTTAAGTGGAGGAAATTCAGTCTGAAAACGAAGTACATACAAACTGTAGATAAAAATCCACACAAACTATGCTGCAGTAATTAACTTGACAGGGCAGGATAAGGAATTGCAGGCTTGAAAGGCCAGCAAAACACACACAGTTGGGAAGATGCCAGGAACCCAGATGAGCCTCAACAGTACCAGACAATTCACGATTTGCTCTCAACAGTTTGCTGTGCACAACTTCCTTTTTAAAATGCTGTATTCCCAGATGCAGCTAATGAAGGGAATCAGGGCCCCTTCCTCCCCCGTAAGCCATGCAACTCACGTTGCTCCCTTCTCCGTTCCTCCCTGTATACCCTAGGATGAAGAGGGAGTGGGCCTGGATCTCCCTCCGAATTCCCTCTCCCTTGCTGTACCTCTTCCCTGCTCTGCCCAGCCAGACTCTGCCCTTCCCCAGTTTCTTCCACAGCCAATGGAGCCACACTCCCACTTCCTGTCAGCTGCTCAGCCTCCCCCTCTGAATCAGATTCTGACAGGGGCATGACATAACCTTTCCACCATATCAGTGGCCCCCAACCTTTTGGGCACCAGAGACCAGTTCCGTGGAGAGAGGTGTTCCCACAGAATGGAGTGGATGTGGTTATGTGTGCTGCCTGTATTCAGTGGATGGGCTTTGCTTGTTTGCACGTTCCAGTTTCTTGGCATGCTGTGGACCAGTGCTGGTACATAGACAGAGGGTTGGGGACCCCTGCACTATATGACTGATAATATGTAGCTATCTCCTAGTAAGATATTTTTGCTAAACATCAATAAATATCATTGATCTGTTTCTTCAGACAACAGGAACTACAGAAGAAGATAGACAAATATAAAAGTTATGAACATTTTTTGAAAAAAATTGTCAACCTGTTGCCACCAGGTGTGTACCTATCATTAAAACATTCCTTGAGAATGATTTCCTTGAAATTGTACTGTGCCCTTAAAAAGCCACATGACCATTTGCAAAACTGTTTAAATGACCACTTACCATTATTTTAAATAATTATGTTCATCTCATTAATCATCTCTTAAATAATAAAGTAACATGTCCTTTGATTTGTCATTTAATAAAATGACAAATCAAATTGCATGTACATTCAAAGAGGCAGCAAATAAGATTCTGAGACCTAAAGCAGCAATTATTGACAATATTCGTCAGCCCCTCCCTGCTTCACAGATGCACAAATTTTGAAAGAATTAATGAAACTGATGTAAGAAAATGTAGAGATTTATTAGACTTGGTAGTTTAGATGAAAAGGTGGCCAAAGGAAGAGCTTGGCACTTTCCTTCAGATCCCAAACTTTCCCTTGACAGCTCCTCCTTTCGCATCACATAAAATCCTTTGCATTATACAATGTTGATTATTTGTATATTCTTACTTGGCAGTGAGGCATAGTGAACTGAATGTTTTATTTTTCGGAGACATGCACACTAATACAGTAGGATGGCAGTGCTATTTTATTTCTTCATTTCTAAAAGGCAAAACCAACATTCCTCTTATTTATGATCAGTTTCTGTTTTTTAAATGTTCTTTAAGGACAGAAGGGCATTTCTGAAAAATAGGCTATTTTGGCCTTGGTGAAATTGAATCCTCTATAATGCGTGTGAATGATTTTTATGGGCATATTCTCATACAAGCAGTCTCCCAGACTTGATGCTGTACTAGAGTGCACATATGGACATACATTTATTTTTATTTTTATTTGTTTTTATTTTTATTTTATTTGGTTTGTCAATTGCTTACAAGATAATAGGTATAAGTAAAAACATAGTTATGATTACATGGATACATATAAGAAAAATAAAAGAAACAATAGGACAGGGACGGTAGGCATGTTGGTGCGCTTATGCACGCCCCCTACAGACCTCTTAGGAAAGGGGTGAGGTCAATAGTAGACAGTCTAAGGTTAAAGTTTTTGGGGTTTGGGGAAGAAACCACAGAGTCAGGTAGAGTATTCCAGACATTGACCACTCTGCTGCTGAAGTCGTATTCCCTGCAATCAAGTTTGGTGTGATTAACCTTGAGTTTGTATCTATTGTTTGTTCTTGTATTGTTATGGCTGAAGCTGAAGTATACATTGACAGGTAGGACATTGCAATGTATGATTTTATATACTATACTTAGATCGGACCGAAGGTGGTGTAGTTTTAGGTTTTCTAGGTCTAGAATTTCAAGTCTAGTGGCATAAGGTATTCTGCAACGAGTAGAGGAGTGGAGAACTCTTCTTGTGAAATATTTCTGGACTTTCTCAACTGTCTTAATATCAGATACGTAATGTGGGTTCCAGACTGATGAGCTGTATTCAAGTATTGGTCTAGCTAATGTTTTGTATGCTCTAGTTAGTAGTGTAATATTACAGAGAAAAAGCTATGTAAGATTAGGTTAATAACGCTTAATGCCTTTTTGGCTATGTAGTTACAGTGGGCTCTAGCACTTAGCTCATTAGAGATGAGTACTCCAAGATCCTTGACAGAGTTTGGATCATCAACAAGGTCTTGACTATTCAGCCTGTATTTTATTTTCTGATTTTTTTTGCCAATATGTAAGACAGAACATTTATTTGTTGAGATTTGAAGTTGCCATTTGTTTGACCATTCTGATATATAGTCGAGGTCTTTTTGAAGGGTAGCAGTATTGTCTGTGGTGTTGAATAGCTTTACATTGTCAGCGAAGAGAATGCAGTTGCTCTTAATATGATCACAGAGGTCATTTATGTAGAGTATGAAGAGAGTAGGTCCTAGAACACTGCCTTGGGGGACACCACTGTTGACAGGTACAGAATTTAATAGGATGCTCCCCATTTTGACCATTTGTTGTCTGTTTGACAGGAATGCTTCTATCCAGTTATGCAGGTGTCCAGAGATACCATAAGATTTTAGTTTTAGGAGTAGTTTGTCGTGTACCACTGAATCAAAGGCTTTACAGAAGTCTATTGCTTTTCCCTGATTGAGTTGTGTAGTCCATATGTTTTTGCAGTGTAAGAGTTGCAGATTACAGGATAGTTTTTTTTCTGAAACGAAATTGTTAATTATAGAGTAGGTTGTTTGTCTCTAAGTGGAGGACAATGGATTGGTTAATAATTGATTCCATGACTTTACAGGTGACGCAGCATAAAGAGATTGGTCTGTAATTTTCAACTAGGCTGGGCTCTCCCTTTTTGAAGATGGGGATGACTGTGGCTTGTGACCATAGTTTTGACAAGGAGCTGGTCCTGAAAGATTTTTCAAAGATTATGCTTAGAGGTTATTGGGCATGATCCATTGCTGTTTACAAATAGTGAGCCAAAGAATGTATTAAAGAGCTTGGCTTTAATAGTGTCGTTGTTGCAGTCTTTACCATTAGGTCCTTTCAGGGGTGGGATAGATCTTGAGTCTTTTAGTTTGTTGTTTACAAAATTGTAGAAAGTGCGGGTGGAATTGGTGCGTAGAAGGTTTTACTCTTGTTTAATGTGATAATTGGTGCATTCAGTCTTTATCTGGTGGCATAAATTTTTGTATCGGCTTTTGAAGTTGGCAACATGACCAGATTTGTTTTTCCACCAAAATGATCTCTTTTTGGATTGAAGTTTCCTTATTGTTATGGGTAATCTGTTTTTTTCTGGTTTTGGGAGTTGTTATTGGTACATATAGTTTGATGACTCTTTTGACTTCAAGTATAAATATGTTGTAATGGTCTTCTACAGTATTGCATCCAGTGAATAGAAATTGCCAATCAAGGGATGAGAGATCATTGTCTATAAGATCATAGTTGCCTTTTTTGAAGTTATAATTGGGGATCACATTGTTGTGTTGATTTTTGTGTGGACGTATGTTGAGACAAAAGTCAATCATGCTGTGGTCACTGTTGGAAAAGGGTTCTTTAATTTATATTCCGTAAATTGAATTCAAACTATTGCAGAAGATGAGATCGAGGTAGTTGTTAAGTCTAGTATTGTTGGTTACTAGTTGTTCCAGTCCCAAGAAGGTTGCATGTATGGGTTCAGTTTTACATTCATTTAGGGTCCAGTTAATGTGAGGTAGATTGAAGTCACCAAGAAAGATAAAAGTGTGTGGGCAGGATGTTGCCCATGTTAGTAGTAAATTTAGCTTGTTTACATGTTCGATGTCATAATCAGGGGCTCTGTAACATAGTAAGAATCGAAATGTGATATTTAAGGACAGTTCACAGACGATGGTCTCAGGAGGAGCAAGCTCTTGGGTAACTTGGATATATTTTAGATGTAAGGACTTTTTATAGAAGATAGCAACACCATCTCCTCTACAGATTTCACGATCTGATTGGTAAACATGATAGTCTCTTACTGTGGTAATGTAGTCAGGGAGAGATGCATTGAGCCATGTTTCTCAGACAAATATGATGTCGAATTTAGCCATATTTAGTAAGAGGAGAAATTCAGGTATTTTATTCACAAGGCTTCTTGCATTGAGTAGCTTGCATTTAAGGCCAGTTGCATGTACTGGAATTTAGTGGACTGGCCTTTCTGCTTCACTCAGGTGGGGCTCCTAAGCTCTTCTGTAATCACTGACTTATGTGTGTTGTCCATGAATAATACGCCCTCCCTTCTTTCTGATTACAGACTTTTTGGAGCATAAGGAAGATTCTGTGATTAAAACCCTCACACAAAGGCATAAGGCCCTGTTTTCTACCAATCAGAACCTGAAGAAGCGTTTGTTCATCCAAGAAGAAAACATTGAGATAAGCCATCATAAACGTGCTGTCACACAAGAAGAACATAACACCATGAGATTTGTAATGTTGCCAATACCTGACCATGTTATGATGCTTAATTACGACTGTTTGTTTACTTCAGAGGCCTGGTTAGCCATGCTACAGAGTCTGTTCTCTACTGATTTCTTAATATGGAGTCAGTTCTGCTTTCTGAAAAGGATAAAGCCTTAAAAACTATTAAGGCTTAGTTAGGGTCTAACTATGGTCATGTCACAAAGACAAAATATTTGATTTCAGTTTTATGAATGGGATATAAATGGATAATCTATCAGGAGACAAAAAAGGCTACAACCTTCCTTTTCAGTGTATACCATTTTATATATTTCAGTATGGCCTTGTTAAAGTAAGCAAGGTATTTATTAGTTGAATATACTAATCAAAACCTGACTTTTCCTCCAAGAACTGGGATAGAGTGAGGTGGATGAGGGGATTTAAAGATGGACTGCATGCACAATTTAATTTTGTAGCCAGGTTTTTAATGTTGATGGTTTTAATATATTAGTTTAGAAGTTATAACTATTAAAACCATAACTATTAAAAATCTGGCACCAAAGTTAAGCTTCCAAATGCAGTCTATTGTTAAATCCATCTCACCCTATAATTTTTATTATTGATGTTGTTTTAATGTTGGTTGGGAGCCACTCAGAGTTTGATAAAAGACAGATGGTTATATAAATGTTAAATAAAATAATGATATAAGTAATCATTATAGCCAGTGGATGGACTGCTTCTCTTAACAGTGCAAAGGTAGGAAGACAATATTTTTTCAGATATAGCTACACCCAGTAGCAGTCCTAGCCAGTATAACTAATAGTAAGAGATGCTGGGAATTTTAGTTAGTTTAGTACATCAGCAAAATTTGAATCAGACTTATTTTGCAATTTGCTGCAAGTCGGTGAGAGAACTCTTAGAAGAATCTGATCTGCATTCTGCAATTCTCTAAGTGTTAGAGAGAGAGATTTTCTCAGCTCTTATATGAACATTGTTATAGAACGTATCAAGAATTGCACCGGGATGTTGACAAGCAAAACAGCTGTTCTGCTCCTGGACCTTGTCCAGCCCAGATGTATATTTTATTGGGGCGAAGGAAAACACTCTCAAAATAAGGACCTCATTTTATTGATCCAGATTCTAGTTCACCATCAGTCATGGAAACTCAATAGATGACTTTTAGCCACTCTCCTTAACCCAATCTACCTCACAGGATTGTGATGGGTCCATGTTCCAAGGACTGAAATTATTGTAGTGCAATCTAGCCGTCTATTGATTAAATTTTATTGCTGTAAAACTACCAACATGACATATTTGTAACTGTGTAGGTGACAGAAATCAGATGCACAGATTATTTTTCTTTTTGCAAAAGTGCATCCTTTTTTTCTATTATATGCTTCTAGGTGTTGATTAGCAAAGTTTCTGAGCTCCAGTCAAAGTACAATGCACTGAAGGAAAGAAACATAGGGCTGATTAATTATATTGATAATAAAGAAGGCCTCAGAAGTAAACGTGTAAGTATTATGCACTTCTTTTTCTCAAAATCCCTCCCCCCCCACCCCCATTTTTTCTTCCAGTGTTCAGGCTAGAGTGGGAATGGAGAAATATTGTTTTCATTTAAAATGCCACTTTGCAGTTCAACAGGGAAACATTCCTCACATCGAAGGATGGGTAGGACATACCGATAGTTCTATCATTATTTTTCTGTTACTATCGTTGATTGTTGGGAAGGAAACGAGAATGGAAAAATCAAGGTCTACTTGAAGGGGTGGTGGACAGGATGTTCAGTTGTTACCATTAGTGTACAGAAACAGTGCATAAATCAAGGCTAGGATCCCTAAGAAGGGAAGCAGAAGAATCAGAACAAAATGGAAAAAGAAAATAATCCAATCATTTGTTGAAGGGTAGGGTTATAAACAAATCAAGTATAAGTTAGCTGAAAACTGTTGCTAGCTCCAATGATATTGATCTCAGGAACAACTACACAGTTCCTGGAAAAAAGGCAGGATATAATCTTAACAAACAAATAAAAATAGCTCCTTAGGACAGTAAACAGATGGGAGAAACAGAGCAAGCTAAGTGGAAAATTGTGGGAACCAGATAGAGAATTTTAGGGAGAACCGGGAGAAGAGGCAGCCCAGCCCAGAGGTAGAGACTATGAGAAGGAAAAAAGAGAAACTGCCTTAATTAATTTACTATATTATGACTGGGAATTTCTTTTTAGAAATTTCAGCTTTATGTTTCAGCTGACTAGCATTAAAAATGTTTTCCTGGAATTTCTTGCTTCTTGGGTTTGCCACCTGTGTTGGGCTTAAAAAGCTGCTAGCATTTCGAAGTATTAAGCAAAAGTGACAGTCAGCTATAGCTGTTCTTAAGATGGAGCATAACTTAGGGCAAATCCAGACAGCCTTCTTGGTCCTTTCCAAAAAAAATGTCTACCAGCAATCTACCCACAGCTGAAACAGCTCAAGGATGGCTAAAGATTGCTTTGCTCTAGAAGTGGTGTTTTCCCTCTTATCCCCTTTCCACACACTAAATTTATTTCTTTGTTTAGGAGATTTATATAGCCACCCACCTCACAAAATGTAATTTGGGTCTGTGTGCAATACCTAATAACATTAAAACCCATAAAACATTCAATTATATGCAAAAAGGAAAACAAAAATGGAAATATAGGGGCACCCTGATGCTGAAGGGAGGCAGTGTTGAGTGACACATTGTAATAGTACCTGGGAATGATCTTGGAAGACAGAAGGAGAGACACTGTTGGGACTAGAGTTGAATAAGAGTCAGCTTAGCACACAGTAAGAATGGGGTGTGTGCAGGGGTGGGATTCAAAATTTTTAACAACTGGTTCTGTGGGCGTGGCTTAGGTGGTGGACGTGGTTTGGTGGTCATGTTATTGGCTGGGTGTGGCCAACTCAATATCACTCACATCGAGACACGCATCTCCTCGCCTGGTCTCTCATGACTGAGGGGATGCTGCAACAGTCGTAAGTGTGAAAAACAGTCATAAGTCACTTTTTTCAGTGCCATTATAACTTTGAATGGTCACTCCACACAAGCAAAGTACCAGCAAAAGAAGGGAAAAAAACTCCAGAGAAGTTCCAGAGACAGGAAGTCTAGTCCTGCCAAGAATGTAATAAGAGTTAATGGAGAGGCAGTTTCTGTAAGCAACACCAGAATGTTTCCTTCCTTACCTTCCTTACAGGATTAGGCCAGTAATTTCTTCTAACAACTGGTTCTCCAAACTGCTTAGAATGTTAACAACCGGTTCTAACGAATAGGTGCAAACCTGTAGAATCCCACCCCTGGGTGTGTGTGACATGTCAGAAGGGGCTGTAAAGGCAACAGGGAGAAATCTATTTTAGATTTTCAAAATTTTGTGATTGTAACCTTACAGTAAAATAGAACTAGCTCATCTAGGCGTGCTGCTCCTCCCGACTACCTTGAAAGACAAGCATATGTTCTGTGGCAGGAAAATCTATCTCCAGTTGGCTCTGCCAATTTCGTCTTGGGCCAACTACTTCCATCCAGGCTCTGACCTATTTTTCTGCCCCTCTGTCCTGTTTTGGCTGTGAGGGAGACCATAATCCTGACTTTTTTTAGCCTCCCTCCCCCTTTTTCTTTCTCTCTTGGAATGTGCTGGTTGATGTGTCAATTGGTTTATCTAGAGAGTGGATATCTCTGAATATAAATAGCTTGTCCCGGCTTCATGCCATTAATGGGAAGTGTAACTGAAAGGTCTGTCTTTTGTCTTTCTGTACCCTACCTGCAGAGAATTCCCTTCCCAATGATTGCTCTTTCTAAGAGTCCTGCCTCCATACTTCCTCTCCCTGCATAATGTCCTTAAGGTAGCTTACAACTCCTACACTAATCAACACACCTGAACCTTTTTCTCAAACTGCTTATCCAGAGACAGCACAAATCTGGTTAAACAATATGGTAACCAAGAAATACAAAAATTCTATGTACCTCCACCTAGTAGTTGATAATCAGATTGGTTGACCCATAGTTTTAAAGAATAAATTTAAAGTCAATGGGGAAAAAAAAACTATGTGCCATTTGAAGAAGGCCCTTTCATGTGATTGAAAGGGAAAGGGCTGGTATTTCAGTAAAGAGAGCTAACCAAATTGTGGCTTTTAAATTGCTGTGTGTTTGAAGCTTTATGGACAATAGCCCAGTCCAGAACCATTCCAAATGTGTGCTAAGTATGCACTGGAGGATCAGAAAGATTTAGGGCTGTATGAGGGGTGATTTAAGGCTGTATGAGGGGTGACATGATAGCCTGTTCCAATGTTCAGGGGTTGCCACAAAGAAGAGGGAGTCAAGCTATTTTCCAAAGCACCTGAAGACAGGACAAGAAATGGATTGAAACTAATCAAGGAGAGAAGCAGCGTAGAACTAAGGATAAATTTCTTGACAGAACAATTAATCGGTGGAACAACTTGCCTTCAGAAGTTGTGAATGCTCCAACACTGGAAGTTTTTAAGAAGAGATTGGACAACCATTTGTCTGAAATGGTGTAGGGTTTCCTATCTGAGCATGGGTTGGACTAGAAGATCTCCAATGTCCTTTCCAACTCTGTTATTCAACTTCCTATTGGCATGAGGATAAATTACCATAGTGAAGCTGTTCTGTGAAAGCACATTTAATTTATGAAGTTATAGGCATTAACAAGTGTAGTTGAAAAGCAGGCTGAATAGAAAAAGAAACACACAGTTGGTGTAAAAAGAGAAGACTCAAAATAAGAAGAGAAAACTAAGCAGTATTATCAAGTATTTGTGAAAGGAATTTTAACTGTGACTGTCTTGCAATATTTGTATTAGAGTAAAATTGGCTCAGAAATTCCAAATGTACTTTTTTCCACTCCAGATTTAAATTCTGGGTGAGGATGGTGGGATGATTTTGCATGGTGACAGTAAATGTGAATTATATTTATTGTGTTGTGGTTTGCTGGCAGCAGAATCATACAGTGGAGAAGAATGGGGACCAGCCAGGGAGTCTAGAGTGAACTCGGATGAGGGTCCTGGGTCTGAGGCAGAGATGGGACCAGGACCATCTGGGAGTGGGGTGCTGCCTTCAGAATCTGGCAGCAGCGAAGCAGAGGACCCGGGGGAGCCTGTTCCCAGTGCATGTGTGCTCAGAGATGCTAGAAGGCGAGAGCAGCTGAAACAAAAGGGGCAACTCGGCAGTAAGGCTGGGAGGTGATTGCCCCTCCCATAAGGGATAAAAGTCAGGCCAAGATGACGAAACCTTTGCAGGAAGCAAAGTAGTTCGATCGGTTCCGAGTCATCCTTGAAGCTCTTTGTACTCCGGTTGGTTTTTCTTGTACTTTGTTGGTTTCTTTTCTAGTTATTTTGATACTTCTGTTTTGGCAGCACTTCTCAGAACTGAAAGGTGTGTGCTTATTTTGGGGGACTGTTTG
Organism: Notechis scutatus; assembly: GCF_049901735.1. Taxonomy (NCBI): domain Eukaryota; kingdom Metazoa; phylum Chordata; class Lepidosauria; order Squamata; family Elapidae; genus Notechis; species Notechis scutatus. The sequence continues at coordinate 301,770,378 of NC_142009.1, forward strand.
AACTTAATTCCAGCTGGGAATGAAAACAATTCCCAGCGTTGCAATAAAATAGGTTTTGTTTTTAAAACAAGTTTGTGAATAATTATGGTTTATGAAGCCTGGGTTAGAAAATATTGATCAGAGTTTGTATTATTAGAAAGATTTTGGTTTGTGGCAAGGAACAATTAAATTTATAAGGTGCTTTAAAAAAATCTTGATCAGGCAGGAAGGCTACTTGAGCTATAGCAGAAGAATAATGTCTGATTGATTGGAATATTCCTCTATTACGCTTATTATAGAGTGAGAAAATTCAGGGGCATAATGTTAATGAAGATGGTGCTGTATTTAACTTTCATTTTACCTTTGATAAATAGCCACCTGTGACTTGTTCAATGCAAGTCAATAGAGGCAACTTGTTTTTTTCTTACATCTCCTTAAGGTTCGTCTATCTACTTCTTTATATTTCCTGCAGACTCGACAATTAAGCCAGATGCTGGTAGGAATTTCCAACATGGCAGAGCGGTGCTATATGAAGCATTATGGTCCTTTGGAGCAAATGACTTTCCAGTCCAAGCTGGATATGATCCAAGTAGGTAAATCTATTTGTGCTTCTCAAATCAAACTTGCACCGAGCAGAGCAGTGCAGAGCAGAACATCTTATCTATTGAAGGAAGTGTAAATCTAAAGGGAAGGAACATTTATTCATACATAGTAATTACAGATGTCATTCTGTTACCTCAAAACTTCTGTTGTTTTTTCATCCTTGAACTGATCCAGGATTCAATGCTTTGACCCCTCTGCAAAAGCTTTTCCCAGGCCCTTTCACACTTCATGTTGAGTTCATAAAGTGGTGTTCAGGCTTCCAAATTTCCATGTCTAAACAGCAACTGCTGCCTCAGACATTTAGTAGTGTAATACAGTACTTACATCATTTGCCTGAAATGCAGAACATATTCATATTTGAACGCATGAGAGATATTTTTAAATGAAATATCCACTTCAATCTTTAAGGAAAAGTCGCTGGTGCACAGTCCATAGTTTTTCCTGTAATATGAGTAGCAGGGTTTCATTCCTGCTGCTAAATACCCCCAAATGTATAGTACTTTATTTGGGTTATTTGGAAGCTGGGTAAAAAACAAACAAACAAAGCCTGCAGTGTTTCAAGGATGCATCAGTGGGCTTATTCAACAGAAACCACACTAACAAATGAAAAAAAAATGCACCAGAAAAATGAACGGATAAATCAGGGAAAGAATGACCTGCAGTATTGTGTTTTGAATTGAAGTTCTGTGAGACAGTGAATGTTATAACCGCAGTGCAACTGGGAACATTTTTGGTAACAGCAGGTACAGAAGAAATTAGAGAGGCGCTTGCTAGGGACCATTGACCCAGGGGATGGTGCATGTTGCCATTTCATGTGTTACTAAATGCAGGGGTTCGCCTAGGAGAGAGCAACAAGTGGTAAGGAAAATGAAACACTTGAGCCAGTACCAGTTCAAAAATATTATTTTCAACCTTGAGAAAGAAAACACAAGTGGAGGCTACTTCACAATCTTTAGAGATATCAGATTTCCCACAAGCATCTCCAATTGATATGCCATCTTGCATATGTACACAGTATTCAATTTGCATTTTAGTTAAATGCATGAGTATGTAAGTCTCATGCGTTTAACTAAATGAATATACTTAGTAATATGTTCTCTATAATTATACTCGATTCATTTTCTCTCTCTTAATGTGACCAGGAATTCATTTATGAGAAAACTGAGATGAAAAAAGAAATAATGAAGCCAGAAGGATATAAAAGTTCTTCCAGACTTTTAAAGATCTGACTTCAAAACCAAAGAAATGATAGCAAATGAGGACACTATATAAAACACAACTCCTGCAAGGAGAAATGAAATAAAATATTGCATTGCATGGGTACTTGGAATGCTTTATACTGTACACAAGTCAGCACATGGGTGCTGTCACTGGGGGCACATACACATGGGTTCAGGATCAGACTCCTATAGGCAAGAACACAGAAATGGCACTTTTAATCTTGTTTATTACGGAACAAAGACAAAAATTAGCAGTTTAGACATCAGCTATGCCATATTAAAAGCTGACAAGTATTTTTGCTTTTCAACTTCAAATTTGCTGATTGTTTTGGATTCATTTTTGCATGACTTTCCTCCGTCTTTCTCTAGGCTTTTATATACTGTTGTTGCTCTCTAGCCCCATCTAGTGGCTGGAGGGACAAATATGCCCCAACATACAGTCTTTACATACTGTTGTTGCTCTCTAGCCCCATCTAGTGACCGGAGAAACAAATACTAAGTATATTGTTTGAAGCTGACCCCACCCATTACCATCAGCCCGCACTCTCAAAACAAATGCATGCTGGGAAGCTCGACTCCATTTCCTTTAGCATTTGGAGAAGGCAGAAGCACAAAGAAGAATCCATCTTAATCTGTGGCATATGGTCATCCAAGGACAAACCCACATCCCACAGACAGAGCATTGCTGGTGAAATTTAGATTGCTTATATTTATTAATTGTTATACTCAGCAGTAACCCAATACTGCCTATCTTGTATTTGGTTCTCATTCTATGTATTCCTATTTTCCCCATTTTCCCCATATCCTGTTCTTTCAATAAAACATTCAGATCTATGCACATGGTCTGTTTTATTGGACGATAGGTGGGTTTAACTGCATAGTGAGGACAGAACATTGTGTCTTTTGTCAACAACATGCCAAAGACACACATCTTTATAACATATAATGTCTGCTTAATGGGGTTCTCAACTGATGCATAGCTTCTTCCAGCCCCTAATTATTAGCTTTACTCCTACTTAATCATCTAGATGTAAGGAAAGGATTTATGTAATAAATTGGCATTATACCATCCACTCCCAGACTGAAGTAATGACTGGATAATTATTCTAAATCTTTGATCATCTTACAGACCCAGTGTAGCTGCTTATCCTCATGATGCGCCCTCAAAATGTTGCAATAAAACTTGTTCCAATCTAAGCCAATGTCCTATACATCTTAGTCAGTGGAAATTAGTCAGTTCATTTAAGATTTTTCAGCCAACTTTATTCTAAACAGAAACCAATAGATCGCAGTCCACTTTCAACAATACTGTACTTTTAACATAGGATCACTAACTGCCTGCCAGTTTCTCCATAACACTGTTCAATTAAATGGCCTACAGTGAAGCAATTTACTTACGTTCAAACATGCTGCCTACAAATAATCTGAACCTTTATATTTTTAAGTATTTCAGTAAGTGTACTTTAACAGCAAAGTTTAATGGAGATTAAATAATAATATATCTGGTACTTGTATTAGCTAGCAAAGATGTTACTGGATGATAATGATATATTAATAAAAACCAGGAAAAGTGTTTTTTTTAAAAAACACATCAGATTTTTATATTTTCTTTTGTACTACAATAATGCTTACATATGTTATTCTTTTGGGGGCAGGGAATGTTTATGAGAAGACCATGTATAGTTGCAAATACTGGTAGAATTGCTATACCTTTATTAATTATAAAGAAGGCAAATGTCAGGAGGTGCATCTGTAATAGATAACAGATAATCAGAGTTGGAAGGGACCTTATAGGTCATCTAGTCCAACCCACCACCTAAGCGGGACACCCTACACCATTTCTGACAAATGGCAGTCCAATCTTTCACAACCATCTTTCATAACCAGTTCTAGCTACTAGAATTCTATATTTTAACCAACTCTCAAGGTTGTAGAAATATATTGCATCTGGCCACCCTACATATGGTTGGTGGTGCTGCTCTGAAGTGAGTTCTGTCGGATTAAACACAAATTTAAAACTTTGAATTAATTAGGCAAAAAATCAGATTATATATGAAATTATAATCCATGGCCATTTAGAATTCTCCTAACTTCACACATACGCTTCACTCCATACCTGATTATAAGAAATGTCTGGATTATTTTTAAAGCACAAATACACACTTGTGATTTTTTTTTATGATACCATTTTTTAAATACCTACTTAAAATTAATGGAATAACTTTGCAAACGTCTATATTGTTTCTCAGTGATGAAATGAAATAACCTATCGGTGAGATGTTCAGGATCAATGACTGAAATGTCACAGAGAAATATCACTACAAGATAGCTGATTATGCCATACCTTCACAAATGGCCTTGAATTTGCCCCAAAGTACTCAATTATGTTGCAGGAAGTGGTGAATAAAGAGCAAACATAATGAACAGGAAGAGTAATACCAAGCAATATAAAGCATGAGATCAAATGTCTATTTGAGGAGTGCTTTAAAAAAATAATAATACATGTTTATAGGCTTGCAGCAAACTGGGTGAGATTAATGTTCTATATTTATGGCTGTAGATATTGCTTTTTTTACGCTTAGTGCATTGCAAATAGATATGTATGGTAACTTCTCTGCAAAAAGATAATTCCTACCCAGGGAAACCTTGAATAAATGTCTGCTTTATTGTAAAGATGCATTGAGTTCTGTCTTCTCAGAATGACAGGTCAACCTTGAAGGGCAGGCTTCTCCCAAATGAAATGGACAGTATAAAAATATGAGTTAATAGCTATGGTATATTTGCTTTATTTTTCATTTATAGACACACAAGAGTTATTTGAGATTGCTCAGTCTTACTGTCATTAGAAGGCATTGGATATACTGTTGCTCTTTGTCTCCCAACATATTTAACTGGATTAACAGGGATATCAAACTCGATTTCATTAAGGGCTGCATTAGAGTTGTGTTTGACCTCGGGAGGCCAGCTTGACATCACTCGTATTGGGGGTGCCTATGGTGGCCAGAGCAAATGGGCTCCCGAGCTCCATTTTCAGCCACAACAGCCTCCTGCAACCCTCTGCCAACGAAAACAGAATTGGGAGGACCGCGCGCAGCCCTCCCAAGCTCTGTTTTCACTGGCAGAGGCACTGTAGGCTGGTCCTTCACTGTTTCCAGGGAGGCTCTGTGGGCCAGATCTGAGCACCTTGCGGGCCAAATCTGGCCCATGGGTTTTGAGTTTGACACCCCTGAATTAGAAGCTTAATACATGGAGAAATATCAAAAGGGGAATGATTCATACACCTAACTAATTCCAATGGGATGGAATTGAACCCTAAATATACTCAGTCGTGCACAGGGTTAAACTAATGCTACTCAGTTCTATTGTGGAATGACCTAAACCAGGAGTTTCAAACTCATATTATCAGGTGGACTACTTTATTCACCAAAAGGCTACAACACTGAAGTCTTTTTCTAAATGCACTCTTCATTTTTTTACTCTAGTGGAAGTTTACTGTATGTAAAGTATGTTTACTTTACTGGTGTAAACATAAAATTTAATTAAATAAAGTAATTTTGTTAAAGGCTAAATATTTATTGAATAAATACAATATGTCGCTGAGAAAAAAGCTGACTGCTATTTGATGTTTTCCACTTATAAGCAGTAGAGATTTCAAATCACTTTAAGATTTGAGTATAAGCTTTGCCTATCTTGCAGGGTTATCATGAGAAGAAGGTGGCTAGTTAGATGTGGAATCTGGGATTAGCAGCTTTGTAATGCATGGGAGAAAAGGAATGGTAATTCAGTATCAAGAAGTGGATAGGCAGTCCTGTCTGAACACAGCTTTGGGGTGACAAGTGAAAGAGGGTTATGAAAGATCAGCAGATACATAATCTCGACCTTCACCTGACAGAGTTGGATGGTTAGGGCTGTGCCAGAAAACATCTTGCTCCTGCCATTTGGGCTGAGATGACCTTCCATCACCTACAGCTGATAGAAGGTAGCAGGGTAGGGCTGGTGTCACTATGTACTTGCCTTCTGCGGCTAGTAGCTAGTGCCTGAATGGGAAGTAGCAGTGATGAGGCATCTCTTGTCAAGTTAGCTGGGAAAGGTGTACGCCTCTTGGTACAAGGGTGTCAGGCAGGGGTGCAGAACACCGTCCCTGCCCAAACAGTGGGACTAACGATGTGCTCCTGCTCTATCCTTTGCAAGCTGTAGCTGTAGTGAGTTGATAGTCCTTGATTTGGGGTATGATGGCTTGTTGATGTGGGTGCAAAAAATCCCAGGATTTTGAGAAACCCTGCAGGCCACAAGTTTGACCCTACCCATTGGCATTGAATCCACCCCTGGCCTGGATAAAATCCCCACCCTGGAGGGATACTCTCTGCAGGGGGCAAAATTCTCTCTGGAAAATGAGGGGATTACCTCCAAGGCTGCAACATACCTCTGTCAGATGATGCGTCTTTCTGGCTTCCTCCAACTGGCATCTGTATCATCTCCTCCCTCCAGTCAGACAGAATAGCAATCTGTCTGGGGCTCGAGAAAGATTTCTCTTCAACCGGCTGGGTTACCTCTGGGTTATAATAACTTCTTGAGTTGAAACGCTTTGGTATAGCTCCCAAACCTATTCCCTCTACTGTCATTCTGGAAGCATCCATCATCTCCTCCAAACAAAGGCTTGCAGATTCAATTAATGTTCTGGAGGGAGGGCCCCCTTACTCTCCCCCCTGCATCTCTCCAACTTCGGCTGATTATTGATAATTTTCCATCTCAGGAAAAAGAACTCCGAGGTATCAGCCAAGCCCCTTCAAAAAATAAAAGTTTGTCTTGGGAAATAAATGTAAGGCATCCAGAAAGTATCCATGATATCAATCACTCCGAGACATTTCTCTCCAATTGATTTATTTAGAAACAGATCTGGCATGTCAAAGGCAATTTCCCAAGTGAATTTCGCACGTTACACACAATCCACCTTCTCTCCTTCCTTCTCTCCTCCCACTTCTACACTTCATAAATCATGAGATCCAATTAACTGCCATTGGAATTTCTTAATATGACATACAGAATAACTGAATTTTTCAACTCCTCCAACTCTCTAAAAAAAATGTGGCAGCTGAATTTTAAAGCTGACAGTATGTAAATAACTGAGATCTGGCTTTTTTCCATTCCAACAAGTAAATGGTAATTCACCAGTCGTTGAATTCACTACATTATTCAAAACATGGTTAGCACACATTATTGCTTCACCCCAAAGTTTCTCTGATAAACCAGAATCTGAAATCATAGTCCTTGCCGTAGCCTGTAATGTTTGTCCTCTATGTTCAATATATGAGTTATGTTGTGGTCTATAAGGAGCAGAATGCTTATGTTCAATGCTAGCTTTCTGTAACATGGCTTCAAATTTTCTATTGGTAAATTCAGTACCATTATCTGTTACTAAGCTAATAACTTTCTGTTTCTTTTTCCTTTCAGCAAATTTTAGCCAGTTTACAAAATGCTGGTATGTTTCTTTCTTCATTTTCATTAAATAACAGAAACCATATCTGGGAAAATGATCAATTGTACTTAACAGGCTCCACCTAAACTAGGTTTCTTAGGTCCAATAATATCAGCAAAAACAACCTCTAATGGTTCACTGGTTTTGAATCCATTTACCCTATTTGCAGGAGTTGCTTTTTTCTTGATTGCAAACATTGCAATTTAAATACTTTGTACAAGGTTTTAATTTTATACCATTAGATAACTCAACAGTTTTCTTTAGCATTTTGAAATTTATATGTCCCATACATCTACGGAGCAGATGAATACATTCATCATGAGACTTTTTATTCTCATAAACTGAGTTGATATTAATTAATGGATTATCATGTATAATAAATAAACCATTATCCAATCTTGCAGTAAAACTTTTACCCTGTTTTTCAATTAAACATTTATCTCTCTGAAAGGTTACAACAAATCCTGCTTTTACCAGTGCTCTCACAGATAGCAAATTAAATATCAGTCTAGGTACATATAACATCGGTAAACATTCATTAATACATGAACAATATGCAGTACCTTCTCTAGATGCTCTCAATTTCCATCCATTAACTAATGATACATGCTGTTTACTCTTTGTCATGTTAACAAACCTCTCTTTACTGTTAGTTATACACTGCAATGCTCCACTGTCAACTACCATATATCATGGTTTATAGTTGTAGTTGTACTAAATATGGCTAAACTAACATCTTTATAAGCTCTCTGTACATTAATAGCATTCTGTTTCTTACCCTTTTTATAGTATTTGGCTATGTGACCTTTAATCCCACAAGAAAAATATTTCCTAACAATATAGACAGTTGAAGACAGTTTTTCTTCCTGTGGTTGTCTCTCTCAGTTGATTTCTATCTTGCCTTCTTCTTGACTCTTCTAACAGTCTTCCAGTTATGCCAGTCAATGCAAGTTCATCTCTGTTTAAAACTTCCAGTGAAGACACATAATCATCATAAGTTTCATCCAAAGAAGAAAGAATGATGTAAACTTGATGCAACTCCAAGAAAATCAGCTGCTTTTCTTGTAGCTCTTGTAAAGTCCTTTTCATAAACTCCAAATGAGCTAACATATCACCACCTTTTATAAGACGGGCTCTAAACAGTTTATGTGTAAGGTGTATGTGTGCACCCACACTATCTCAAGCATAAATCCTCTTTAAAATGTCCCAACACCTAGCAGCAGATTCTTCACCATGAATATGGACTAACTGCTGATCACTCGGTGTCAGTCCAATTATACTAAGAGCCTTTTCATTATCCCGGTTAAAGTCAGCTATTTTCTTTTTATCTTCATCATTCAATGGGCCCTATGCTTTTACATCCGGTGGACTATTAACTACAGTCCATAATCTGTCTTTACGCAGAAGTAGGCTGCACTTCATAGACCAGGAAATATAGTTTGTTCCAGCCAACCAGGTTATCTGGGATATACTGGTTGACTGTTCTTGTAGTTTAACAATAAACCACAATTAGCTGTCTGAATATGAAACTGTATATTCACACTGATTCTCAATATCTCTCTGGGCCCATACAGAATAACCCTTGAGTAACAAGGATATGTACATTGAAACGTTTATGAGAGTAGTTATGAATAATTATTCAGCCACACTCAGATATACTAAATTGAGTTAAAAGTTTACTTTAAGAAATAACACAGTCCAATAAACAGTCCAAGTCATATATATTTAACAGTCCAAATAATATCCAATTACAAAATCTTCTTACCGGTTGCCTTTGTCATTTACAGCAAACAAAGATATCAAAGTATAAGCACAGCTTAGATAGCAACAGAATGTAAGAAATACAGAATGTCAGAGAGAGCAAGCCAGGATCTCTAGCTCCCTCTCATGGCAATTCGCAACACAACCAACCAATTGGAATATAGTACAAATCAACACAGTGGCTTTGTCTTAAAGCTACAAACATACATTGTTAGTTTATATATTGCCAACCCAACTAATTGGTGGACAGATTCCTAACAATACAGATAATACCACTCTTCCCACCAGGTGCTAGACAAATCAGCTTTCTGAACAAATCTCCATCCTTGGCCCAATGCTTGGAGAAAGATCCAGGTCTTCATGGCCTCCGGAAGGCTAAAAGAATAGGCATTCCTTGAATCTTGGGTGGGAGACTATTCTAAAAGGCTGGGGTGGCTACAGATTAAGTGTGTCTCAAGGATTCTATCAATTGACAACATTTAAGTGATGAGACCTGTAATGGACAGAAGGAAAAATCTTGAGGAACAAGAGGAAGAGCTGCAACCAAAACAACAATCAGAAAAAAGATATTTCAATCTGGGAAGACATGTAATTTGAGAAAGTACTTCATGTTTGCTCCTCCCAAGTTTTCACAGAAAAAAAGAGAGGGAGGTGGAAACATATTCACACTTACAAGACTCTGTTATTGTAATCTTGTAATAAAAGTAGAATTAGCAGTCATAACTTCATTTTCCTATATGTCTACTTTGAAGGGGTGACAGGATCTAGAGCAGGGGTTGCCAACCTTTTCGACCTCAGGGACCAAACTCATACTTTTAAATCCTGAGGACCACTAATATGAATTTTTTAAAAAAAGATAATATATTTAATATAATTTTTTTATATGTATAAATGCTTATTTAATTATAACAAAATCATAAGTGCTTAATCATACCTGTGGGGCAGAGTGAAGGGAAAGGAGGGGCCTCTCTTATCCTTTGGGGAGGGGAAAGAGGGAGGATTTAAGAAGCCACATGGTGCCTGGAGGCTGGGAAGATCTGGATGGGGAGGAACCAGCTCCCCCTCAAATCTTATCTACAGCACACCCACCATTTCTGACCTGGTGGAATGGGCATAAATCCTCGGGAGATTTATGCAAACCTGCATATAACCTGGTCCTCTTGCACCTTTGAGATTCAATATTTACAAATGTCTGTAGCCACAGATAAAATGTCTGAAATGTCTACTAGAAACAGAATACAAAGCCAACATTTTGTACCATATTTCCCTGCATTTTAATCAGAAATTGGATGGGAGAAGTACATTCCATGAGGAAAACCAACAATGATTCACCTTCAATTTTTGTTTTAAGTATTATGTGAACATTTCTGTAAAAATGTTCTAGTGATCTATTATGAAAGCTGTAGATGCTAACTGTTTGCTCATAATGTATATTTAAGAGTGTGCAACCTTACAAGGTTAAGGCTGAATTAAAGCCTGATTAGGGATTCATTCCAGATAATTGGTAGGATCAAGGCAGATGTGGTACAGCACATACCACATCTGATTTCATTCATCCACAGCTGATAAATAAAAAACGTAATTATATCTATATATTTGAAACACAACACATAATTTTGAAACCTGTTTTCTCTCATAAACATAGTCTGAGATAAGTTTTGAAGGGTCTCTGAAAGAAGAATTTAAGGTTCTTAGTGGCCTGGGGATTCATAATTGTGCACCTCTATTTTAGCAATGATTTTAGCAACTTTGCTCCAATTGGATTCGTAATTAAAAACAAATGCTGCAGAATGTCAACCAGCTCTGAGTTATCTCTTTCAAATCTGGATATATATTGCACCCATAGAAGTAATCACTAATGGATTTGAATAATGGCACATATTTTTTGCTTTTTTCTTCTTTAACTGTGAAAATGTTCATGCCATCGTTTGTTTCTGCATTTGTGCGAATCTATATAGTCCTAAATTTGGTTTGGATAATTCTGATGCTCTGCACCCCACATTTATATCTCCTAAAATTATAGACTATGGTTCTTTCCTCACTTCTGAGTGAAAGTGCTCCCACTCCTCCTTGAATTGAAAAAAATTATACCAGCCCAATATGTTGTTCCCAATGTCAATCTTTCTCTTGCCTTCATTTCCTTTGTTTCAAGTCACTGCAATTTCCTGATATTCCTATAAGGCAGTGTTTCTTTAAGATGTATAGACAGTCAATAGAATGGCTGGGGAATTCTGGGAATTGAAGTCCACACTTCTTAAAGATGCTGAGGTTGAGAAACGCTGCTTTAAGGTAACTGATAATACAGTCAAATGGACTTTGCACTTGAAATCTTCTTGAACTTTGTCAGAATAGGGAGATACTACTGTAACATTAACCCAGTTAAGGTGATGTAAGCCTGTCTGGTTCATGGCCTGGGATGAGAGGAAGCCAGTTATTTGTGGATATATTGGGGGCATGATAGGGCAAAATCTTAAAGCAGGATCCTGTCATAATTTCTTTTATAGAGACATGACTCTAAACCAGAAGTGGAAGTTAATATTAATAAAGCTCATTATGCCATAAAGCATTGTATTTATTAATAAAGTAGATAAACCAGAAAGGTCTTATTAAATATATTAAAAAAGAAATCAGTGGAAAGTTTTTCAAATGCAGCTGAGGTTTTAAATGCATTGACCTAATCTCACAAGTTACTCAATGAAAAAGACTGTTTAGATTCTGTTTTTCTGGTGATGAAAATACAGCGAAATACACAGCGATTCACAAAAAGAGATACGATGGTGGTCAGAAGGGAGGCCTGTGTTCAAATCCTCTATTGGCCCTGAAAGTCTCAGAAACTCTTGGACCAAATCCTCCCGATTACCAGATGATCTGGTAATAAAGTGAGAGTTCAAACATAAATTTTGATATGCAATTATATATAATTATAACTTGTTATTAAAATATTGGTTGTTATAATTACGTAATTACAAAATTGAAAGGCAACTGGGTGACTCTCACTCTGTCTCTCAGCCCAGCTCACCTCACCAGGTTGTCGTTCTGGGGAAAATAGAAGGGAGGATTAAATGTGTTTGTCCTACATCAGTTTTTTCATGAGTATCAGAAATGTAATGCTTTGATGCCATCTAGTGTTGAGTCATCAGAGATATCAAAATACATAGTGACATGTAGAGCAGATTTGACAATCAGTATGGCATAGTGTTTTAAGGAGTTGGACCAGGAACAGGGAACAGGTTTTAGGTCTCCTTTAGATATGGAAGATCAGAGGTGGTATTCAGCAGGTTCTGACCAGTTCTGAAGAACCGGTAGCGGAAATTTTGAGTAGTTCGGAGAACCGGCAAATACCACCTCTGACTGGAGATTTTACAGTATCCTTCCCCTGCCATGCCCACCAAGCCACCGGCCACAGAACCAGTAGTAAAAAAAATTGAATCCCACCACTGTGGAAGATGTTGGGATAGTTTTGGACCAATGCATAGGATTGGTTCATAGGAAGATTATCCCAGCTTCCCGTAGTATGGTAACCTATAAATATGTTTGGAATGCAACTTTTAAGAATTGTTAAGCATGGCCAACAATATTGGTTGAAACTCTGGGAGAGCCTTTCCTAATGTAACTGAAGGACACCAAATTGAAAAAAGCTGGACTATGTTTTGTGCTTACCATGATCACTGCTTTTACATCAAAATGTATCACATGTAAATGCTATTAATTAATGATGTTTTCTTTTATGTGTGCTAAATATACAACCGAGCATTAGTTGCTTTGGTAAAAATCAGGTGGATGGAAATCTTTATGCCAAGGTCTTCTAGTTCAGCACTGATAAGTCCCATTATTTTTTCAATTAAGTGTTTCAAAATGCCCAAAGCTTCATTCAAGTAGGCTAATATCTCATGAGATTTCAGTCTTCTTGCCTGAGATCTTGAAATATAAGACCAACATCTTTCAAGCTTTCATAATCTTGGAAGATCTGAGCATTTTTATGTGAATGTTTCATCATATCCTTGGGCTACTGTACTAGATCTTTTGATGGTGCCCAGCACATGAAAAAGTTACCAACTCTTGTTTTTTGAATCCACAGATGATATGGAAACAACAGTAGCAGATTATCATAATCATTTATTCAAGACAGATAATTGCATGAAATGAATTCTGAGTAAGTCATATCTACAAAAGGAGGAAAAGAAAATTTTTCTAGCTTTCATCTTCATATGTCCTGTCAATTGTTTCACATGTGTCTATTATTGTTTCTTCTTTGCCTTCTTCACTTGTACTTTTGATATAGCACTCAAGGCAGACTGAGAATGCTGGCCTATGCAGTCAGACAGAACTAATTTCCCCGACTGGGTTGGGTATTTGGTTTTCATAAGACCTTTAAATACTGGCTGACTGAGCAAGCGCTTAAGCTGCTTCTTCATCCCCTTCAGCATCCTGTGCTTCTCGCTCTCTTCTTGCTCAGTGAACTGGCCTCCTATAATAATATTTTTTTAAAAAAAACACGGAATAACACATAAAAAGAAAAGGTCAAGCTCATTACTGAAGTCATAATTTGAATGATTAAAAATATCCCAGCCTTCAAGTAGAAACACACAACGTCCTTTCCAGTTATATATAACCCATATAAATTGGCAAGGCTGTAACTCGGGACTCAGGTGTATAATGATCTAATTTGACATCCCAGTTTCAATGTTATCCATTCCTATTTAAAACAATCAGTAGGCTGTATTAGATGTTCCTTCTAAGTATTTTTCTCATTTAACTATAGGACGACCAAAATACAATGGCAGGGCAGATATTTTTCACATAGAGGGCCTCTGGTTCAATCAAGCTTTTCTTTCACAAAGATCTCTGATAATGAAGCTGGAAAACAATAGTGTGTCAGATCTGGTGTGCTGGTGCCAACCACAGAAGCCAATGTTGGGTGTGATGGAAGATGTACAAGTCAATAAACTGTATTAACGTTCATGTGCCTTTTGCATCTATTCATTTGGGAAGGATCCAGAGCGAAGTCTGCCTATCTACCTTAAAAGGCAGAGCATCATGTTTGAGAGATGGGGGGGGTTAGGGGGGAGGAGACACCTCTCAGCCTCCAAGAAAGCTGCAGGAGACTTACAACTTTCCAGAAGATTAATAGTAATATCAGTATCAGTGGAATGGCAGACCTCTAAGAGGCAAAAGTGTCCATTTCCAGTCACAAAATTTAATAAAGTCATCTAAAGAGACATGGTGGCACAGTGGTTAGAATGCAGTATTGCAGGTTACTTCTGTTTGGCAGTTCGATTCTCACTGGCTCAAGGTTGACTCAGCCTTCCATCCTTCCGAGGTGGGTAAAATGAGGACCCAAATAGGCTGACTCTGTAAATCGCTTAGAGAAGGCTGTAAAGCCCTGGGAAGCAGTATATAAATTTAAGCACTATTGCTATTACTAAATATCATGGTGCTGCAATTTGCCAGCAAGATAGTTAGATTTTGGTAACATAATTTCCATCCATTTCTTTCTATCTTTGTGTGTGTATTAACAGTACAAATAAAAGAAGTTTGCCTCCCAGAAATGTCCTGCTCCGGTTAGCACCCTTATTTTTGGAGAAAAAGGCATGAAATATTGTACTACTGAATATGGGTAGTTTTGCCATTGAGTATTGGTGCTGAGGGGTCCTTGCTCTGTGAGTTTGGTTGTTTTCTTGCAGATGTTTTATTACCCAAACTAGATTGGGTAATGAAACATCTGCAAGAAAACAACCAAGCTCAGATAACACCAAAGAGCCCCCATTTCAAACCGGAGCTAAAACCGGGGGTTTAAATGGGAGAGGGGTGTCTTGTGTAGTTCAATATCAGCCGTCTTCCCATTATAAGAAAAAGGTGAGCAATTTCTGCCCTTGAGTTACAATAGTAAATTTTGCTAGTCTTGCTGGAGCTGCTGTCTGAAATGCAGTGATGCCACTTCTTGTCGTTTTAAGGTGGGAATGTATGAACATTGTAGTTTAAGTTCTAATATAGCATAGCACTGTATTCTCACACAGCTTTCCCCACCCGAAATCTTTCTAAAAAAACATGAGAGGGAAAGATACACTCAAACAAATTTGCAATTATGGTTGTACTTACTGCAACATCTTAACTCCAGGATACAATCGCCAAAAGCTGTTCATCTCATGAATACCTAAATCGTTCTTACCAAGTTAGAATGAAGCCTGCAGCTGAAAATTTTGTCCTTGCCCCAAAATAGCTACATTTATTTTAGATCAAAAGAGAGACCAGGACCACATGGGCACCCTCTAGAACTGGAACAAATGATATCACGAATTTTGCCTAATTTGTGAGACGATACCATGATGCAACCAGGATTTTCGGGCATGTGGCCATTCCTTGTGACTGCATCCTGGCTAAGAGAGAAGGCATCTTTTTGGAGACCTCCCCAGTCTGCACATTTATTCCTACTTGCCTGTTAGCTCATCATCATCCAGATCAACTTCAAGTGCTTCTGCAGCTTGCTGGAGCCATGAGTTTTGATGCTTGGCTCGGCTGTTGAAATACTCAATCTTCTCAATCTGTCTTGCCAGATTCACACGCTCCTGAAACAAAGAAAAGAGGATAACTAAGCTATCAGGTTATGTACAAGTGTGATTCATACAGGGCCAGAAATTGGGCACATGAGAAAAACATCCGAAAGCCCGGATGTGGCAGAATGGAAAAGCTAGCCAGCAAAGCTTTTCCACTGTCAAAGATTCAACCCCATAGTCTCTACTCTTCAACCGTTTTACTGATTAGTTAAAAAAACAAGACATGGAGAAATGGCTTATCAGATTTGCAGAGGACACAAAATTGGTGGGGTAACTAATATTCCAGAAAAGAAAGATTAAACTATCACGGCAGGGGTCTGAAAATAATATATTGAGATCGTAACTGTGACACATGCATTTTTTTTCACTTAAGAATGTAAATCAAATGTGCAGTATGAAATGTGAAATATTTGGGATGGTAATTGTATTTCTGAAAAAGACCTTGGTCCAGAAGCTGAGTACAAACTGAATATGTAGAGATAGTCCTCTATTTATAACCATTCATTTAGTGACTGTTCAAAGCCATATCGGCATTGAAAAAAGTTATTTATGACCATTTTTCACATTTACAACTGTTGCAACTTCCCCATGGTCGTGTGATCAAAATTTGAGCACTTGGCAACTGGCATGTATTCATGACAGTTGTACTGTCTCAGGGTCATTTGATCACCGTTTGTAACCTTCCCACAAGGCTTCTGACAAGCAAGGTCAATGAGAGAAGCCATATTCGCTTAACATTTGCAAGGTTCATTTAAAAACTGCAGTGATTTGCTTAACAACCATGGCAAGAAAAATTCTTAAAATGGTGTGCAGTTGTGGTGGTTAAGTCGAGGACTAACTGTAGCGTGATGAGATAGCCGGTGAGCCAAGAAGACAAAGGCATCTTTGGTGTAGTTTTTTGAACAGATTTGTACAACAAAGAATGAATCCAATGGTCTGAGTTCCAGATTCTCTCTTACTACCTTAGGAGCAGATTCAGGACCTAAGGCCATAGTCACCTCATGGAAGGATTCACAAAAACAAACGTCAAAACTATGTAACTGTTGCTATACACAGGTTCTCCAATTAAGTTCCCAAATTGAATTAAAATTACCTTTTGCTTTAAGATCTCCATGAGCCTGAAAAGTTATGCCGTTAAAAGCATAGTTAATTCTGAAAGAAAGAATTATTTTTTTTACCTTGATTGCTGTCATGTATTTTGCCTCAACTGGAAAGAAAGGAAGCTCTTCATCCTTCTTCAGGGTTTTATAAATCTTTTTAAAATTAATCAAGTCATGGGGCCCAATCAGTAGCAAGCTCAGTCCCTCATTGGCAGCTCTGGCAGTCCTGCCACTTCTGTGAACATAAAGCTCGGAAGTACGAGGAACCTGGAACAGCACAAGAGATGCAACAGTTCCACAGAGACAGGACAATGCTGATATAAAAAAGACAATTCTATAGAATCCTTTCTAGCACGGTTGGATGGATTACATTGTTGTAATGTGATGATAGCCTGAGTAAGTTCACGGAGATGCAGAGAACACCCAAGATCAAAACTTCTGACTCTGTAGAACTTATCTACAAGTCGATGTGAACACTGAAAAGTCAGAGACATTAACGCTCTGGTACCAGTGACTAGAATGACATGCATCATTTTCTTTTTAGGAAGACTTGTTTCTGGAAAATTGCTGGACCACTCCTGGAATGCCACACTGAGATGGACTAGTAAAGCTCAATCTTTCTCAGAATGTTCTATCTTGGAGACAGAATATATTTTGTGCAATGAAGCTCTTCTTTCCTTATGAAGAAGGTTAGGGTTAGGAAGCTATTATTATGGCAATGGAAAAGAATGGATGGGAAGGGGCAAGGGAAAACAAAGTGGCTAAGTCTATCACCTGAAGATGCTTGAATATTTAAAAGACATACGTGAAGAGAAAATGCAGTGGGCAGCAACATCAAACTTCATGGCAATGCCTCAACTCTCAGAGATTTATATTTATCCTCTGTCAAATAATGGCCTAGCTTATAGCACTATAGCAATAGCACTTAGATTTATATACCACTTTTTAGTGCTTTCCAGCCCTCTCAAAGTGGTTTACAGAGTTAGCATATTGCCCCCCAAAATCTGGGTCCTCATTTTACCCACCTCGGAAGGATGGAAGGCTGAGGCACCTCGGAAGGATGGAAGGCTGAGCCTGGTGGGATTCGATCTATCAAATTGCAGTAGGAGTAGCTTGTAGTACTGCATTCTAACCACTGCACCACCGAGGCTCATATTATATTATTATTATATTATGCATCAAATTCTCTTCCTTTTGCCATGTTAAAACTCACAGACCATAAAATCCATCTGGTTCTTTTAAAATCGCATAAAACATAACTTACAAGCAATAGCCGGAGACATACACATTTTGTTTTGGTACCTGGTAATGTATGACATGCTGTACATAAGGAATATCCAGACCGCGAGCAGCTACATCTGTTGTCAATAGGGGACAGCTGAAATTACAGAAGGACAGCAGCAGTTTATTAAACAGAATTGGGGTGGGTGGGGTGAGAAACCTTCTTTACAATGTTCTCATCTGCACTCCACCAGATGGCCAGGTGGGTTAACCTAGCAAAATAGTATGGATTGTGAATATGTCACAATGAAGATAAAGAGATTAAGTTAAAGCATAGTGGACCAAGACAAACAGAAGATAAACAGAATAAAGCAAATAAATCAGTTAACTGTGATTAATGGATATAATTAATTCATACTGTAGTAGATAAATACAGCTTTAGAAAGGTAGGGCCTTTGTTGAATAAAGTACAATTCCTGGAGACTCTACAGGGACATCCGTGTAGTTTCCACAGCAACAGAACAAAATAGGTTTTGCTACTGCCTCCTTTTGGGATGGTTTTCAATTTCCCATTCTAGCCCACAGCCAGGGTATTTCCTGGTCATCTCCCAGCCAAAATCTGATCAGCTAAGATTGGCTACTGATTCGATTGAAATGAATGAAACCAGCATTTCTTAAAATAAAAATAAGAATTGTTTTAAAAAGTAATACAAGGGAGATTCTAGTAGTTTTTGCCATTATAGATGAATTGTCATACCTTCTATTCTATTTACTTCATTTGTTTGTGGAGAATTTCTGAACTTTCTTGTTCTCTTTATACTTTCTTTTATTGGACCTAACACAAACGTGATCCATTTTGGACAATTCATATTTACCAGAGAAACAAGCATATAAACTAAATTTAGCATGTGTATGTATGTGTGTTCATACATACATACATACTCACACATATGTACCGTGTTTCTCCAACAATACGCCCCCAATAGGAAGATCCAGCATGTTTTCTAGGCATAAAATGAAATTAAGCCCCTCCCCCCAAATTTAGGCCTAGTTTAAAACATACGAAATTGGGGGGGGAAGGCGGGGGGAACTTGCCACTAGGAGTGCCCAGCAGGCAGCTACGCCTCACCATCAGCCACTCCTAACACCATGGTGGAGCACAGAGGGCTCCCTTACCCAGGTCAATAGGCGGGCGGCATCGGCGTGGATGTCCGGCAGCATTTCAGGCCTCTGTAGCTTCCACGGTTCCCACCGGTGCTGGCGCCTCTAGCCAGCGCCGTCTCCAACAACAGCGTCTGTGTCGCCCCTGCTTTTCCCCTGTTCCCGTAACAACAGGAATAAAATTTTTTTGAGGTACCTGCACTGCACTTTTGGTTTTAATCTCAAGCGGCTGGGTGGTCGTGAGCTCTTTTGCCAGCGCCATCTCCAATAACAGCGGCAGCAGCGGTGGGAACCGTGGAAGCATTTCAGCTGCTTCTCGGGTGGGGGAGCTGCCTCCGTAACTTCCATGGTTCCCGCCACTGCTGCCGCTGTTACTGGAGACGGCGCTGGCGAGAGAGGGACAGCTGCAGTTCGGCCTGGGAGCTTGGAATGTAGGAACGGGCTGTGCACCGGGACTTTTGCAAACTTGCAGAGCCCGAGGCTGGAGCACCAAGCGTAGCAGCAGCAGAGACGCTCGCTCGGCTCTTCTCACGGCCACCCAGCCGCTCGGGACTAAACCAAAACGTAGCACGCGGCGCTCCCAGGTACCTCAAAATGTTTTTTTTCCTGTTGTTACGGGGACGAGGGAAAAGCAGGAGTGACTCAGATGCTGTTGTTGGAGACGGCGCTAGTGCGCTGGGGGGGAGAGAAATTAATTCACCCTGAAAAGACGTCCTAGCCGTTTTTTCGGGTTAAAAAAAAAAAGGCCCAGCCTTATTTTGTGAGAAACACGGTATTTATATATTGTATAAAATATATAATTAAACTATATTGAATTATTAGTTTATTTTACATTTAGAGGGCCATTTTGGTGTAGTGGTTAAGGTGCTGACTTAGAAACCATGAGACTATAAGTTCTGGATTTGTCTTGCACATGAAAGCCAGCTGTGTCACTTTGGGCCAGTCACTCTCCCTCAGCCCAACTTACCTCATAGGGTTGTTGTAGAGAAAACAGGAGGAAGAAGGTATATTGGTACGTTCATGACCTTGAGTTGTTTATGAAAAGAAAGCTGGGATAAAAACATATATATTAAAAAAAAAGAAGAATTAGATGCTAACCTGTTCCGTTCAGCAAATCTCTCCAGATTTTTTAACCTTTGCTTCTGGTGCATGTTTGCATGAAGAGGCAGTGGATTGCAGTCCATGATGGTCAAGAGTGCAGTAAGTCGTTTGATACAATCTATGCTGTTTGCAAAAACCATGGTCCTGCCTGGATGTTGTAGCAGAAAATAATAGAGATAGTAATCTTTCTCTTCTGTATCACAATGGATTCTGGTCTCTGTGAGAGTCTCCACAGTTGCCTCTTTTCTGGTCAAATCTATCACTTTGGGCTTTCCCTTGATGCCCACTTTTTGCATCAACATTTCCAGCTTGGTCTTCCTGTCAATTTTGATAGCATTTTTCTTCTGCAGAACTCTAGTGGGAGCTTGATGGATCAAAGTCAGGGTGGCAGAGAAGACAAATGTCTGACGTTTTGGGTTATGCTGTGTGTCGCTCAACATTTCCAGCAACTGAGACAGCTCTAAGAAATGTCCCCTCTCTACCATCCGGTCTGCTTCATCAATCACCAGGCATCTGTCAAGACAGTTTGAAAGTTTTTATACAAGATATCTGGAAATGAAACAGGGTTCAGAAAAGCCTACTTTTCTTTCCCACAGCAGCTATAGCAGGTCCTTAGCTTGATCCATCGAGACATTTCCAATGTGATTGCACTGATTGTGTGCTCACACTTTTATTTAAAATACTCTGAAAACAACATCTTCCCACCAGATGTTATGATTATATAGATCTTCTTTGCATCTATCAGCAGCTGTCAGATTATAAATGGGTTATCAATTTTTGTTGATGTACAAGTTAAGGGAATATCTTAGAAAAGCTCAGACATAATACAACAATGTAAAGGTAGTCCTTGATTTATGACCACAATTAGGTCCAGAACTTCTGTTGCTGAACAATGAGTTCATTAAGTGAGTCACATCTACTTTTATGACCTTGTTTCCCATGGCTGTTAAGCAAGTCAGCACAGACATTAAGTGAACCAAGTGGCTGTTTAGCAAATGTGTTAATGGACTAGATTTATGCAATATACTGTACTGTGCCATAAACCATACCAGCTGAGTTCATATATTATGCTAAACAACAATCAGACCCATTGCATAATGTGTAACTCCAATTCCAATTAATAGCAGGACAGAAAAATAATTAAGACCCAAGACAGGAATAAGGAACTTATGGTTGCTGAACCAAGTAGCATGATCAATAATAATAAAAAAACTGTGTACCTTGATACAATTAAGATTAGCTTATCAGCTATTACTTTCTGAGTAGATCCATACTTTAATTGCCACCAATTGATTACTATAAGGCATCCGGTGTGGGCTTCTCTTAAAAAGAGATTAGAAGTTGCATGCACAATGCAGTAGCCGAACTCTTAACAAGCATATTTATTTGTTTATTAAATTTATGTGCTGCCCATCTTACTCTAAAAAGCAATTCTGGCCAGTTAATTCTGGACAGCGTTTATATTTATGATTTAAACATAATCATATTTAATTTAAACCATATATAAAAAGACATTAAAACATTAAATATGATCATAATATCATACGACAGCCAAGTGCTTACTGAGATAATTTAAGCTGTGATTAGCCCAAAGAGTTTAGGGTCTGATTATCAGAGGGGTTGCTGCTTTTTCTGAACAATTTTCTGACTACTACAATCAATAACAATAGCTCTTGATGTCAGAAAGGTTGAAGGGTTTAAAAAATAATATTCACCAGGCCAATAGAAATAATTTAACTCACACTCTCCCAACATTCACAAAGGCAAAAGCAAATTTTCATAATCAAGGATAAAACAATTAAGCATTTTAAAACCATAAACCTACTTCTGCAGCTGTTAGCGACACAAATGCTATGAAATCACAGAGACCAATCTCCTAGTTTGATTGCAGTATTATTTCATACCTACTTTAAAAAGCACCTCAATTATTAACGTTGACAAGTCTGAATCTCAGGGAAGAATCTCAATGATTCTGAATAATATATAATTTTATTAAGACCCAGAAATATGTAAGTATATCAAGAGTTTCAGCCTTGGAGAGACCCCTGTATGTAATACCTGAGCTGCCGTAGATTGGAGAGATGGGGCTGCTTCTCCTGGATTAGCTCCCACAGGCGCCCTGGGGTTGCGACGACAATCTCTGGCTTCTTCTTCAGCATCCTCTGCTGCTTTTGAGGAGCCATTCCTCCAACAAGAATGGCTGTTTTAATATCTGAAGCAAAGAAATGAACATTTAAATGTACGAATCACTGCTCTTGCTATGTTATATTCAACTTGAGGGTATTCCTAGCAGAGGAATGACGGCATTTACTTTGTGAGAAGACCTTGTGTGATGGACAAGTAACTTTCTTGCAGCCAGTTCAGTGTCTGAAGGATATGGGGCACATCACTGGGAATGTCACCTTGTCTTTTGCAAAAGCTTTAGGTACCGTTAACTTCCACATGATGGAAAAAAATCAAGCTCTCCTCACCATACAGCTGAAATTAGGGGATTCTGTGCCAATCTATATTACTTTACTGTTAAACCGAAATTCCTTTGTCATAGTTTGACTATTGATCTCTTCTAAATAGATCTTTCTAGAAAACATTTTGGGTTTTACCTGTGTAAACTTGGTACGCTCACTTTTTACCTCTAAA
Source organism: Notechis scutatus (assembly GCF_049901735.1). Classification (NCBI taxonomy): domain Eukaryota; kingdom Metazoa; phylum Chordata; class Lepidosauria; order Squamata; family Elapidae; genus Notechis; species Notechis scutatus. The sequence continues at coordinate 301,793,191 of NC_142009.1, forward strand.
TAATGACTGTTTAAGAAAATCTCCACATAGGGCCGTAGAAAGTCAGCTTTTAATTTCCCCCATTGACAAAGCTGATTATTTATCCCTACTTTCTGCTTCCTTATTCTGAACCATTTAGCAATTCATGAAAATTCATCTAATCCCATGGTCATTTAAGTTATTCAAGAGCCTTTGATGAAGAATGTCAATAGTTTTTAAAATATCTGTGTATACAACATTGAGAGTCACTTCTGTGAGATGGGTAGCCCAATGCGTGTGATAAAAAAGTAAATAAACATTGTTCCACCCGTGTCCATGTTGGTATCTTCAATAAAAATGAGGAAGATAAGATCTACTTTTGCAGAATCTATGCTGATTGTTAATCTATATGTTATGTTAACTTACCTAAACATTCAATAAAAAACTACAATATGATATGCATGTTTAAAAGATTGTCAGAAAGTGTGAACTCTTCTCAAGTCATTTAGATCATCATCGATCAGAGTTGAAAAATATGGCACTGTGAATTTATTGCTGCATGTTTCTGAATATGAGATTAAAAACATATACAGGTGAAATTCAAAAAATTAGAATATCGTGCAAAAGTTCATTTATTTCAGTAATGCAATTTAAAAGGTGAAACTAATATATGAGATAGACTCATTACATGCAAAGCAAGGTAGTTCAAGCAGAAGATAGTTCAATTATGATGTGTCATAATTGTGATGATTATGGCTTACAGCTCATGAAAACCCCAAATCCACAATCACAGAAAATTAGAATATTACATGCAATCAATAAAACAAGGATTGTACATAGAACAATGTCGGACCTCTGAAAAGTATAAGCATGCATATGTACTCAGTACTTGGTTTGGGCCCCTTTTGTAGCAATTACTGCCTCAATGCGGCACGTGGCATGGAAGCTATCAGCCTGTGGCACTGCTGAGGTGTTATGGAAGGCCAGGATGCTTCAATAGCAGCCTTCAGCTCTTCTGCATTGTTCGGTCTCATGTCTCTCATCTTTCTCTTGGCAATGCCCCATAGATTCTCTATGGGGTTCAGGTCAGGCAAGTTTGCTGGCCAATCAAGCACAGTAATCCCACGGTCATTGAACCAGGTTTTGGTGCTTTTGGCAGTGTGGGCAGGTGCCAAGTCCTGCTGGAAAATGAAGTCAGCATCCCCATAAAACTCGTCTGCGGAAGGAAGCATGAAGTGTTCCAAAATCTCCTGGTAGATGGCTGCATTGACCCTGGACTTAATGAAGCACAGTGGACCAACATCAGCAGATGATACGGCTCCCCAAATCAACACAGACTGTAGAAACTTCACACTGGACTTCAAGCATCTTGCAGTGTGTGCCTCTCCATTCTTCCTCCATATTCTGGGTCCTTGGTTTCCAAATGAGATGCAAAAGTTGCTCTCACCAGAAAAGAGGACTGAGCAACAGACCAGTTCTGTTTTTCTTTAGCCCAGGTAAGACGCTTCTGACATTGTTTGTTGTTCAGGAGCGGCTTGACAAGAGGAACACGACATTTGAAGCCCATGTCCAGAATCTGTCTGTGTGTGGTGGCTCGATGCACTGACTCCAGCCTCAGTCCACTCCTTGTGAAAGTCCCCAACACTCCTTGTGAAAGTCCCCAACACTTTTGAATGGCCTTTTCCTGACAATCCTCTCCAGGCTGCGGTCATCCCTGCTGCTTGTGTACCTTTTTCTTCCACACTTTTCCCTTCCACATAACTTTCTGTTAGGGATAATATTGTTTACCCTAACTGGTTTGGGTAAAAAATAATAAATAAGTTATCATGGTTTGTTGGTTAAAGTGTGTGTAACTTTAACTACAAGAATGTAATTAAGGGTGTGGTCGTAAAAGCACCATAAAAGAAACAAGTCAATTGCAGCTCTCTCTCTCTGGCTTAATGATCCCTAATTACTGGATGGATTGATGACTGCGTTTTTCCTTACTGGAACGGAGGAGAGAAAGGAGTGTTGATTTCTCAATGGAGAGGAGATAGTACGGACTGATTTATTGTAAGTGAACTGACAATGGCTATTCAACACGGATTTTTGCAAATTGAGTATCCCCGACTGGACTGACTGAAATGATACATGACTAATGGACCGTTTATTTTGACTATGCTATAATTCCTAATGGAATAAACTATATTTTTGATAGCACAAGCGTATCTGTATTTTTTTACTGCGTGTTAACTAAAATACAAACTTATCTCACACATTTACCTGTCTGCCTATCTGACTACGCTACACATTCTGTTTAGTTTGTTTTCCTTAACACTTGTTGGGGAATTCAGGCTTAACACTTTCTACTAATGTGCTTTGATACAACACTTTGGGAACATCCAATTTACCTTTTGAGGCTTTCCCTCCTTGTGGAGGGTGTCAATGATGGTTTTCTGCACAACTATCAGGTCAGCAGTCTTTCCCATGATTGTGATTCCTACTGAACCTGACTGAGAGACCATTTAAAGGTTCAGGAACCCTTTGCAGGTGTTATGGCTTAATTAACTGATTAGAGTGGGACACTTTGAGCCTAGAATATTGCACCTTTTCACAATATTCTAATTTTCTGGGATTGTGGATTTGGGGTTTTCATGAGCTGTAAGCCATAATCATCTCAATTATGGCAAATCACGGCTTGAACTATCTTGCTTTGCATGTAAAGAGTCTATCTCATATATTAAGTTCACCTTTTAAGTTGTGTTACTGAAATAAATGAACTTTTGCATGATAGTCTAATTTTTCGACTTTCAC